>NW_027206050.1:0-537500 GCF_024711535.1 Dipodomys merriami | reverse complement strand
GAAGACACAAACCTATGCTTCTGCGTTTTATGAAAACCATATCTTACTTGCTCAATCCAATTGCTTTTCTTTACTTCTCTAGGAAAAAAGTATTCTTAAGATCAGAGCCAATAGCAGTGAAAAGAAAAAAATACACAATCATCATGATTTATTTGTGAAAATAACAAATGAAATAAAACAATTCCACTTATGGTACTTCAGTATTAGTGTTTATGAATATGTTCCCGAATGCCAACCTCCATTGATTTTTTTGGAATTTTAATTTCTATGAACATATGAAAACTAGAACAAGAAAACAAATATAGTCTTAGAGCAAACCAGCCTTGGAAATTTTTCTTAATTGTTTTGAAGTTACAAAAGAATTGATAGCATTAAGCAAATGATCCTTTCCTTAGGAAATCATTTAAAACTGTTTATCACTTATTATAATTCAAATAACAAACAAGAATAATTTTATATAATCATTAGAAATGTCATCTTACTATTATCGTAAAATAGAATAAAAGGCCAGTCCCAATATATTACCTACGAATCATTATTCTTAAATCCTAATCATTACCTAAATACCTTAAACAATCTAAATAGTCATATTTTAATATAGACGTAAATATTTGATACTTTTTACTTAACATTTTCCAGGAGCATGCATTCATTTTTCTAAGAAATATTCACAGCAGTTAAAAGATGCTTTGGTGAAATTAATGTAATACATTTTGTTGTTTTTGTTGTTACTGTTTACAAGGCCTGGGCATTGTCCCTAGGCATTTTTATGTTCAAGGCCAGCAGTCTACATCTTGAAGTACAGAGCTAGTTCCTGTTTTTGAGTGGTTAATTGGAGATAAGAATCTAACAAGTATTTTTCTGTTTGGGCTAGTTTTGAAAACAATTCTAAGATCTCAGCCTCCAGAGTAGATAGAATTATAGGCATGAGTTACTGGCACTTGGTTTGATTTTTTAAAATTTTAATAATGTTTTAACATTTTTGCTTCACAATAATGTACATTGTTCTACACATAAATTTACATATATTTATATATTTCTGATGACAAATTCTCTCTAAAAATGTATGTCTTTCTACACATAACGTAGAAACATATATATATATATATATATACATATATGTATATATATATATATATATATTTCTGAAGACAGACATCCTCTGAAAATATTATGCTACTATTTTTTACCTTTTTCATTTCAAAGACATACAGTCTATTTTTCCAAAAGTTTCCTGTAGTAAAATGACTAATAATTCAATAGAAATAGAGTTTTTTACTTTCAATGGAATTTTAGATATACACAATATATTGTAGTAATGTTTTTAAGTATATTCTTTGAAAAATTCTGTTCAAACTCTTAAATATTTGTGTGTAATCACAGGGAGAGAGGAAGTTAATTCATCCTGGTTAGGAATTTGCAATGCTTCAAAAAATCTATTCAATAATTTGTTATAAGCACATAGTCAAGCTACCTGGTATGGCTTATTTTTTGTTTCTTTATTCAAAAATTTAACATGGTTGCATGCACAGTGGTAACATTAAAATTATTAATCAAAATACAAATAATTGGAAAATCATAGACATATCAGACTTTCAATAATTAGCACTTATGATGCTAATAATAATAAAAATAATGACCACAATGTAGGCTGATAATGACAATGTTGTGATTGAAAAGGAAAAATTATTAGACATCTTTGAAGCTAGATTTCCCACATTGAATACATAGTTATAAACAGCATTGAATTATATACAATAACAAGAGGATAGTTTCAATATCAAGAAACACAATCACATAAACTGGTGAGACAGTAAAATCCCTAATGTTATTCTTGCAGTCTGTCTAATGTATACTCACTTTTCATGGTGGTATTGTTTTTTTATAAATAAAATCATTTATTTACAAATATTGATTATTCCACATAGATAAAACATAATATGCTGAGTGCTTTCTGTTATCAACTGATCTTGTTTGTTCTAGCCTTGGGAACATAGGAGAAAGCCTTTCACTACCTAGACAGCCATTGGCTTAGTTATATATCCCTAGAAGGTAACAACAAATGACTCAAGCATGTTCACTCATTAGACAGAAATCCGTGGTCAGTATTAGTTTCTCTCCAGTCCACTGGAGAAAATCTGTATAAATTTATGAAGAACACTTGACAACAAATAAAACAAAAGAGAAATTTAGATGGACTAAGATGTAGTTTTCAACTTAGTGTGATTAGTTCAAATAACATTCCCATATAGATACTATTCAATAACCAATGTTATTGAAGACTTAGGGTCTATGTTAAAAGGGTAGAATGATGCAGGCTCCAGTCTCAGGATTATGTGAGGACTGTGTGTATATGGAAAGCTCTTGTCATGCCGCGCTCGAGAGGGAACATGTTCTATCCCGCTATCTCAAAACACATGTCACAGACACCTGGGAGCTAAGGAAGTAGCTCTTCTGCTTGCTTAAACATCGATGAACAGCTAGTCAAGAATTTTCTTGAGATTGGAGAAGTGGTTTGAACTTTCTCTAAAATAGTTTAGATAATAATATACCAAGACATTGTCTCATAGGTTAAGTAAAAATGTATCTGTTGAAATTTTTTGTGAATGTCTCCTGACTAAATCTTGGCAGAGATAATGCTTGCTTGTCTTTAAATACCCACTAACAATATAGCACAGCATGCAGTGGCAATTGCTGTTTGCACTCTCCATCCCCTGTGTCCTGGTGATTTTGTGACCCTTACTCAGGGACCCGAATGCCTTAGAAATATTAAGAGTATGTTCTTCAATACATCTGTAAACACATGACACGATTTACATAATACCACTTACATATCTGTAATTGCCTTAAAAGAACACAGGCCTTAGGGCCAGGAGGTAAAATTTATTTTTATTTCTTCATGAAAAAAATTTGAGATTTTATTCCAAAAAACTGAATTTGACTCTTTTCTTATTTTTAAGCTAAGGTGGAAAATGTAAGGACTCTTCACTTTTCTTTTTTCTTGCTCTAGAATTCAATAAATACATTCTTCAATATTCCTGGTAGATTACATCCATTTACAGATGGGAAATGTAAGGCCAACAGTCAATGTAATGAATAAATATGATAGTAGAATTTGTGTCTGAGCTCTTCACTCTGTGTGCTTATAAGGAGCAGTAATTTGGTGATGGAGAGGATCAGTATGAAAAAACTATGGGGAAAAACATACTTGTTAAAGGTTGTTTAATACCAGGTAACCAGTGATGATTACATTAAAGAAGCTGGTGTCAGGGGTATAAAAAAGAGTACATAGAAATCATATTAGTGACAGAAACTGAGAAAATCTTGATCATTCATCTTATCTAATGGGAGGGAGTAGATGAGTAAGAACAAATCTAAAGTGTTCTACATGTAAGTCCAGGCAACTGTGTTAGTGATATTCTTGGTGATAAAGATTACAGGAGGAAATGATGATGGCTTTAGGGGAAAAAACTCGCTGAGAGTTCTAAAGTTTATATTAAACTGATGCAAAGATAGGTCTGTTTAGACATCATCAAAATATCCATGGCCATGAATATGAAAAATAATAATAAAATCAGGGGCATTATTAAAGGAAAGAGGAAAAGGAAAGTTCTGACACAAGTGCGAGCAATATGAGCACCAGTGTGGACAAGATTGGAAGAAAGAGATAAAGAAGGAAACAAGAAAGAAATAAACACAGATTTATACAAGTAAAGAACGGAAAGAATTTGCAGGAAGAAAAGGTCAAAACTCTTACAGAGGAATTGAAGGAAATATGCTATTTGAATTTGAAAATTAAAAGGGCACAGACAAGTTCAATAAGAACAGAGCTTTGGTAAAATGATAGAGATTTGTCATATTGATGAAATTTTGAGATATGAATGTGAAGCCATAAAATTCTGGATCCAGGAATTCAACAGATCCTCTGGATTTTAAATGTTGGGAACAAATGCTTTTATCCTATTCTTAGAAGAATTATACAGATGTAACTTTCATGAACTTTACTTAGATGTATTCTGTGAATAGTTTTGAAGCCTTTGTTTAGCCAGGAGATTATAGATTGAACTAAAACACAGACAGGACTCATTTGTCCTACAGTTCCAATGAGTTACCCATGTATCCACATCAGTTTGGGATTTCATTGAAATATCTTTAGATATGTTTAGGTATCTTATCAGCTTATCCATTAAAAATGTAGGACAAGTAACATCAAATATTAGGTTGAAAATACAGGTTTAATGATGTTAATCAAGACACCTCAAATTGATTCTTCTTTAGCCACTGAGTCATCATAACTGCCAAATACTGTATTTCAATCTAGTTCTTTTCAGGGAAATTTCCATTCTGAAATAACCCTGACAATCGACCTGCCAAAAATTCTTTTTTTTTTTCTTTTGTCATCGTAGGACTTAAACTCTGGGCCTGGGCGCTGTGCCTATGCTCTGCAGTACAACCTGAGCACTCTACCACTTGAGCCACAGCACCACTTCCCACAAATTCTTATATGTAGGAAGTGCACTTATAAACTTCAAGCTTTTATTGAATGGAAGAGTTCAGACAGTACCCTCACGACTAGGATTAAATGCCTAAAAAGATAAGGCATTTTGTTCTGATGCCTTTCTTTAATTTTCTCATATACATTGGCAAGTAGAGAAGGATTCTAATGTAACAATAATACAATGGTGACTTGTATTAACACAACATTCAGGATCTAGTGTTAATTTGGATACTTACTAATTAGCTCCAAACTTTGTGGATAATTATAGTTCTCGTGGGTAATCTAATGAGCTCCAAGAAAATGTCCCTAAGGAGCCATTCAATTATAATATGCCTGTTTGTCTCCAAATGCTTGAAATTCTACACCAGCTAATGTGGGCATAGGTTTATACTGTTGAACTTTCCCCTTCAGATAGTGATATGACCCTATTGCTTAACATGGAGAAAGTACCTTCTTACATAGACTGGGCATGTACAAACAAGTAGTGGTAGCTGAACAATGTTCTTAGCAGTTTGTACAGATGAAATGGAAATAGAGCAACTGTGAACTCAGAACGAACGTGGAAAAGAAGACAAAGGACCAAAGAAGAATGTGCCAAGGAAATGCTGAAGTGCAATTTCAAATAATGTGCTCAGGTGTGAGGGTGTGTTCAAAGTACAGCCAGGCACTGTCGTTTGATAACGTAGGGAAAAAAACCTACTTTAACCCAACTTGGATAATCATACAAGTAGAAGCCCCTAACTCTGACTCTCAAATCAACTACAAAATTATCAATTTAGGGGGTATTTTCCAAGAGCAAAGTGAGAAAAAGAGGGCACATAACAGTTAGTGTTCTGATTGAAGTAATGACAATCACATTAATTTTTTTAAATTTTCATTTATTTTGGAGAATTAAGTGGAAAAAAGCCAAGTAAATATTTTTTTCAAGAATCTAAATTAAGTAGGGAGTATGCTATTGGTCTCTTTTTAACTTGCAAGTTAAAGATTATGTCTTTTTTAATTGTAGAAATAGTAGAGAGAGGGATTACAATTACATGGACAGGTAATAAGTACATTTCCTTTTGGGGGGGGGGGTTCCGGGAGTGGGGCCTGAACTCTGCGCCTGGGCGCTGTCCTTCAACCCTTCAGCTCAAAGCTAATGCTCTACCACTTGAGCCACATTGCCACTTCCAGCTTTTTTCATTTTGCTTATGTGGTGCTGAGGAATCTAACCGAGGGCCTCATGCATGCAAGGCAAGCACTCTACCACTGAGCAACCTTCCCAGCCCATGAGTACATGTCTTATCAAGCATTGTTGCCTCCTCCATTGTTTCCCCTTCCCATCCCTTCCCATAGCCCCCTCCCCCACGACACACCTCCACGCCCGCCCCCACCACCCTTCCCCCCCCCGCCCTTCCGTCAAAGTTGTTAGGTTCATTTTTAGACATAATGTCTTGTACATCTCATTGTTGCAATGGGCCGCCTGTATCTCTATTTAAACAATTTTCCTTTTCCGTTCCCATCCACAAAGTATACCAACATCAAATACAGTGAGAACAGGGGCTCTACTGTGGGATAGGGATGTGCAAAGCAACAAAAAAATTCATCATATATATATATCTATATAGATATCTATCTATCTATCTATATATATCTATATAGATATATATATGTTAGAAATAATCCCTAGGAAGAAAAAACATTTGAATCCTTATCTTGGAGTTTATTTAGCCTCAAATTAATTTATCTGAACTGTTCTGCTTCTCTCAGACAAATAAGGGGAACCATGAGAACTATGTTTTTTGGGCTTGGATTACTTCACTTAATATAATTTTTCCCCAAGTCTTTCCATTTCCTAAAAAATGGGGCAATGCCATTCTTTCTGAGGGAGGCATAGAATTTCATTGTGTATATATACCACATTTTCTTGACCATTCATGTACTGAGGGGCATCTGGGTTGGTTCCAGGTCTTAGCTATGGTAAATAATGCTGCAATAAACACAGTTGTGCTCCTAGCTTTAGTTTGGTCTTGTTTGTGATCATTTGGGTAAATGCCCAAATGTGGGATTGCTGGGTCATAGGGTACCTCTATGTGGAGTCTTTTGAGGAACATCCATACTATTTTCCAAAGTGGTTGAACAAGTTTACACTCCCACCAACAATGCAGTAAAGATCCCTTCAGCCCACATCCCCTCCAGCATCTGTTGTTATTAGAGTTCTTCATTTTAGCCATTCTAACTGGGGTGAGGTGTTATCTCCATGTTGTTTTGATTTGCACGTCCTTTATGGCTTGGGAAAGTGAGCATTTCTTCATGTGTCTATTGGCCATCCTTCTTTCTTCTTCAGAGAAGTTTCTCTTTAAGTCTTTATCCCACTTATTTATTGGGCAGTTGAGGATTTGTTGTTGGGGGATTTAAGTTCCAGGTATATTTTAGATATGAGACCCTTGACCATTGTATGGCTAGTGAAGATCTTCTCCCAATCCGTGGGTTTTCTACGGATCTTGCTCGCTATGTCCTTTGCCATGCAGAGGCTGTGAAATTTCATGCAATCCCATTAGTCCAAACTTTCCTTGATTTGTTGTGTTTCTGGTTCTCTTTTAAGGAAATTTCAGCCTGTGCAAAGGAGACCTAAGGTTTCTCTTATTCCATCCTCTAATGTTTTCAGAGTGTCTCCTTTGACTGTGTGGTTTTTTATCCATTTGGAGTTGATTCTGGTGAAGGGTGATATATTAGAATCTCGCTTTTGTTTTCTACATGTTGTTAACCAATTTTGCCAGCACAATTTACTGAAGAAGATGTTTTTCTTCCATCCTAATTTTTAGCTCCCTTATTGAGGATTAGATGGCTATAGGGCTGTGGGTCCATTTCTGGGTTTTCAATTCTATTCCAATTGTCCTGAGGTCTGTTCTTTTGCCACTACCAAGCTGTTTGTTTAATATGGCTTTGTAGTAGAGTTTGCAATTTGGTATTGATATTCCTCCAACACAGTTCTTTCTGTTAAGGATAATTTTTACTATTCAGGGTCTTTAATTGTTCCATATGAATTTTTGGATTGACTCTTCTATTTCCATGAATAATAAGGCTGGAATATTCATAGGTATTGTATTGAATTTGTAGATAGCTTTGGAAAGTATTGCCATTTTCACAATTTTGATCATTCTAATCCAGGATCATGGGAGGATTTTCCACTTCCTAAGTTCTGTTTTGATATCCTTTTTCAGGTTTTTAAATTTTTCATCATAGTGATCCTTCACTTCTGTGATTAAGTTAATTCTTAGGTGAAGTGCCCAGATCTCAGATGCCCCCTTGCAGACTACCAGAGACCACGATCAATACAAACAGCAAAGAGTCGTTTATTGCAAGCTTGAGCTTGGTTCTCTGCAACTCAGTAACTGGTGACGCTAAGAGTTTCTGAGTAAAAAATTAGCACAGCTTTTATAATATCAAACAATCAAGTTTAGGGGGTTTCACACAAGCGAGTTCACAAGTTCAGGGGGTTTCCAAACAAGCAAGTTCACAATTTCAGGGGGTTTAAGTCCACCCTGATGGCAATTGCCATTTTTCTGATGGAACACTTAGGCAACTGCTCTGTTCCTTAAGGGTGGACAGGGTTGGTGGCAACCTGCGGTTTTTTGAGAACTGTTCCTCTTTTCAGGTTATTCTGAGGGCAGCACAGCTACAGGTTGTTGGGCTTAATCTTAAAATGCAGTTTCTGTAGCTCTTCATTCCATCCTCTTCTAGAGCATCGGGAACCAATCATGGTCCCCTAATTGGCACAGTCTTTTATATTTACAGTTTGGTATTGGGATCTCAGAGCTAAGAGATGGACTGCACTGATCTCTTTTTTTACAAGGTCCAGTTGTGAGTAAAAAAATAACAGTACCAAAGGTCCTTATATTTTTAAGCATTTTAAGACATCTTTTTTTTATTTATTTTTTATCCAAAGGATACAATTTTTCCCCAATTTTTCCCCCAAGGCTTCCTTTACTACCCTCTTCTTCTTTACAATTCCTTGAGCTTCTTTGTGGCTAGAGTGTAAAACTGCCCATTTTTTTCCTGTTGCTTGTGTAACCAACTTATCTCAGAACAGCCTCAAAACACCACTGAGATGGAGAATTTTGCTAGATTTTAAGGCTAAGAGCTGTGTCTTATTCCTTTTACTACCTTCATTGATAATACATTCAGTTTTTTACCATACCAGAGCCAAACCAGGCTGTGACTATAGAGTGGATTTCCAGTCACTATGCACTGAAGTGCCTATGGCAAGCAAGCCAGTGATATCCTTTCCCCCAATAACCACTGTGGGAATAGAGAGTGTTTTTGGATATCACCCAAAAGAATGTCCCACAAGATCTTAGTTTTAGCAGCTTTTAACAGGGTTGAGTCTCAGGTGATTGAACCCGAAAGGAATTCAGACTACTTTTCCACGGTGGAGGTGGTCTGAGTGACGATATGGATTTCTTCCAGGTGACTGTCAACCGGTCTTCAAACTTTACCCATTAGGGTATGCAGCTGCATCAGCAGGTCTCTCAGTGGCTCCAAGGACTGTCACAGCTCATCTAGGCTGCAAATTCCTACACAGACTGGTCAAGGATACATTGCATAGACTTGGCAGGCTTGGCCCCGTTGGATTTTAAGACTGTTTAGACAATAGCCCAGGATAATTTACCAAAATGACAATTTTTTTTACTAACCATATATTTTTGTAAACAAACACAAAAGGCTTAATCTTGTGACCATCTCCAACAGATGCAGTCTGAACACTTGCACAGCTGTTAACACTATTCTTTATGCCTATTTTTTTTAAAAAATAATTATTTTATCTATTTTGCCTCATTTTTCCAAAACTGACTCTGGACTCTTGATCTTAAAAGGGGAATGGTGGTCTAAGGTCTATATTCTATAACTTCTTCAAACTGACTTTAGGGGCGTTGATTCTACCTAGCCAGGAACACATAACCTTAGCCTATTTTACAAAGAGGTTACCAGGGTTAGATATCATTAAGAAAATATTTTAACTTTTGACAAATGCACAAATCTTTTCTTCAGCTACAGCAGTCTCCGGCTACAGCAGTGTAGCTTGTTTAGCACTCTAGTTTCTAAAAGCATCTTTTCGGATGGCTTAGGAATGTGATCTCTAGTAAACCTAACAATGCCTAAGGTACCTGTGCAGGCCCTCAGACAGATGCTAATAGAAACACACTCTCAGGTTTAAAAACGTTTACTGAGCAGATGAATATTATGTAGCTGGTGTCAGCTCAATTACTGCCAATTAGGGCTTTTGGCACATATTTGGATTGGGATTTAAACTATCCCCCACATTTTACAACCCTAGCTTTTTACTACTATCATTGATGATGGACAAGTTCCTGGCCCGTACAAGGCAGTTATGAAAAATAGGCATGCTTACAACTTATCTTCCCATAATCTCCTGGCTCTGAGCAGTTTTTGAAGAGCCCCGCACAAATGACTGTATGATCTGACATTTCTGACATCCAAGCAGTGGCATACTGCCTCTGGATGCTCCACTATTGTTTTGTCCCAGGAATGTCTTCTCCACTCTGGGAAAAATACTTATTTTATTCCCTTGTGGTCAGAGAAAATGTAAGGTATAACTTCAATGTTTCTGAATTTAGACAACTTTGCTTTGTGGCCTAAAATGTACTCTATTTTAGAAAATGTTCCATGTGCTGCTGAGAAAAACGTGTATTCTGATGCTGCTGGGTGAAATGTTAGGTAGATGTCTGTTAAGTCTAGTTGATTTTGCAGCTGTTTAGATCTGCGGTTTCTCTGTTGAGTTTTTGCCGAGTTGATCTATCTAGTGGGGAAAGTGGTGTGTTAAAATCCCCAACAATTAATGTCTTTGGATCTATATGGGATTTGAGGGAAAGTAGTGTTTCTTGGATAAATTTGGGTGCTCCATTGTTTGGCGAATAGATATTTAGAATTGTAATATCCTCCTGAAGGAGAGATCCTTTAATTAGTATGTAGCGACCTTCTTTATCTCTTCTCATGAATTTTAATTTGAAGTCTATTTTATCTGATATTAGGATTGCAACTCCCGCCTGTTTATGGAGGCCGTTTGCTTGGTAGACTGTGTTCCAGCCATTAACTTTGAAAATGTGTTTGTTTTTACGGGCAAGATGTGACTCCTGCAGGCAGCAGATAGAAGGGTCTTGTTTTTTAATCCAACTAGACAGTCTATGTTGCTTAATTGGAGAGTTCAGTCCGTTAACGTTAAGAGATAGGACTGAGAGGTATTTGGGAGTTCCTGCCATGTTATCCACCTTCTTGGGGGCTGCGAAAACTGGGTTCTTCCTATGGATCTTGGATTCTCAGTTTGGGTGTAGTTTCTTGGCCTTTATTGTGGTTTTGTTGGTTTTCTATATGTAGGACAACTTTAAGAATCTTTAGTAGGGCTGGTTTGGTGGAGATGTATTGTTTCAATTTTTCTTTGCTATGGAAGATTTTTATTTGGCCTTCAGTTATGAAGGAGAGTTTAGCTGGGTACAGTATTCTTGGTTGATAGTTGTTTGTTTTTAGGGCATGGCATACATCATTCCAGGCTCTTCTTGCTCTGATTGTCTCTGCTGAGAAATCTGAGGTGATTCTACTTGGTTTCCCTTTATAGGTGATTAACCTTTTCTCCTTGACAGCTTTAAGGATCTTTTCCTTGGTCTGAGTTGATCCTGTGTGGATTATAATGTAACGCTGGGGTGTCCTATTCTGGTCTGGTCTATTTGGGGTTCTGAAAGCTTTTTGTATCTGAATAAACCTATCTTTTTGTATGTTTGGGAAGTTTTCTGCTCGTATCCTGTTAAACAAATTTCCTAGACGATTAACTTCTGTTTCTAGGTGCTCCTCTACACCCATTATCCTTAGATTAGGCCTTCTGATGCTGTCTTCCAGGTGTTGGATAGATCTATCATATTTCTTGGACTTGTCTTGGATGGTTGTATGTTCTTTCTCTATATTATCTAGGCTGTCTTCAATCCCTGAGATTCGATCTTCTTCATGGTCTAACCTGCTGTCAAGACTTCCTACTTTGTTTTTTATCTCTTTTCCTTCTAATTGGTCAGCTTTGATGGCTTCAAATTCTTTGTTGAAGCTCTGTTTTAGGTCTTCTATGAATTTTTTTATTTCCTTAATTTGATGTTCAGTGTTTGTTTTCAAATCACTTAGTTCATTGGTTATGATTTCTTTGGACTCCGATTCCTTCTGTTGGCTTCCATTCAGCATTCCCTTTGTAGTCTCCCTGACATCCTTCAGCTCTTTGTTAATAGATTCCATGAATGACTTTAGTGATCTTTGTGTTTTCTCTTCCTGCTCTCTCAATTCCTGTATTACTCTTTGATTAGCTTCCTCCCATTCCTGGGATTCCTTCAGTTCTCTTTGAGTGTTCTCAGCCTGCTCATGCCATTCCTGCCTTTCTCTTTGAGTATTCTCAAGTTGCTAACACAAATCCTGTGTCAGTTTTTGAGTAGCATCCTCATGCTTATCATATTCCTGTATAAACTTTTGGGATGCCTCCTCTCTCTCTCTCTCTCTCTCTCTCTCTATCACGCTCATACAGAGTCCTTTGTAAGTTGTCAAACTTTTCATTTATCATGTTTGCCAGCAGTGTTTGTAGAGCTCTGCTATTTGGGAACTCTCCTCTGGATTATTCATTATCTGTTCTGTCCCCTGTTTATCAAGATTGGGAATTGAGATATCCGGATTTGTCATTTTTCTTGTGTTTTTCCATCTTACTCTGCCCATTTGGGATGAAAATAGCACCAGTTTTGTGCTAGAACACTATCTTAAGGCAACCATCAACCAAAGTTTGAATTTGTACAGTCAATAGCCTACAGATACAATCTAGTTCAACAGATACATCTATTCAACATCAAACAACTATATGTTAATGGGCTTCGAACCGCAGAGAAGTATTTGGAAAACCAGTAATTATTAGGGTTAGGGAGAGATGTGGGTAAAAAATAGGAATAGATTGGTGTGGGGAGGCACAGGGAGAGTTAACTATGTCCTAATCTCAATGCAGGAAATAGGTTGGGTAGGATGCAAGTAGAGTGAGAGAGAAAAATAAGAAAGGGAAAGGGAAATGAAAAGAGACCAGAAAAAAATAGAAAGTATAAAATAATATTATTATGGAGAATAAAAAACAATCTATTTAGAGAAATGTGAATATATTGAGAGAAGGGGAGGGACATAAAGGAGATGTGAAAAACTTAAAAAAATGTTTAAAATATTATATAGGTATAAAGAGGTAGTACTGCTATTAAGGAATTTAAGTCTCAGAGGTTTTGAATTGAGTAATAAATTTGTGGATTAAGTGTGTACACCATGGGGGATAGGGTCTACTAGTTAACTACGGGTTTATCTGAGGATGTGCAGGACAAGTGTTAACTCACATAAAGAACAACAAAAGAGAAGAAAAGGTGAAAAGGATAAGAAAGGGAGAAAAAATGTCCGAAGTTCAGAAGAGCTAAACAAAAAAAAAAAGATAATTAAAAAAGAAAAAAAGAGAAAGAAGACAAGAAAAGAAAGGAAAACGCACATTCATGTATCCCTAAAATAAAAATTATAAGAGGAAAAAAAAGTTACTGGAAAACATTTTTTTTCAAAAAAGACAAAAATTAAAGATTAATAAAAGTTTTAGAAAAGAAAAAATGTATATATATATAAGGTACCAAAAAAAAGAAGAAGAAAAAAAATTCTTTGATTTTTTTTTTTAAATTTTTTTGGGGAGGGGTGGGAAGAATCCTGTATCACCCTTGTTTCTGTAACCAGCCTCTTGTTGGAGTCTCTGGGCTGCTTGAGGTCCTGTGGCTTGATTGGTTTCTTAAGTCAGTTTGATCAAACAGGCAGAAAAATGCTCTGCTTTACCCAAGGTTTTGAGATCCCCCTCCCAGGTTAGTTTAATGGGAGGGTGATCTGCTTTGAGAATCACACAAGAGGGGGATGCAGTGATTAGGCTAGGTTCTGGGTAGAGTTGAGGCCTTTCAACAAACAGTAGCTTTTCCCTGGGGCTATTTTGTGAAAAACTCACAGAGCCCAGCCTGGAGACACTCTCAGGTTTTCTGTTTTTCAATTGATTGTGGAGGCTGCTAGAGGGAGGGGGAGCCTCTGGCTCTGGTTACCCAGTGAAGAAAGCCTGAGCTGGATGACTTTTTCCTGGATGGAGCCGAGTCTGGCAGGTCACTTCGCCGTTAAGTTCTTGTGACCTGCTAAATGACTCGTTTTATTCCAAGGCCTGAGTTGGAGCTAGCAGCTCCTCCGAGCTTTGTCGGTATCCAAGATGGAGATCTCCGGTACTGGGGGGGGGAGGGGTGGCCTTCCCTCCTCTGCTCCCTGAGAAGGAGTGAGGACATCAGGCTTCTACTCACGCCGAGTCTTGGTTCCTGGGTCACCTCTGGTCTGCAAACTGCAGGATGAAGATGTCTGCTCCTTGTCGGTTCTTGCTGGTGTTGAGTAGAATCCGCTCACCTGCTGAGTCTGGCTCCTTCTTCCCGGACTCTCTGTGGCTCAGGTATGGGTGCCCTGCGGTCGCCGCTGCGACCCTGCCGCCGCTGCCGCGGCTGTAGGCAAACGCTCAGATGTGTCTCCTTGACTTGGCTTCCCCTCTCTTGCCTAACTCTCTGTCCTGTGATGGCACACTTGGTGTGATTCTCTGGCTTATGATTGTTCACTGGAACTCTAAAACTGCTTTCTAGGCTAGAGCTTGTTCAGATTCCAGCTTCTCCTCCGCCATCTTCCCAGAACCTCCCGTTAGACTCTTATCTCCAATGAACCACCAAAAAACCCATGTGGCACTGTGGATCAAGTGGTACAGTGTTCGCCTTGCTCAGGGACAGTGCCTAGGCTTGATTCAGGACACAACACTGGAAAAAAATAAAGGTTAATCAAAGTACTTTTCGTATTTGCTAATTAGGAGACCATTCTCTGGAAAAGGAACACTGATGTAAACCAGAATTGGAGTCAGAGCTCAGGGTTCAAGTGTAGCAGATCCATATGTCCAGCCTCTCATACCTAGCATTATAACCTTGTGTCCTACAGCGTTCTGAAAGGTCCAATGTTGACAGACTTAATATGCTCCCCAAGTCCTTTGTGATAAGCAGTTGACTTGTATTGTCGATGTAATTACACTTCTGAACCTAGCAGAACAGCAATGGCTCACACACGTCATCTTACTCAGGAGGCTGAGATCTGAGGATCACAAGGTAAAGCCAGCCATAGCAGAAAAATCTATGACACTCTGACTTCCACTTCTGAAAGGTCAGATGTCCAAGAGCTTCCTGTGTTTCTCTTGGTGATGAGGAGTTACTTGAACTCTAAATGTTCTTAGAATTCTTGAGCTCTTATAGAAGCCGGAAAGAAACATTTTGACCCATCCTGGGTTCAAATGAAGTTCTCAGAATCCAAGCCTAGTCCTGTTAGCAGGAAGAACTCCAGTGTAACACTGTATTTAAAAGACAGAAAAGAGTTTCAAAAGCCATATTAGGTGAAGAGACCGAGACCTGCAGGATTAGGAGGCAGAATGTACATACACAACAGGGAAGTGAGCTGCAAAACCACTTCATGAATTCCAGGCAGAGCCAGCAAAGGGGGGAACCCTGAAACATTTATTAGTTACATCAGGGTGAGGCATTTCTCAGCTTCTTCAAACAATGACTAATTAACCTTCCTCCCTCAGGTGAAGGGAGCCTCAGGCTATCTTTAGGGGAGGAACAGAGAAGAAAAACCCTGCTCTCTGGTCTTAAGGAGTGGGGATTTGACTCTCCATCTGTCAGATTTAAAGACCATTCTTCTACCTCTGCCAGTCCATTCTCCTTCCTTCAATCTGCACATCATTAATGCAAGTCCCCACTCCAAGGAGAGGCAGGGAACTTTCTCTTCTGTCTCCAAGCACCTGAGTTAGAACCTGGCTCTGCCCTCTTGGCTCTGGGAACTTCGGCTGCCTGAGAAGTGGGACAGAGACAGTCTTCCTGATCTGTGGTTGTGTGAAGTCAATGTGGTGGCCTAGCACACTGTAGAAGTCCTCATCACTGGGAAGTGTTCCCTTCTTTCCTCCTGATGTCCAAGATCTACCCATACACCTACCTACCTACCTTCCTTCCTACCTACTTACGTAGCTAGCTATCTCTTACCAGTTCTTGGGATGAACTCAAGGCCTGGGCTCTGTCTCTAGCTCTCTGCTACTTGAGCCAAAGCACAAATTCTGGCTTTTTTCTGTGTAATGCTACTTAGGAATTGAACCCAGGACTTCTTGTATGCTAGGCAAGCACTCTCTCACTAATCCACATTCCCAGCACCCTCATCCTTTTATTAATGGTAGTTTTTACATAATTTTGCTACCATTTTATGTCCCTAAGTTTACTTTAGTGAATGCTGGTTATTTCTATGAACCATGAATTTTTCTTCCCCTGCCTAATTTGTGACTGTTCCTGCCTTGGCCTCATAATAAAATGCAAATTAAGGCTGCTGAGAGCTTAAGTGTACATTATATAAAGACACAGGCCTGGAATCCTGGAAGAGAAAAGCCACGTACCTGAAATGAAGACAATGATGCAATATGTGCAACGAGTATATCTGAAAAATAAATCGGTAAATACAATCAGAAGCATTGAATATGCTCTGTTTGCACTCAGGGTGGTAATATACACACATAAATAAGTAGGGCACTGATACATAACTTGGTCTTCTCTTTTTGAAATTTTTTGTTGCCATCCCAGGGTTTAAACTCAAATCCCGATGCATTCCTCGGCTGTTTTGCTCAAGGGTGAGGCTCTACCACCCCCCACAGCTCCACTTCAAGCCATCTGGTCATTAATTGGACATAAGCACCTTCCGAAATTTCTTGCCTGGACTGGCCTGTTTTTCCTGCTCAGCTTTCTCTCTCAAAGCTGGAGTTCTACACTCTAGACCATTGCTCAACTTCTGGTTTTCTGTTGGTTTTTGGAGATAAGAGTCTCAAAGACTTTCCTGCTTGAGCTGGCTTTGTACGGCGATCTCCTGAGGAGGCTTCAAGCGGCTTTCCTCAAGGATTGTCCAAGGAGCTGCTCCACACAAACCCTTGGTCTAAATCTCGAGAGGTACTGGAGAAAAACAGAAACATGAAGATGCTTCTAGTATGTTCTAGATACTTAAGATTGGAGACACAAAACACTCATAATTATTAGGTCATTTTATAGGCAAAAGGATCAATGCAGAGAGTATGAGTATCGCTCCAGCTTTTGGTCCTCTCATCCTGAAACAATAAATTCACTGCAGCTCAATGCTAAGTGACAGAGCTGGCATGTCCTGTGGACATTTGCTCCCAAATCCTGGGACACTCATTTCTCAATTTTGGCTTCAAACCTGTGACCAGAGGAGAAAATGAGGAGAGAAAATCCTTTCTTGAGAAAGCAGCTATAAAGAACATTGGGGTAATTTACTTATAAATTCAAACCATTGGAATGACCTTGTTAAGAAGTTGCATTGTCCAGATTAAAAAATGAAGAAGAAAATAAAGGCAGGTGCCAGTGATTGCTGACTGTAATCCCAGCTCCTGAGCAGCCTGAGATGTAGAGAATCTTAGTTTGAATCCAGCCAGCATAGGAAAGTCCATGACATTGTTATTTCTAATAGATCACAGAAAAACCCAGAAGTGAGGCAGTGACTCAAGGTGACTCAAGAAAAAGGAGCTCAGCGAGTACACGTAGGCTCACAGTTCAACCCCAGGACCTGCCCCCCCTGCAAAAGAGCCTGTATCTCCATGTCTTTGTGTATGTATGGATGTATTCCTATAGGTAAAGCTCCAGAGTAGCTATAATGAGTGGCGCCAAGCTAGGAAATTTGTTTTCCATACAATGATTTCATAACACAGAGAGTGCTTTCAAGACAGTACATGTTCTGGGCTCCCCTTACTGTTCCCAGTGTAATCTGAGGGTTTCTTGGCATCCCAGGCATGCTGGAAGAACCCTTTCTCATTGTATGAACAGGCAGACAAAAAGCCTCCCTCCTGTACAACTTTTTAACAAACAAGTAAATTTGGACCAATTAGTGAGGATGAGTGTGGGTGGGCTCTGAAGGCTAAGAGAAAAATGCCTCTTTGTACCCCAAGTGATCTTTCTCCCCAGTGCTCTGTTTTTACAGGAAGGCTTCATTTGTGGCACTTCCTGTGTCAGGCCAAGTTCCCTGAACTTATCCTGCCTTTGTGAGGCTATATTCCAGTGTTCAGATACAGTGTTCAATATAATTCAAAAGTCCTGGCAGACAACCAGGGCACTACTTCCAATGAAATATTTCATTGTGAGCAATGATGGGCCTATGATACCTCTCCCAGGTTTCTGGAAGCTTGGGAAATCCAAGCACATGTCTGATATAATAATGCTTCCTGTCATATGGGTCTGGTGAAGCTCATCAGATTTTGAAATGTTTCACTTGTCTCCAGTGCCTCATCCTCCCAAAGGTGAGTACATCCAGGATCCCCAGGCCAAGAAAGGCAGGTAGGGTAGGGTACATGAGGTCATATCGAGTGGAATTATTTGAATTCGATTCTGCAAGTGAAGCCTGGAAAGATAATGGAGAGAAGGAGAGGTTTAGAGGAACATCAAGAGAAGCCCATTACCTTTGGCTACAAGTACCAGAGAGAATACTCAATCCATCCTTTTAGGTAGTAAGACAACTGGGGCCCACTATTCATTTATTTCATTATCTTTTTGTGAGTCCTAGGGCTTGGATTCAGGGCCTGGGTGTCATCCCTGAGTTTCTTTTACTCCAGGCTTAGGCTCTACAACTTGAGCCACCGCACCATATCTGGCTTTTTTGGGGGGGGCTGTTGGTTTATGGGAGATAAGAATTTCAGAGACTCTCCTGCCTGGGCTGGCTTTGAGTTGCGTTCATCAGTGCTCAGCCTCCCCAATAGCCAGGAGAATGTGTGAGAACCACTGGTACCTGACCACCACCATCTATTTATCATCCCCTAGGGCCAGTGCTGGACCACCTGCACTGCACCCCCCCTTGTTGTGAGTGGGAAGCAGACGTGGGTGGGTTTGATACTTCAACAGCCTACATAGCTTTGAGCATTGTTCCAGGTCAGTCTGATGGCGGCTTCCTTGTCATACACAGCAATGACTTGGCTCTGTCACAGAAAAAAAAGTCCCCCATTAGGTGTCAGTTCTGGGGTCTTTCCTCTTCACAGCAACCTCACTCCCTGAAACGACACATCCCAGAAATGCAAAATAGACATAGAGTGAATTCATTTTCTTATAACCAGGGTCTGGCCAGAAAGGCAGCAGTGGGGAATCCCGATCCAGACCAGCCTGAGCATATATTAAGTCTTTATCTTGGAAATGCCCAAGACAGAAAGTCTTGGTTCAAAATAGTAGAAGACATGACTGGCAAGCCTAAAGCCTTGAATTCAAACCCTAATATACTAAAAAGAATCAGAGGACCCCTGCCAGAGGCTCATGACAAAATGCAACTACTCAGGAGGCTGAGATCTGAAGATCACAGGTCAACATTTAAAATAGGTTTGGCCTCAGCCATCAGACATCATGATGAGAAGTCCCAAAGTCTGACCCATGACTTGCTCTCAATACTAACAGAGATTTCATACTTACTAAGTGCTGGCCATGCTTGCTGTCCCCCTGGGGAGCCATCCCCTGTAGGCCCAACCCTCAGGTCCTCCCAAGCTCCCTCTGCCACCAACCAGGCCCAAGGGAGTAGTCAGCTCCAGGGCACATAGCTACCTTGGTCTTATAATTTAATGGTGCTGAGTCCCCATCAAGCATCTCTCCCTTCCAGGTCCCCAGACTTCAGACACAAAGCCCATGTACCCCCCAAAGAAAGCAGGCAGAAGTTACCAAAGGGTCCAGCACTCATTGTTACAGCCCACATCTACACACACACACACACATACACACACACACACACACACACACACACACACACACACACACACACACACACACACACACACACACACACACACAACCGGCAGGGGTGGTTCATGTTTGTCTTCCTTGCTGCTCAGGATGCTGAGCTTTGAGGATCACGGTTCAAAGCAAACCCGTGCTGGAAAGTCTGTGAGGCTCTTATCTACAGTGAACCACCAAAAAGCCAGAGGGGGAGCTTTGGCTCAAGTATCAAAACAATAGCTTTGAGCACAAAAGCTCAGGAACAGCACCTACGCCCTGAGTTCAAGGCCCAGGTCTTCTACCTCCAAACACACACAGACACAGACAGACAGACAGACAGACAGACAGACAGAGAGACAAAGACACACAGACACACAGACACACACACACACACACACACACACACACACACACACACACACACACACACACACACACGGACAGCCCAAGGCTTCAGCAGGCCCTGAGAACAGAACCATGAACTCTTTCCATTAGGATCACATCCCACCCTCAAGAAGGTGGCACTACAAACATCAGACCCACTATAGACAAACCAGTAAGCCTCTCACATATCTGGAATGTCTCATAGTCCAGCAAGGCAATTCTTACTGTACACACTGCTATGCAGAAAACTTAGCCCCCTCTTTTTTGTAGTTGGTCATGAGGTTTGAACTCGGCCAGGGCGCTGTCCCTCAGCTCTTCAGCTGAAGGTGAGCACTCTCCCACTTGAGCCACAGCCCCAATTCCTGTTCTCTGGTAGTCCATTGGACATCAAGTCTCACAGACTTTTCTGCCCCTGCTGGCTTGGAACTATGTCTTCACATCTCAGCCTTCTGTGTAGCGAGGATGTGAGTAGTGAGTCATCAGCGGCTTCCGGTTTCAGCCACTTTCACATACCCAGAGGAAACCCATCCTCGTCAGGCCACAAACTTCTTGCAACCCTTGACTTCAGACTTTGTCACCCAACATCCAAATCCTTCCTTCAATGGAGAGAATACAGACACAACAATCCCACCCCTGCAACCATTTGCCCATTCCCTGCCTGTCACAGGCCACGTCCTCTTGAAGCTGTGGCTTCAAACTGGGGCAAACTTGGGGAGTTCTTAGAAATGTTTGTACAGTGAAGCCAGCACCTTGTCTCTCAACCAAAGCTCCCCCCCCCGCCTCACTGCTCTCCCCCCGGCACTCTTCCACCATCTTTTGCAGGCAAAGATGTTGGATTTCTTTCTTTTTTTCAGTTGTGGAGCTTGAACTCTGAGTCTGGGTGCTGTCCCTGAGCTCTTCAGCTCAAGGCAAGCACTCTGCTACTTGAGCCACAGCACCCCTTTTGGTTTTCTGGGTGGTTCGTTGAGATAAGAGTCTCAGGGTCTTTCATGCTGAGGATAGCTTTGAATTGTGATCCTCAGCTCTCAGCTCCTGAGTAAAAAGGATGACAACCATTAGCTACTGCCACCTGGCCAAAGATACTTTTCCATTCCTTTCACCATATCCCCTCAGGAAATTGATATCTGAGGAATACAGTTGAATGCCACCCTTGGCAGCAAAGTCCATGAAAACACATTTTTTCCAATTAAACACTCAAAAAAGTTGGAAGGGGAGCTGTGGCTTAAATGGTAGAGTGCTAGCTTTGAGCATCAAGGACAAGGGATAAGACCCAGGCCCTAGTTTCAAGTTTTTTCTAGCAAAGACCTGCCCAAGAAAGTGAAGCAGGTGGGCACACAGGAGCTTAAAGCTCACAAATAATAGTCAAGACTTCCAAAACAGAACCCATTCTGCTCTGATTCTCTAGATTCTATGTCTTACACCATGGCAGTCTTATATGGGACTGACCATGCACCAAGTTATGATGTTCAAGTACAATCTCATACTGAGGATCCCCTGACCTTATAAAAGACTCGCACTGTCCTGCCTTGACACTGGGCAGCAAGGTGAGTTCTAGTTATCCAACCACAGGATGTGGGAATGAAAGGATTTCTCGGCCAAGGGACTGGAGGGCTCTAGGTCCCTCTCTCTCAGGAAAAAGTAGAAAAGGGCTGACCCATCCCAGGAAAGTTCCTGGGTTTTGAGTATCCTCAAAGAAACAAGACTGCTCCGAGCCCAGTTCCTCTTGTTTTCCCACCAGCCTCCCCATGCTTGCCCCACTTTCAGTCAGCCCTCTCTGAATCCCAGATCTGCCAGGTAGACTAAAGGTTGAGCCAGCAAAGAGACCCACTTTTGCCTCTGAGAATGGCAGTCACGTGTTCCTAGCACCCCCTAGAGGAAGTCTCCAGGTAACTCGGGTCCCAACTCCCATCCTCATTCCCTGGCTGTCCTCTGCCAGTGGCCCACTTACCTCTGTCTCTGGTGGAGGAATGAACACCGGGGGTGTCATCTTCATATTCAGCCTTTGAAAGTCCCAGTCCCCAAAGATGTACTGCACAGGTATCCTGCAGTGGACGACAGCCAGGCAGTCAATGGTGAACCCAAGATGCCAGGTTCTTAAAGGAAGTGTGGCTGGGTCAAAAACTCTATAACTGGTGATCTCTGTTGTCAGGCGAGGTCATGGCTCCAATGTCCTGACACAACTGACCTAGGATCGTCCTCCCTCTTCATCTTCCTGCTTATCCCTTGCCCCGCCCCCGAAACTCCCTCACCCCAACACCTCCCTAGCCCTTAGACACTTTCTTATTATCTGACCAGAAAATAACTTGCTGGGGCCAGGCTGATTGAAACTTGGTGACTCACCTTGAGCCCTGAGGCTGCTTCTCCCAGCAGTTGGTGACCACAGAGCTCCTAGATATCACGAAGTGGCTGAAGCTTCAGTGGCTTACTCCTACATACTAGCTTTAGGCTCTGAAATGCTACCCACAGGAATTGTGAATGGTTGGCTCTCTTGATCCAGGGACTCAAAACCAAGTCTCGCATGCTCTCTTCTTCCTTTCTTTCCTCTTTTATTCCCTTCGTCCTTCCCTCCACTCTCTCTGATTCCTTCTTTTTTATTTTTTTATTGTTAAAATTCTGTACAGAGTTGTTACAATTACGTGGTCAAGATAATGAGTACATTTCTTTATTTTTTTATTGTGAGAATACCATACATAGGAGTTAAAATTACATCAGCAAGATAACTCGTACATTTATTATCAAGCATTGCTGTCATCTACTTGTTTCCCCTTCCCATCCCTTCCCATACTGCTCCACTCCCCCACCCGATGCTCCTCTCCACCCCCAAGCAGAGTTGTTAAATTTGTTTTTCAACATAATGACTTATACATCTCATTGTTTCAATGGGTCCACCTGTATCCCTAGTTAAACGATTTGTTTCTTTCCCTCCACAAATTATACCAATAGCAAATACAGTGAAAGTATGGACCATACGGGAGGTACATTCAAAGCAACATAGAAATTATCTGATAAATATGATAGAAACAATTGCATGAAAGGAAACACAACAAAAAACATTTGAATATTTATCTTGGGGTATATTCCACTAACATCAATTTATCTGACCTATTCTGCTTGACTCAGACATATACTAGTTATTGCAAATAAGGGAAACCATGAGACCTATGTTTCTTTGGGACTGGCTTACTTCGCATAATATAATTTTTTCCAAGTCTTTCCATTTCCTGACAAATGGGGCAATGTCTTTCTTTCTGATGGAGGCATACAATTCAATTGTGTATATATACCACATTTTCTGGATCCATTCAACTACTGAGGGGCAGTTGGGTTGGTTCCATATCGTAGTTATAGTAAATAATGCTGCAATAAACATAGTTGTGTTGGTAGCTTTAGTGTGGCCTTGTTTGTAAACATTTGGGTAAATGCCCAAAAGTGGGATTGCTGGGTCATAGGGGAGCTCTATGTGGAGTCTTTTGAGGAACCTCCATACTGCTTTCCAAAGTGGTTGAACATGTTTACACTCAACCAGCAATGCAGTAAGGTTCCCTACTGTCCACATCCCCTCCAGCATCTGTTGTTATTAGAGTTCTTGACTATAGCCATTCTAACTGGGGTGAGGTGGCTAGGGATGTTTTTTATGTCTAGGGAGGTTGAGAATTTCTTAATATGTCTATTGGCTATCCTTCATTCCTCTTCAGAGTTTTTATTTAAATCTTTAGCCCACTTACTTGTTGGGCAGTTGTTTCTTTGAAGATTTGTTGTTGGGGATTTTTTTTTTGAATTCCAGGTGTATTTTAGATCTGATACACTTGTCTGTTGTATGGCTCCTGAAGAACTTCTCCCAATCCGTGGGCTTTCTATTGATCTTGTTAGCTATGTCCTTTGCCATGCAGAAGCTCTGCAATGTCATGCAATCCCACTTTTCCAAACTTTCTTTGATGTGTTGTGTTTCTGGGTCTCTAGTAAGAAAATTTTGGCCTGTGCCAAGGAGTCCTAGGGTGTCTCCTATTCAGAACCAACTCTGTTTTGTTGATTCTTTCTATTTTTTGGATTCTAATTCATTTAATTCTGATTTAATTTTAATTATTTCTTTCTGTCTACTTGATTGGGGTTTATCTTGCTTGTCTTTTTCAAGGAGGCTCAACTGTCTCATTAAATTGTTAGTTTCAGATCTCTCCAATTTGTTGATGTAGCAACTCAGAGCTATAAACTTGCCTCTGAATACTGCCTTTGCTGTGTCTCAGAGGAGCTGGTAGTTTGTGTGCTCATTTTCGTTGAATATCATGAACACTGAATTTCCTTTCTCATCTCCTCCATGACCCACTGGTGGTACAACAGCGTGTTGTTCAGCCTCCATGTGTTACAGGACTTTCTTTGGCGGCTTTTGGTGTTGAATTCTAATTTTATTCTCTTGTGGTCTGAGAGAATGCAAGGTATGACTTCAAGGTTTCTAAATTTGGACAAGTTTGCTTTATTGCCTAAAATGTGGTCTATTTTAGAAAATATTCCATGTGCTGGTGAGGAGAACGTGTATACTGATGCTGCTGCGTGAAATATTCGGTAGATGTCTGTTAAATCTAGTTGATCTATACAGTTATTTTTGTATGCGGTGTCTCTGTTGATTTTTTGCTGAGTTTATCTATCTAATGGGGATATTGGTGTGTTAAAGTCCTCGACAATTAATGTCTTTGGATCTATTTGAGATTTGAGAGAAAGTAGTGTTCTTGGATAAATTTGGGTGCTCCGTTGTTTGGCAAATAGATATTTAGAATTGTAATATCCTCCTGAAGGAGAGATCCCTTAATTAGTATATAGCGAACTTCTTTACCTATTCTATCTAATTTTAATATGAAATCTATTTTATCTGATATAAATATTGCAACTCCTGCCTGTTTATGGGGGGTTGTTTGCTTGGTAGATTTTGTTCCAGCCTTTCACATTCAAAATGTGTATGTTTTTATCGGCAAGGTCTGACTCCTGAAGGCAACAGATAGAAATATCTTACTTTTTAATCCAACTAGACAGTCCATGTTGCTTAATTGCAGAGTTAAGCCCATTAATGTTAAGAGATAGGACTAAGAAGTATTTGGGAGTTCCTCCCATTTTATCCACCTTCTTGGGAGTTGTGACACCTGGGTTCTTCCTAGGGTTCTTGGACTCTGAGTTTAGGTGTGGTTTCATGGCCTTTACTGTGGTCTTGTTGGTTTTCTATGTTTAGGACATCTTTAGGTATCTTTTGTAGGGCTGGTTTGGTGGAGATATATTATTTCCATTTTTCTTTGCTATGGAAGGTTTTTATTTGACCTGAGGTTATGAAGGAGAGTTTAGTTAGGTAAAGTATTCTTGGTTGATAGTTGTTTGTCTTTAGTGCATGTTATACATCATGCCAGGCTCTTCTTGCTTTGATTGTCTCTGCTGATAAATCTGAGGTGATTCTGATTGGTTTCCTTTTATAGGTGATTTATCTTTTCTTCTTCGCTGCATTAAGGATCCTTTCCTTGGTCTAAATTGATCCTTTGGGGATTACAATGTGATGGTAGGATGTCCTGTTCTGGTCTGGTCTATTTGGAGTTTTAAAAGCTTCTTGTATCTGAATAGGCTTATCTTTTTGTATGTTTGGGAAGTTCTCTGCTAGGATCCTGTTAAACAAATTTCCTAGACCATTAACTTCTGTTTCTAGGTGCTCCTCTACACCCATTTTCCTTAAATTGGTCCTTCTGATGGTGTCTTCCAGGTGTTGGATAGATCTATCATATTTCTTGGACTTGTCTTGGATGGTTGTATGTTCTTTCTCTATAATATCTAGGTTGTCTTAAATCCACAAGTTTCGATCTTCTGCATGGTCTAACATACTGCCACTACTTTCTACTTTGTTTTTTTTTCCTTCTAATTGATCGGCTTTGATGGCTTCAAATTCTTTGTTGTAACTTTGTTTTAGATCTTGTGAGACCTTGTTTACTTCCTTAATTTGATGTTCCCTGTTTATTCTCAAATCACTTAGTTGATTTGTTATGTACTCCTTGGACTCTCATTCCTTCTGATTGGCTCCACTGAGCATCCCCTCCCCGGTCTCCCTGATTTCTTTTTTTTGGGGGGGTAGGGTCAGGTCATGGGGCCTGAACTCTGGGCCTGGCCACTGTCCCTCAGCTCTTCAGCTCAAGGCTAGCACTCTACCACTTGATCCACAGCATCTTTTCTGGCTTTTTTTCTTTTTGCTTATGTGGTGCTAAGGAATTGAATCCAGGGCCTCATGCATGCAAGCCAAGCACTCTACCACTGAGCCCCCTTACCAGCCCATGTCTGCCTGATTTCTTTCAGCTCTCTGGTTTTGTATTCCATGAATGCCTCCATTGATATTTGTCTATTCTCAGCCCTATCTCTCAGTTCCTGTATTTCTCTTTGATTAGCATCCTCACCTTCATGCAATTCCTGTAGTTCTCTTTGAGTGTTATCAGCCTGTTCACACCATTGATGACTTGCTCTTTGTCTTTTCTCAGCCAGCTCAGGTAATTGCTATCTATCTCTTTGACTGATCTGAACCTGCTCACCCAGTTCCTTTATTTCTGTTTGAGTGTTCTCAATCTGTTCAGGAAATTCCTGTAGCAATCTTTGAGTAGCTTCCTCATGCTCATGAGACTGCTGAATTGATCTTTTGTTTGCCTCCTCTCTCTCCCTATCATGCTCACACTGAGACCTTTGCATGTTTTCACTCTTTTCATTTATGCTGTTTACCTGTAGTGTTTGTAGAGCTTTTTGTGAACTCTCCTCTGGATTATTCATTATCTGTTTTGTCGCCTGATTGTCATGAGTGGGAGTTGAGATCCCTGGGATTGTCATTTTTCTTGTGTTTTTCCAGCTTGTTCTGCCCATTTGGGATGAGAATAACACCATTTTTGTGCTAGAAAACTTTTTTAAGGTAACTATCAAACAAAGTCTGTAGTTGCACAGTCAAAAGTCTGCAGATACAAACTTGTTCAAGAGATACAATCTATTGAACATTAAACAACTATGGCTTAGTGGCCTAAGAACATCAAAGGAGAATTTGGCAACCAGAAATTAATAGATTTAGGGAAAATGTGGTGAAAAATAGTATTATAGTGATATGGGAAAGTGACGGAGAGTGGAATAACCATGTCCTCTTCTCAAAGAGGGAAATGGATTGGACAGAATTATAGCATAGAGAGAAAAAAAGGAAATAGGAAAAAGAAAGAAAGAAAAAGAAAAAAAAGAAAAAGAAAAAAGAGAGAAGAAAAAAATGGAAAAACAAAAATTTAAAATTAAAAAGTGAAACCATTAAAAACCGCAAGTTTGAAGGAATAGTATTCAGAGAAGAATGAGGACCAGAAGAGAGGAGGGGAGGGATAGAAAGGAGACATGAACAACTACAAAAATAAAAATATTTAAAATATTATATGGTTATAAAGAGGTAATACTGCTATTAAAGAAGTTAAGTCTAAGAGGTTTTGAATTGAGTAATAAATTTCTGGATTAAGTGTGTACACAATGGAGGATAAGATCTAATATCGATGACAGGTATATTTGTGCGTGAACAGAAAGGCAATTAAGTCATGCAGAAAAGAATGAAGGAGAAGAAGTGAAAAGAATGAGAAAAGAATGAAAAAGAAAAGGATCAAAAGGTCAGTACAGAAAAAAAGCACACACACATATACATCTAAAATAAAATTTATATAAGGAAAAAAATAATATAAAACAAAAATTAAAAAAATTAAAATTTAAAAAAATTAAAAATAAGGTACAAAAAAGAAAGGTCTTTGATTTTTTTGGGGGGTGGGGGATGGGAAGATTCTGTATATCCCTTGTGTCCATAACCAGTCTCTTGGTGGAGTCTCTGGTCTGCGTGTGGTGTTTGGTTTTCCTGCGGCTTGATCGGTTACGTAAGTCAGTTTGTTTGGGCAAGCTGAAAAATGCTCTGCTTTACCCAGGATTTTGTGGTCCTCCTCCCAGGATAGTTCAGTGGGAGAGGGATCTGTTTTCAGTATCGCAGAAGAGGGAGATGGCTGTGTCCTCTAGTTTGGAAATGATGACATGAGGTTAGGTTCTGGGTTGAGTTGAGACCTTTCAGCAAACCAGTAGTTCTTTCCTGAGGGGCTAGCTTCTGAGACATTCTGAGTCCAGCCTCGAGCCTTTCTCAGGGTTATGTTTACTGAATTTCAATTTATTGTCTAGGCTGCTGTAGTGAAGGGCAGCTTCTAGCTCTGTTTACCCAATGAAGAAAGACACTTCTGGGGGCAGAATTTCCTCTGCTTGGGGTGGGTGATTATTTCCTGGGAGGGGTTGAGCCTGTAGGTCTGGGCAGGTTCCTCTGACCTGCTAAACGACTGTCTTTTTTTCTCCCAAGGCCTGAGTTGGAGCTGGCAGCTCATCCAGGCCTTTGTGTGTATCAAGATGGAGATTAGTGTTGAGAAAATTATAATTAAAGGCACTAAGTGCATAGCTTAAAGACACACAGTGAGGAAGGAAATGAGTCAAAGTTTCCAAAAGCCTTTCAGCAATACAAAAATGGTAGGTAAAATCTCTCCATTCTCTTATACTCTCAATTCAATATTCATATTTTCCAATAAATAATAACATAACAATTATGCCCATGGTAATTGCTTTTTGTCACATTTTGTCTTCAACACAGATTGTGTTGATGACATTGGGTTATCATGCACAAACTGAGATTATAAATTGAGGTCCAAAGAGAGCCAAATTTCTTCTGTTCCACAGTTCTAGTTTCCTTTTTAAAAAGTACTATTTTTTTTTTTTTGTCGATTGAGGGACTTGAACTCTGGGCCTGGACACTGTCCCTCAGCTCTTCAGCTCAAGGCGAGCACTCTACCACTTGAGCCACAGTGCCACTTCCGGTTTTCTGGTGAGGGACTGTGCACAAGCCCAAAGTTCAAACCCCATGACCAACAACCAAGAATAAGGTAGCTGCGTTTTCTACATAGTGTTGTGTACCGTAGGAAATGGCATGCTGTGTCATGAGCCATTCCAGACATGTGAGAGGCTCTGAGTTTTGTCTACAGTTGTTCTGAGGATGATAGTGCCATCTTCAGAAGGGTTGGGATGTTCAGGTGCTCAGCGACTGCTGAAGCCTTGGGTTACCCGTGTTTGGTGTGTGTGTGTGTGTGTGTGTGTGTGTGTGTGTGTGTGTGTGTGTGTGTGTGTGTGTGTGTGTGTGTGTATTTTTCGCTCATCTTCCTCTGTCCCCTTCCTGGGTGCCTATCTCCCTCTTTCTGATGCCCTTCCTCCACAGCAATCTTGCCTTTAGCTCCCTATCAGGGTCTAAAATGAGTCTTAAATTGCCAGAGACCTGATATTCCAGCTTTTCTTCTGGGTTCAAGTCTGGTTATCCATATCTTTTGGCTACTTCCAGGGGATTCTGGGTTAGCAAGGCCAGCTGGCATAGGTTCTCCCCTGCCACAGGGTGGGGAGGGTACAGGGGATCAGTCATGCAATGCCCTGTCCTTTGCCTCAGCTGAGCCTCTGGCTGCATGTCCCTCCTAGGAGGCTGGCAGTGGAGTTGGGGAAAAGTGGTTGCCAGTGGCTTTGGCCAAGTCGAGCATGATAGCTGACTGAAGACCACCCAACCAAGGAGTTTCCGGTACTACATGGGAGGTGAGGCCAAGGTGGCTTGGAAGTATCTGTCAGTGTCTAGGAAATGACAACGTACCTTACCACAGGAAAGTCTATATTCTGGCCCCAGCTGGGCCTCTCTAGTTCCTTTTAGACAATTCCAGATGCCCAGAATACAGAAGCACAGACTTCAGATTCCAGGGCCAGGGAACTAGGGGTGAGAGAGTGGTATGGCCAATACCTCAATGTTCTGGGGCATTGGCCTTGACCTGGGTCTGCCCCCCCTTGTGCATGTTCACTTCTTAATCCAGTGCTGGCCACACACAGGCCATTTGTGGCAGTGCTGCGGAAGTGGAAGTAGCTGAAGTGAGATCTAGGATGGCCCAAATCTGGTTTTCTGGCCTGTGGGGTTGGGGAAGGCAAAGGGTGTCTATTAAGAAAAAAACATCTCAGAGCTGGAATTCAGGTCTTCGGCACTGTCCTTCAGCTAACACTCTACCACTTGAGCCACAGATCACCTTTCATCTTTTTTAGTAGTTTAGTGGAGAGAAGAGTCTCATGGACTTTCCTGCAGGGCTGGCTTCAAGCTGCCATCTTAAGAGCTCAACCTCTTGAGTAGCTGGTATGAGCCATTGGCAACTGCTAAAGATATTACCGTGTGTATGTGCATGTACGTGCATATGTAACTGTGTGTGTGTGTGTGTGTGTGTGTGTGTGTGTCTTTGTCTGTGTGTTTACTGGGGCTTGAACTCAGAGTCTAAATGGTATCCTTTACCTTGTTTGCACAACGTTGGTGCTGTACCACTTGAACTATAGTAGCTCCGCTTCCCAGCTTTTTGGTGATTTATTGGAAAGAAAAGTCTGCCCAGGCTAGCTTTCAATCTTGATTGATCCTCAGGTGTCAGTCTTGAGTAGGTAGGATTATAGGCATGAGCCACTGGCATCTAGCTACAAGGATGTCTTCTCATACTTTCTTCTGTTGTAACACATTTTCTACTTACCCTGCCCTAGATCCTCTGACCTCCACATCAGCTCCCAGCAGCTCCTGACTGTGTGGAGAACATAAAGCTCAAACGTGATCTTATTTCTTTGTCCTCAGGGGAGGGAATGTTTCCTCTGAAGCCTGGGGTAGGAGGGGTAGCTGCAGATGATACTCGGCTAGGAGAGAGGTACTCTGTTTTAGCCAAGAAGGAAAGTGTGGCCAGATGCTAATAGCTGATGCTGTCCTATTCCTAGCTCCTCAGGAGGCTATGTGAGGATTACCATGCAGAGCCAATCCGGCTAGAAAAGTGTGTGAGACTCTCGTCTGCAAATAACCACCCAGAAGCTGTAAGAAAAGCAATGGCTCAAGTGGTAGAGTGATAGCTTTGAACGAAAAAACTGAGGGACAGAGTCCAGTCCCTGAGTTCAAGCCCTAGCACCAAGATGCATGGGTGCACGTGCATGCACGCACATGCACACACTCACACACACAGAGGAAGTTGGTAATGATGAACTGAGCTAGAACTGGGAGCAGTCCTGAGGCATAGTCATAGTAAACACTCAAGCCAGAACAAGTGGTTTCTCCGAAGTCCTTCTTGGGCTGAGTGGGTCTTGGCCATGTCAGTAAGGTCCATGGAATCTGCCCTCCATCCGTGCATAGGACATAAGACCAAGGGTAGGACACTATGGATGATACTTTGTAGTCGTTCCAGGATTGCAGACCTTCCTCTGCCCCCAAGCACGGGAGAGGAAAGCAGGGCTCCAAGACCTGGGACTCCTGGGATAGCAACTGCTACAAGCATCAGACAGCCAGCTGTGAATTCCTGATCCTACAAATCTTTCATGAGCCCAACTCAACACCTACCAAAGGTGTGCCTGACAGATTCATACTCTTGTGATACCTGAATGAGTAGGTGTTACCTGCTGTGCGATCTTGCAGCTCCTGCCACTCCTGGCCAAGTACCGTGGTCTGAAACATCGGTTTACTGCTAAGATGCACACTGCACCCATCACAGATGCCATTCTGATGACTCGGCTGATAACCTCCATGCCCCAAGGCTGGACCCTTCTCTGATACTGTGGCCCATCAAAAGTCACCAAAGATTCTACTCTGAAGACACCTAGATGTAGTGACCGTCTACTCGACCAGCGAGGAAAAACGACCACCACTCCAGGAGTCTTCTCAGATCACGCTTTATTGGAGAGCCTTTTAGTTGTAGGAGAGCTTGGGCACGAGAGCGCGTGCACCCGAAATACAGCCGCTTATATAGGGAATTGGAACACGGGTCTTTCTATTGTTGGTCTCCTGCCTTTTACCGTCACCAGGTGTCATGGGATTGGCTGGGGACACTACCGGGCTCGCGCACGCGCACAGCCCAGGCGTCCCGCCAAGCACCGTCTGGAGTGGTAATCCTCAAAACTGCAAGGGAGTGGGCGGAGTCTCGCCTCGGCTCCCTACAGTTCCCCCTTCTTTGTTTTATGGCAACAGGTAAGAGTAGAGGTTGGGCCTCTGTCTAAGACATTAATGAGAGGACCTTGCACTGGCCTTCGCCTGAGGGGCGCCTTCCCCAGTGATGACCAGGCCCGTCCGATGCCTTTTTTGCAGAGGTGGGATCTTGGGCATCAACCCACTTGCTACCCAGCATGCTCTTCTTGAGGAGATGAGAACCATCTCCTCAAGTGCAGTGCACTTGCCTTGCACCCTGTCCCAAATTGCAAATTGCATACCTGTCCCGGTGCAATGGGATCCCCTGATCCCTCGGGGTGCTAAGGCTATGCAGAATGGTAAGGCTTAACTGCCTCTTAGGGCCGACAGCCAGATCTGGGGTGAGGATCCACTCTCCAAAGCAGCTAATGCTTGCGAGATAACAACCTTGTCCCTTCTGGTTTGGGCTCGAAGGCGACAGACCAACCATAGGCAGACCACGCATCCTCCCAAGCAGCAGGCTAAAAACATTCCGACTCCCACCCGCTCTTTGGAAAAGGACACCGCAGAGGCAATCCAGTCAGTAAATTGTAACAGCCCACAGCATCAGTGGTTTAGCTATCACAGGGATTGCTATTAGCACTGTTGCTAACAGCAAGAAGATCAGCTGCATCTTCAAGAGGGGGTTTTTCTGCAGTCTCCACCGGCCTGGTCAGTCTCGTTGGCACCCAGTGAGGTACTTCTTGACTCTGTGGAAAAACACAAACAGCTCCCCTGGATCTCGTTATTACCGGATCCGGTCCATACCATTTATTATTAATAACATCCTTCCACATAACCATGTCTTTAGTATCCATGGAGTCTCTTGTCATATGCCGATCTGCGGCAGACTGATCGTTGTCATTTAGAATTAAAAAATTAAGGGTAAAGAGCGCAAGAGAAAGTCTTTCCCTGGGGGACGCGGACTCAGCAACTCCCCCTTTTTGTTTTTGAAGCATTTCTTTTATAATTCTATTAGCTCTTTCCACTATACCTTGTCCTTGAGGATTGTAGGGCAATCCGGTGGTGTGGGCAACCTGCATTTGTGTGCAAAAGGCGCGAAAACCATGGGAAGTATAAGCAGGGCCATTATCCGTCTTAAGTCTAAGGGGCTTTCCCCAAGCTGCCCAAGCTTCTAAGCAGTGTATTCTGACGTGAGACACCTTTTCTCCTGCCAGAGGTGTGGCATGAATGACACCAGAAAAGGTGTCCACAGACACATGTAAATATTTCAACTTACCAAATTCTGTCAGATGAGTAACATCCATTTGCCATAGGGCATTTGGTCTCAACCCCCTGGGGTTTACCCCCACATGGGGAGGATGAAGAAAGGTGACACAAGATTTACAGGCTTTAACAATATCTCTTGCCACATGCCTGGACAAATTATATCTTTTCCTAAGGGTATTAGCAGGTACATGATACAATCTATGAAAGTCTTTTGCCAATTCTACAGGATCAGCAGCGACCAGAGCCACAGCCCGAGTTGCCTGGTCTACCAAATCATTACACTTTGCCATTGGGCCCGGCAACATAGAGTGGGCACGAATATGTCCAATATAAAAAGGATGTTTTCTGTTTAAGATAAGGGACTGAATCTGTAACAAAACATTAGAAATTGTACTGGCCTGCTTAACTGAAGCAGCAACTTCAAGAGAAGCAACGGCATTTACAACATATAATGAATCAGAAAATAAGTTAAAAGGTTGATCAAATCTTTTAAAAACTTCAAGCACAATTAAACATTCAACAGCCTGTGGGACATTCGGCCGAAAATTAACGACTACCGGCTGTTTGTGTCCTTGAACAAAAAAGGCACCTTGTCCAGATTTTGATCCATCCGTAAAGATGGTCAGAGCATCAACCAAGGGCTCCTTTGAAGTGACAACAGGAAAATACACTAAATTTTTGTTAACTATGGCAAGCAGAGGATGCTTAGGATAATGATTATCAATTACATTTGGAAATGAGCAAACAAGAATTGCCCACATATCCATTGTGGCTGCTAAAATTTTAACTTGCTCACGGGTGTATGGAACAATTAATTTATCTGGAATTTTTGCAAAGTGCATCAAACAATACTTTATACCCAAAATTGCCTCTATTTCTTTTTATTTTATTTTATTTATTTATTTTTTTCTCAGATCAAAATTGCCTGTTTAGCCACTAATTCAGGAAAATATTGAACAGTTTTTGCTCCCACAGAATCATAGCATTAATAGTTAGCCTTTGAAGCAAGGCAGTGGTATAATTGGCCGTCACTCCATAAGTCCTGACTGCCTCAACAAAATCTTTTAACTGGGAGTAGGAAACCGGCTCAAGAATTCTCTCATTAGTAATTGGATTTTCAAAGACTGGAAAAGCAGCCGCTAACGGCGACCAGGTGCTGCCTTTTATAAAGTGACTCTTCCCTGCCGGCGGGCACGGTGGGGGGGCCGACGGGTGAGGGGCAGCTCCGTTTCCTCTCCCTGGCTGCTGCGGTACTCCCACCCCTTGGGGGCGCCACCCTCCATATCTGTCTGCCACGTGCTCCGCCGCAGCCTCTTCTAACTCTTCACTATCAGCTGGATCGAGCTGCTCTCCCTCCTCCTCTAACATTTCTTCCTCTGAGTCACTCACAAGATTACTATATTCTTGGTCCTGCCCTTCCACATGTAGGGCTGAGAACCGGTTTGCTTTTAAAGAAGGGCGCGGGAGTCTCCTTGAGACCCCCTCCTCTCTGAAACCCTTCTCCTTTTGTGAGGGCTGCAGCCCCTCTTTCTTTAATTCTTTAGGATCCTTTTCTCTTTTTTTCCCTTTTTCTTTTAGGCCTATTTTCCTCCCCCTTACTGTATGCTGACTCTGATAGACTATCCTGATGCCGTGTTAGTACTTTGCATCCTTCCTGGATTAAATCAAACCCTCCCTCCTCGAGGCAAGTGCGCACCATCAAAAAGACAAGCCACAAGGGAAGAAGCAATGCAAGCAACCAATAAATATCTAAATCTACAGTGAACAGCATACCGGGGGATATTTACCGACGTCTCCTCTCCGCGTGTTGAGTTCTGGCTCCGATTCGGCCTCTCGCGCGGGTCCTGTCCCAGGTTCGTTCCCAGGTTTCGGCACCAGTTGTAGTGACCGTCTACTCGACCAGCGAGGAAAAACGACCACCACTCCAGGAGTCTTCTCAGATCATGCTTTATTGGAGAGCCTTTTAGTTGTAGGAGAGCTTGGGCATGAGAGCGCGTGCACCCGAAATACAGCCACTTATATAGGGAATTGGAACACGGGTCTTTCTATTGTTGGTCGCCTGCCTTTTACCGTCACCAGGTGTCATGGGATTGGCTGGGGACACTACCGGGCTCGCGCACGCGCACATCCCAGGCGTCCCGCCAAGCACCGTCTGGAGTGGTAATCCTCAAAACTGCAAGGGAGTGGGCGGAGTCTCGCCTCGGCTCCCTACACCTAGACATTGGGAGACCCTATTCTAGGGGCCCATTAGAAAGTACTCTGTCTAGAGCCACAGAGTGAGGTCCAAGCAGGTGTTGGTGATGGGGCTCGAACTCTGGGCCTGGGCACTGTCCCTCATCTCTTCAGCTTACCACTTTAGCCGCAGCACCTCTTCTGGTTTTCTGGTGGTTCCTTGGAGATCAGAGTCTCCTGGACTTTCTTGCCTGGGCTGGCTTTAAACCACGATCCTCAGATCTCAGTCTTCTGAGGAGCTAGTAGGACATGCATGAACAACATGCACTTAGCTGCTCTGGCCTTTCACCAGAGTGGGCTAGAAGCTTCTGAAAGCTTTTCTTTATTTTTTTTTCTGTGCTAGTATTGGGGCTTGAACTCAGAGTCTTGGCCCTGGTCTCTTAACTTTTTCTCAAGGATTGCAGTTTACTACTTGAGCCACATTTCCATTTCTGGCTTTTGGTAGTTCATTGGCAAGAAAAAAGTTTCACTAATTTTCTTTCCCTGAGCTGCCTTGACCCACGATTTCTGATCTCAGTTTCCTGAGTAGCTAGGATTTACAGGGATTGAGCCACTAGTGTCATTAGGCAAGAAGATTTTCTTACAAAAGTTTTCTTTCCTGCATTTTCCCTGACTCCTCCATGCAAAGGACGCCTCTGAGGGTCAGGAACTTTGAAAAATAAGCTTCCAGCCACTGGAAATGGCTGGGTTCCTTGGTGAAAAGTCAAGCTAATCTTCCCCCTGGGCCTGATTCTGGGACCCTACTCTTTGCCCTACCTGTGACTCAAGTACAAAACTTGACCCAGCATTTAATGTCCTGCTACCGTTGTCTGAAGCAACAGAACTTTAATTCCACCCACACCACCTGCTCTAAACCCCACCTCAGGACCTTGCCCATGCTGTACCTTCTGCCTGAGGCTCTGTGTCCTGAATTCACATCTTAGAACCTCTGAGGAATTTTGGCACTGGTTAAATCACCTCCTGGAGCAAGTCTTTCTCTCCCTATTCCATCTTTTTTTTTTTTTTTTTTAATATTGAATTGCTAGAGATGGAACTTGTGAAGGCCGACTGGCAAATGCTCTGTTTTGGTGTGTGTGTTTGTGCCAGTCTGGCGGTTTGAATTCATGGCCTTGACAGTATCCCTGAACTTTTGTGCTCAAGGATAGCACTCTAGTACTTGAACCATAGCTCTACTTCTGGCTTTTTGGGTGTTTAATTGGAGAAAAATGTCTCATATAGTCTTTACTGCTTCTAATTTTGATCCTCACATCTCAGCCTCCTGAGTAGCTAAGGTTACAGGGGTGAACCACCAGCACCTGACCTCTACCTCTTACTGTTATCCTTGGCCTTCCTCTGAGTACCAGAAGAATATGTCTTACCAGGGTGCCTTTTTTGCCAGTCTTCGCCTTAAACTCAAGGTCTGGGCATGTTCCTGAGCTTCTTTTGCTCAAGGCTAGCACTCTGTCACCTAAGTCACAGTGCCACTTTTGGCGTTTTCTTTTTCTCTCTGGTACTGAGGACTTGAACCCAGGGCTTCCTGAATCTAGGTAAGCACTCTACCAGTAAGCCACATTTGAAGCCCAAGGCTTACTTCTAACAGGAGATATGAGGGTTGGATTTATTGGCTTACCCCTTTTCGGCACAGATATCACTGGCTATTTCTTATCTTTGCCAGCATTTGGGACCAGCCTGAGACTCGGCAATCAGGAATGATGAATGAGTGATAGCCACCAGGCCCCACATCCTTCAGAGGGATCTAGAATATGGAGCCAGAACCTTGGACAACTCCTAAAGCCTAGGAAGTGTGGTCTTTCTGGAGGCAGTGGCTGGCTTCTTGGTGTCCAGATGGGACACCTCACCCAGAACATAATTCACCCGTTGCACACACCAGCCCAAGCAAAGCCTTTGGGGTTTCCGTACATAAATGGCAGAGAAGGATGCTTTGTTCTAGATGCTGACTCAGAATTAGTACAGTCGGAGTGCTTGTCTGAGCTTGCCCAGGTTTTGGGGCTGGGTATGGGCACCCTGCTGAATGTCCATCATCCATACACCATCCGTCCATACACAGACATAGAATTACTGCCTCCTTTTTTTTTGGCAGGTCCATTATTGAACTATGAGCCTTGGCCCTCTCCCTGAGCTCTTTTTGCCCATGGGTAGTGCTCTGCCCTTGAGTCACAACCCACCCATGTATGTATATTTCCCCCCTGTGGTCTCGCTGACACCTGACTTTTTTTTTCTTCTTGTTCTTTTTTTAATCCTGACAATCTGAAGTCTTCACAGTGTCATTCCAATGGTTCGCATTCAAAGCAAACTACCCAGGCCTGGAGTTTAATGCTAGGACTGCCCCCCAAAAATGGAGTGAAAATCTGACAAACTCATTCTTAATCATGTGAATGCTAATAGAATGTTATAAAATAATTTGAAGTTAATTCATGATTCTATTTTATAATGCCACACACTAATTATTAGATTTATATCTTCCATTCTAGCACCTAAGGGAAGAATATTGAATAATTTATGTTTAATACTTTTGTAAGTATTCAACCATGATACTTCATTAAATGGAGGCATAATATAATCAATAATAATTGTATATATATATATATATATATATACATATACGTAACAATATCCTCACATTCCCTCTCTGTATATAAATATATATATGTATATATTTATTCATGGAGTAATAAGCTAATTTTGCCACATTTTTTTCCTTCTCTGTGAAAGTCCTGGGTCTCAGTATGATGTATAATCCATATGCAAATATATCCTAGGTGATATCATGTAATGGAACATTATATGTGTAATAATACTAAATTAATAAGGGTAATAAACATCATACGCAGTAAACCCATGTAATATAAACGAATCTCATATATAAACATTAGTTTTTCCAGTGCTGGGGCTTCAATTCAGTCCCTGGGAACTGGTCTGAATTTCTTGTTTTCAAGGATTGTGAGCTCACCCTTCACCCAGAGTTTCACAGAGTTACCTAGACCCTGAGTTCAAATCAAAGGCTTGACAGAAAAATGGTGCAAATTCCGTGCCAGGGCCTTATTATTATTATATTTTTGGCCAAGCATGGGGCTGGAACTCAGGTCTTGGCATCTCTGCCACAACCGACCCTGGGATCATAGAATCCGAGTTCAAATCTCGGGGCTGGTAAAAAAAAATCAAAAGAGAAGGATAAAACTGAGATTGGAAAGGGAAACAAGAGGAGGTAACAATGCTCGATAAAAAATTTATTAGTTACCTTGCCCATGTAATTGTAACTCCTCTGTATGATATTCTCACAATAAAAAAAAAAAAACTGAGACATTCAATAAGGTGGTTTTACTTTTTTTTTTTCCCCTTTATTTTGTGGCCATCCTGGGTCTAAATGACAAATCCCAGAAAGTGTACATGACCTTGCATTGCTGATGTTTGGTGGGATAGTAGGGAAGCCATAGCCAAAAGAGGCAACTTAGTCCTGGATGTCGAATCCTGGTATTGCCAGTAATGAATGGTGGGAGAATCTAAGACGCATTCTCATATACATCCATACAAATGATATGTTATAAAAGTAACAAATAAATTACTTATTAGTGTATGATTATAATATAAAACTATATACAACAATTATACTACATTAATTTTCAATTAATACTTATTTCCTTGACACCCACCAATATTTCCAAGCCACCTTGGTCTCACCTCCCATGTAGCCCTGGATCCTCCTTGCTCAGGTGGCCTTCAGTCAGCTGTCAAGCTCGAGTTGGCTAGAGCCACCAGCAACCCCCCATTCTCCACTCCACTGCCAGCCTGTTGAGAGGTATGTCAGAGGCCTAAGTAAGGAAAAGGACAGGACATCGTATGACTGAAGCCCTCCCTCTGAGGCATGGGAGACCCTATACCAGCTGGCACTGCTGTACCAGAATCTGCTGGAAGCGTCCAAATATTTGGACAGCCAGACTTGTGCCCCAGAGAAAATATGGAACACAGGCTACTGGCAATTTCGACTCATTGTAGACCCTGATAGGGAGCTAAAGGCAAGATTGGTGTGGAGGAAGGGCACCATCTCAAGTCAGAAAGAGGAGGACAGGTGCCTAAGGAGGGGACAGAGAAAGATGAGGGAAAATTACACACACACACAGAGACAAACAGACACACAAACAGACAGACAGACAGACAGACAGACACACACACACACACACACACACACACACACACACACACACACACACACACACACACACACAGACACGGACATTCCAAGGCCTCAGCGGTTCCTGAGAACAGAACCACAAACTCCCTCCATTCGGATCATATCTGACCTGTGAGAAGATGGCACTATCGTACTCAGTCCAACTGTAGACATAACATTGAGCCTCTAACATATCTGGAATTTCTCATAACCCAGCATGGAATTTCCTACCATACACACTGCTATGTGGAAAACTCAGCCACCTTTTTGTTTATTGCTGCTCATGGGGCTTGAATTCTGGGCCAGGGCACTGACTTTCAGCTCTTCAACTGAAGATGATGACTCTACCACTTGAGCCGCAGAGCCAGTTCTTGTTTTCTGGTGGTTCATTGGATATGAAGTATCACCAAGCTGGCCTTGAACCGTGGTCTTTACATCTCAGCTTTATGAGTAGCTAGGATGACAGTTGTGAGCCACCAGCAGCACCCTGCTTTAACCACGTTCATATACCCAGAGGAAACCCAATTTATCAGGCCACGAACTTCTTGCAAACCTTGACTTCAAACTTTGACACTCAGCATCCAAATCCATCCTTCAATGGAGAGAATACAGGCACAACAATCCGATCTCTTCACCCATTCACCAACTCAGTGCTTGCCAAAGGCCTCGTCCTCTTGAGTTCTTGGTAAGGCACCACCCATCCTACTGAGGCTTCAAACTGGGGAAAACTTGGGGAGTTCTTAGGAATGTCTGTACTGTTAGGCCAGCACCTGGTCTCTCAACCACAGCACCACCCCCCACACCTCCACATTTTTGCAGGCAAAGATGTTTTACTTTCTTTCTTTTTTTGGTTGTGGGGCTTGAACTCTGGGCCTGGGTGCTGTCCATGAGCTCTTCAGCTCAAGGCTTGAGCCACAGCACCCCTTCTGGTTTTGTGGTGGTTTGTTGGAGATAATAGTCTCAGGGTCTTTCCTACCCAGGCTGGCTTTGAACTGTGATCCGCAGATCTCACCTCCAGAGTACCAAGGATGACAGTCATGAGCTACTGGCACCAGCCAAAGATACTTTTCCATGCTTATCATCCTATTCCCTTAGGAGACTAAAATCTGAGGACTGCAGTTGGATGCCACCCTTGGCCACAAGTCCATGAGAATTCTTTATCTCCAATTAAACACAAAAAAGCTAGAAGTAAAGCTCTGGTTCAAATATTAGAGTCCTATCGTGGAGCATAAAAGACAAGACACCCCCTAATTTTAAGCATTTCCTAGCAGAGATCCACCCAAGAAAGGGAAGCAGGTGGGCACATGAGTGCTCAAAGATCACAGGCAATAATAAAGACTCTCAGAACAGATCCCTCCCTGCTATGATTCTCTAGATAATTTGTCCTACACCATGGCAGTCTTAGATGGAACTGACCATGCACCAAATTAGGATGTTCAAGTACGATCTCATACTGAGGATCCCCTGAAATTATCAAAGACAAAGGATCTCTCAGAGTCCTGCCTCAACACTGGACAGTAAGGTGAGATCTAGTTATCCATACACATGATATGGGAACCAAAGGGTTTCTTGGTCAAGTGACTGAGACTGGGGGGCTCTAGCTCCCTCTCTTGGGAAGGTGAAAAGGGCTGATCTATCCCAGGAATGTACCTGTGTTTGAGTATTATCAAAAAAGCAACCCTGCTTAGAGCCCAGTGCCTCTGGTTTTCCCACCAGTCTCTACCCAGCCCTGCCGCACCTTCAGCCTGCCTTCTCTGAATCCCAAATCTGCCATCTAGATTAAAGACTGAGCCAGCAAAGAGACCCCCTTCTGCCACTGAGAAGGGCCCTAGCACCTTCTAGATGAAGTCTCGGAACAACATGGGTCCCAACTCCTGCCCTCATTCCCAGGCTGTCCTGTGCCAGTGGCATGCTTACCTCTGTCTCTCATGGAGGAATTAATACCAGGGGTGTCATCTTCAGATTGAGCCCGATTGAGCACTCGAATATCCCAGCCCCCAAGGATGTAGTGCACAGGCATCCTGTAGTGAACGACAGCCAGGTCGTCAATGGTGAAACCAAGGGGACAGGACTTTTAATAACAGTGTGGCTGGATCAAAGGCTCTATCACTGGTAGTCTAGGTTGCCAGATGAGATCATGGCTAAAATGTCCTGACACACCTGACCTGGGATCATCCTCCCTCTTCATCTTCCTAATTATCACTTGCCTTCCCCCTTCACACTCCCTCACCCCAATACCTCCCTAGCCCTTGGACACTTTTTTCTTATCTGATCAGAAAATAAACTCATTGGGGCCAGGGATGATTGAAACCTGGTGACCCACCATTATCCCTAGGGTCTACTGAGGCTGCTTTCCTCTGCAGTCGGTTGAGCACACAGCTCCTGGATGTCATGAACTTGCTGAGGGGTCAGTGTCTTGATCCTACATAATGGCTTTAATCTCTGAAACTGTCCCCACAGAGATTGTGAATGATTGGCTGCTTTGATACAGGGACTCGAATCCAAGTCTTGCATGTTCTCCCTTCTTCCTTCCTTTCCTCTTTTTCTCCCTCTGTACTTCCCTCCTCTCTCTCTGTCTCTCTCTGACTCTGTCCCTGTCTCTATCTCTGTCTCTGTCTGTCTGTCTGTCTGTCTGTCTCTCTCTCTCTGTCTCTCTTTGTCTCTGTCTCTGTCTCTGTCTCTGTCTCTGTCTCTCTGTCTCTCTGTCTCTCTGTCTCTCTGTCTCTCTGTCTCTCTGTCTCTCTGTCTCTCTCTCTCTCTCTCTCTCTCTCTCTCTCTCTCTCCTATCTCTCTCTCTCTCTCTGTCTTTCCTTTCTTTGTGTCAGTCATGGGCCTTGAACTCAGAGCCTAGGTGCTATCCCTGAGCCTTTTTACTCAAGGCTAGCAGTCTATGGCTTGAGCCATACATCCACTTCTGGTGTTTTGTTTTTGGTAGTTAATTGAAGACAAGAGTCTTACAGGCTTTCCTCCCTGGGCCAAAAGCCTCCATCCTTGGATCTCAGCTTCCTAAGTAACTAGGATGACAGGCCTGAAACACCAGCATCGAACTCAAACCAAGGTTTCTTCATGTTCTGTGGAAACAGTCCTGGAACCTATCATTGTCTAAGACCTCTCAGAGCATGATGCACACTGTATAGGTTTGTTGGATAAATAAATTAACATCTGTCTATGACAATACTACAGAAAAGTCCCATCTGATTCAGGTAAGTATATCCTGTAATTATTCCTCTGACGAAGCCTGATGTAGCTGTCCCACAGTTCTCTCTCCTCCCTCTTCACGCCCTCCTGGTGGCACCACACTTAACTGTTTTGACTCCTAGGATGTGAGCCATGACGTACTCACTGGATTCCAGGGCCTCTAAGATGCCTATCTTCTCAAAGATCTCTGTCCAGTGGCTGACCAGCTCTATGGCACTCAATTCCCCTCTCAGGTATGAACGAGGTTGCCATGAGCTGAACGACTGGCTCAAGAGTCCTCCTCTCCTTTCCTCCCACTGGGGCCAGCCAGGATGGTCTGCCACATCCATCCCCCAAGTTTCATGTTGCAGACAAAGGATTTTTGAGGCAGCCTGGGGTCTCTGTATCTCCCAGAATCCAGTTCAGTTGCTGGGAATCATCTCTGCTCACAGCTGGCAGGCTTGGGATGGCAAGGTCACAATCTTTGCTCCCCAGTACGTCCCCGACTGAGGTGGTCACCATAGAGAGAACTGGAGGAGATTCAGCAGCTGCCAGAGAAAGGCAGTCAAGACACAACGTTCAAAGCAAGAAATAATCTGGATTGGGAACTCTGCCTGTGCCGCTTTGAATGTCATTGTTTGGCAGCTGAAATCGTCCATCCAAGGCATTAGTGAAAATTGGCAGCTTAAATTTAAAAAAAAACCCTGGAAAATGTAGCATTTAAATTGTCCTAATCAAACTTAAAGGGTTCCAAAATCAGTGGTCCCATTTTGCTTCCAGACAGCCTACAGCAGGTTACAGAAACACATTCTTTGATCCCTGTATGACTGCCATGTCCTGATACCAAGCGGGCTCCAGCAGGGGAAATGGACTTACTTACCACTGTACAGCTTGAAACATCCTAGACAGGACACAGATTAGAGTCTGCAGGACTCCAGGGAGGATTGACCACTGATGCACTGCCCTGGGAGAGAATCCACGCCACCAGTGGGGCCCCGGAGCCCTGGGCCAGGATGCCCACAGAGACCATAAACGCCCTAGGTAAGGTTCCCTCTCATCCTCGGTCATGGTGAAACATCTGCCATGTCACATAGTACGTCAGCCCCCAAAACCTCATAGCTTCACAGCCCCTGCCCTACCCTGTCCCCCATCTCCTTCTCTAATTATGTTTGGCAGACACATTCCCAACCCTTGAATTAGCTCCTACTATACACTGAGAGCAGAGTGTCTGTCTGGAAGAGTATGGCTATGGACACATTCGCCTCACCAAACTTCTTGCCTGGGATAGAAGGACAGGTGTCAACTCGAGTTCACACAGGTCTCCTAGGGGAAGGTCACGCAGACCCAGCAACTACTGTGGGCTACAGGAAAGGGGGAAAAGAGAGGTGGAAAGGGGAGGAAAGGAATGTCTACTGAAATCTTCCATAAAAGAGCCACAAAACTGTGAAGGAAAAAACAAAAATTATAGCTGGGCTCATACTTGGTAAAGATGAAAAAAGAACAACCAGTACATACACAGCTTTTGCTGTTTTTAGTCATGATGACACACACACACACACACACACACACACACACACACAAATCCAGAACAGTGACAGAAGTGTCTTCCATGCAGCACCTGCAATTTGCCAAATGATCACTCACCTGAGCACAGTCAGGCTGTACAAGGAGAAAGATGATTTCTCTCTCTCTCTCTCATACACACACACACACACACACACACACACACACACACACACACACACACAGACTCAGAGTAGTGAATCTCTTAACTTTGTTGGTTACTCATCTGGGACAATGTACAGCTGGAGCATGCAGGTTCCCATTCCCCATTCCCTTTTCAGAACCAAGGGTTCCCACCCAAGTGGAGCACCAGCGTAATGATACAGCACCACCCTGCCTCTCGCCTTCTCCAGGGGCAAACCCTTCCCCTTGGGAACAACCAGCCTTAAATCCCCATTCACCAAAACCCTAAGCCAGGACGCTGGGTGAAGGAATCCTCAGACAGGTGGCTCCTCAGTGCCAGGACTAAAACAAGCAGGGGATCATGGGGTCCCCAAGTGGGTGTCTGACCTGGGGTGGGTGTGGTATTGAGGAAATGGATGGGGTTCTAAAGGCTAAATACATGGACAGACTCCCTACTTCCAGCCTAGATGCTTATGGGCGACTAGGTGGATTCTTGGAGGGACAAGGAGAACAGATGGACCAGGAGCATCAGCAGATGCTGGCAGAGCTGGGAAATGTGACCAACCTGTGAGTACTGTTGACAGCTGGGGGGGGACAGGCCAGGTGTATGTGTGTCAGCGGGAGTGTGTTCCTCCCAGATATTCATCTTTCATCTGATCCCCCAGTGCTCTCACCTCCCTAGTGGGATTTTCCAATACCCTCCTCAGGTGAGAGGGTGACTGAGAACAGAGGACAAGGACTCACACAGCAAGGGGTCCCTATCTTCTGCATCCAAAACCCCCGACCCCCAGAAAAAAGGAAAAGACCTGAGAAGGCAGGTGTGGAGTTGCTGCTCCCCACCTCTTTATAAAGCCACCAAATTCCCACCTAGGAGAGGTACGGTGAACACGTGGGGCTCTGTGGTTCCCACTGCTCCAGGCCAGGGGCTTGGTGATGCCCCTTCTCACCCAAGCCTGCATCTCCTCATTTCCTGCGACACTGACACTAGGGATGGGGGTGGGATCCTTGGGTCGACTCCCACTCCCCCACCCCCCACTCCTGGGGAGCATTTGTGGCAGGGCCAGGGCTGCCCCCTGGCACTGGTGAGGCAAGGTTGGGATGTGAGAAGGGAAGCGGGAGTCGCGCGTCTGGGTTGGGGTGGGGAAGGGGGGGTTGGAGGAAGTCACGAGGTGCAGGCTCATGATGGCCACTCATGTGTCCTACTGGCAGATGCTATAGGCTTCCATTATAGGTGCAGTGGGCAGCAATGGCAGCATCATGGCAGATGCTCAGGCCCAGAGCAGAGGATGGGGGGGCCATGACGTGGTCAGGGCCACAAGCTGGCTGGGGGCACATCATTGAATGACTCTGAGAGGCGCTGCAGGTCTGAGCCAGCAGCCCATATTTGAAATGTGATGCCATGGGGAGGGCAGGAAAGGGGGCCAGGACAGGGGCAGGCAGGTGGCAGGGCTTAGCCCGCCCCCGGCCCACCTGAGCTCCTGGCATTGGAATCTCAGACTCAGGACCTACTTGGCCTCTGAGCCTCCCAGGGCCTGTGGGAGGGATGTGCCTGCTTTGCTGGCGATGTGTGCTTTGTGCTCCTGGCCCAGACCTGTGATCCTACAGCAGCAGAAGCCAGCCATTGATGCCGCCTCCCCTGGTGCTTGTGCCTGCTCTTCTCTCTGCTGTCTCTCTCTGCCCCCACTTCTCTCCCGGGCTGCTCCACCCATGCTGCACAAGTGAGCCAGCCCCCATGTGCCTCTGACTGCAGTAGATATGTGCCCCCTCAGCCACGTCCTGTCCTCTCCTCAGTCACGCCCCTTCCCCAATCTACCACGCCCCCCATACCTGACCTTGTGGTGCCCTGACTGCCCTAAGGCTATCAGGCTATGGAAGAAGCAGCCTCACCTCAGCTCAGGGCTTCCTCCCAACCCCAGGAGATGCCCATTGCATCGAACTCCTCCCTCAGCCCAACGGCTGGGAGAGACTGTTCTCCATCCACCCTACACACTAAGCAGGTGAACGGTTACCCTCAGTGTGTGTGTGTGTGTGTGTGATTTTCAGGGATACCTACCTCTCAAGGACTCAGAACATAGCACCCTTTTGGATGACAGCACACAGCATACTTAAAAAAATATAGCACCAAGAAACCTGTGGAGTGGACTCAGCACAATGCGCCTATTGAAGGACTCAGCACATAACAACCTTTGGGATCCTCAGGGTAATCTATTGACCAATAAAATTAGACATGCCATTATGACATCACCAAGTTTAAGTATCATAGAATTATGACAGCATAGGTCATAGTGAAATTATAGACATATTGTGAATGCCTATTTTGTGATTTCATTCTATTTCAAGCAAGCAATATTGGTGGATATCAGAAATCCATTGTAACCTCAAAGCCATTGTGACATTAAAATACTTTTGTGATATCACAGTGCCATTGTGATATCATTAACCTGCTGTGACATCACAAACCTGTCCTATCCATTGTGACATCCTCAGCAATGTGACATCACAAAGCCATTTTATCACATTGTTTTTGTGACATTACAATCACCCTGAGACTCCCAAACCCATTATGACATCTTTAGCATCTTTGAAAAAAACTTATGGCCTTTGTGACACCACAGTCCCTTTGTGTATCCATTGTGAAATGTCAATTGAGATCAGATATGCCATTGTGATATCACAAATCATTTACAATATAATTATAGGTATGACATCACATTGTCATTATGACAACATCAGGTCATTATGATATCCCAAATCTATAATGACATCATACCATTATGACATCACATTGTCATTGTGACATCATATTAACATTAGGAATGCCTATTATGTGATTTCATTATATTTCAAATGTGGCATGTGGGTTCATATCAAAAACACATTTTGACTTCATAACCATTGTGACATCACAATCCCTTTGTGAAAAAACGTTGCCATTGTGATATCTTTAAACAACTGTGACAACTCAAACATGTCCTGTCCTCGTAAGTTTTGTGACATGTTGCCACTGTGTTATGTTAGGCCCTTTGAGAGCTCATTATGTTTTTGACCTCATATTATTTCAGGTATGACATTAAATATTAATAATGTATTGTGACATCATGAGTATTGTGACATCACACTGCTAGATATAATGACCATTGTGTCACATTGTCACATCACAAATCTATTCAACTTCATCACATTTGTGCCAACATATGCCTTTGAAATCCTCACAATCCAATACTAAACTCATATACTCAAAGTGAGTTATTGACAATTGAGGTGTCGAAAGCCATTGTCACATCACCAATCTACTGCGACATCACAAAACTATTTTGAACTCATCACTATTATGGCATCACCAACGAATTGTGATTATAACAACACTCTTATGACATTATAATTTGACATCATATTGCAATTGTGATATTACTGTACCATCATGCTTTCACAAACTTATTATGACCTCATCACATCTTAGAAAATGCACGGCCTTTGGGACATCAAGCTCCTTCTCTGAACTTGTATCATTATGAACTTGTAGCAATTGAAATTTGAAATAAGGTGTGATATTACAAACTAGTTTGACATCACTTACACATTTTTATATCATTAACACTTTGACAAATGAAAGCAGTTAGGAACCTTAGCACTTTTGACAAAAAACATGGCCTTTGTGTCATCACAGTTCATTTGTGTTTGTCATTGTGACTTCATTCTCATATCCTCATTATAAACTAATGGCAGTTAAGATCTGACATGCTATTGTGACATCACAAACCCTTTGTGATATCATCAGACTGTCATTATGATATCATCAGCTCATTGCGATATCACCAAGCTACAGTGACATCATAGCATTATGACATCTCATTGCCATTTTGCTGTCATAGACATATTGTGAATGTATATCCTGTGATTTCATTCTATGTCAAATGTGGCATATCAGTTATCAGAAACACATTGTGACCTCATAACCATTGTAACATTATAAACCTTGTGGGACGTCATAACCATTGTGACACCATATTGTTGTTATCACATCTTTAGCTTATGGTGACAACACAAAATGAGAATGACATTATAGCATTTGCCATTATGTCATTGTGACATCATAGTCGCATTATGAATGCCAAATCGGTGATTTCATTGTATTTGAAATGTGGCATGTGGGTTGATATCAGAAACTCATTGTGATGTCATAACCATTGTCACATCAGAATCCCTTTGTGACATCAATTTGGCAATGTGACATCACAATACCAATATGATGCTACTAAGGCACCATGATATTACAATGGTCATGAACTCACAATGGGTTTCTGATATCAAACGACATGCCACATTAGAAATAGAATCAAATAACATAATAGGTAAACACAACATGTCTATGATATCAGAATGACAATGAGATGATACAATGCTATGATGTCATTGCAGTTTTACATGTCAAAATGAGCTGATGGTGTCATAATGGCAACATGATATCACAATTATGATAATGTCAGAAAGGATTTTTTTATGTTTAAATAGTATGTCTGATGTCAGTTGTCATTAGTTCCCCATGAGGACATGGACACAAAATTCTTCTGTGACGTCACAGAGGCCATGTGTGTTTTCAAAGGTGGTAAGAGGTCATAATAGGTTTCAAAGGGCACAATGTGATCCATAATGTCACAATAAAAATGAGATGTCCCATTGGGTTTTTGATGTCACAATGGTGATGAGGTCACAATGGTTTTGTGATGTCACAGTTTGTAATATCAGGATGATACATCCAATTTCAATTACTCATAATTCAATATGAGGATATTGCGTGATAGAAGAAGCTTCATAGTATGTGGTCATACTATGTGAAAACCCAATGGAACAGTGATTTCACAATGACAATGTGATGTCTCAACATCATGTTATAATAATGTTTTGATGTCACAATTGGTGATGCCATACTGATGAGGAGGTCTCAAAAGATTTGAGATGTACCAAGGGGTTGGTGATGTCACAATGGCATGTGGGATCTCAATTGTCATTAACTCACCATGAGTATATGAGTTTGGGAAGGGATTCTGATGTCACCAAAATATATGTAGTCAAGAAGGTGAAGAACTAACAGGTCTGAGATGTCACAAAGTAACATAATGGTTATGATGTCCAGCGGTTTGATATCATGATGTTACATTGGATTTCAGATATCTCATGTCATATTTGAAATATGAAGTCGAACACAGATTTTCAACTCACAAAGGGCCTAAGATATCACAATGGCATTTCACAGAAGTTATGAGGACAAGAGAGGTATTTGATGTCACAGTGGGTTAATGATATAACAAAGGCAAAGTGCTGTGACAAAGAGATTTAGATGTCACAAAGGTTATGAGTTCACAACCATTTCCTGATATCAACCCACATGGTACATTTGAAATAGAATGAAATCAAAGAATAGGCATTCACAATGGGTCTATGACATTAATGTGAAAACGTGATGTCAAGGCAGCAATGTTTGATAGGATATGTACCCATTACCTTACTCATGTAAGGTAACTCTAATCCCTCTGTACACTACACTTACAATAAAAAAACGTACAGAAGAAAAAAGGAGAAAAAAATGGTATGGTGTCATTGCCGTTTGGTGTTGTCACAATGAGATGATGGTGTCATGATGACAATATGATTTCACAGTCATGATTATTGCACAAAGTATTTGTGACCCTACAATGCTATGAGTGATCACAATTTTCATTAGTTTACTATGAGGGTATGGCTACACAAAGGGTCTGTGATGACACAGAGGTCATGTGTATTTTAAAGGTGCTAAGAGTTCACAATTGCTTTGTGATGTCACAATGTGATTGTGAAGGCACAATAGCAATGTGATACCACAATGGGTTTGTGATGTCACAGTGATGATGAGGTCACAATGAGTTTGTGATGTCACTATGAGTTTGCATTATTACAATGACATGTCCAATTTCAATTTCTACTAGTTCAAAATGAGGATACAATTTCAAAGAAAGTATCTGAAGGGCCAAAGACTATGAACTTTTAGTCACAACGTGTGATATGCTGCCATTGGGATATTTTAGGCCTTTAGTAAGCTTATATTCTGTTTTCAAACTCATAATTCAGGCATGGTATCTGATATCAGAGATTGACTCTGACAATATGAGCATTGTGACATCACATTGATAGACATCAAGAACATGGTGTCACATTGTGAACTCACAAATCTGTTAAGACTTCATCACATTTGTCTCAACACATGACTTTGGAGACAACACAATCCTTTTGTAAACTTTTATCTTCATTGTGAATTAAAGACATTTGAGAATCCGCATGCCATTGTGACATTTCCAACCAATTGTGACAGCACAAACCTATTATAGTAGAAACACATTGTGATCTAATAGCCATTGTGGTAGCACAATCCCTTTGTGACCCCACACTTCCAAAGTGATATCACTAACCCACTGTGAAATTCCAATCCTCTCATACCCAATCCAGGTATGAAATGTGATACCCTAATCCAGTGTGACATCTAGATAATGGTGACATCACACTGATAGAAGTTATGAGCATTTTGTTACATTCTGATAACACACACCTGTTAGGACTTCATCATTTTTGAGACAACGAATGCCTTTGGAGACATCACAGTCCCTTTGTGAGCCCATATACTCATTGTGAGTGGACAATTGAGATCACATGTGTCATTTTGATGTCACTAACCCATTGTGACATCACACACCTCTTGTAAACTCATCACCAGTATGGCAACACCAATTGTGGTAACAAAACTTTATTAAGTCATCATATTGCAACATACCATTGCCATAGTGATATCACTGTTCCAATGCCTTTTCAAAAACCTAGCATGTCCTCATAGCATTTTAGAAAATTCATGGTCTTTTATATTTCAGTCTTCTTCTGTGAACTCATATCCTCACTGTGAAATAGTAGCAACTGAAATTGGACATGTGAGTATGAGATGTTATTCACAAAACGTTGATTTCATCACCTATGTGACATCACAAACCCATTGTAAGCTTTCATTGCCATTTGATATAACTATCACATTGTGACATCCCAAACCTATTTGGACCTCTCAGCACATTTGAAAAAAACACATGGCCTTTGTGACATCACAGTCCCTTTGTGTAACTATACCCTGATTATGAACTCTTTGTGACATTATCAGTGTGACCTAACATTCTCATTATGACCGGATCAACTACTTTTGACATCACAAAACTATGACAAGATAGCATTATGAGAACACATTGTCATTGTGATGTTATAGGAAGATTGTAAATGCCTGCTTTTAATTTTTTTTTTTTTTTGTCGGTCGTCGAGCTTGAACTCTGGGCTTGGGTTCTGTCCCTGCTCTTCAGCTCAAGGCAAGCACTCTATCGCTTCAGCCACAGCACCACTTCTGGTTTTCTAATGGTTTTATTGGAGATAGTCTCATGGACTTTCCTGCCTGAGGTGGCTTTGAAGTGCAATCCTTAGATCTTAGCCTCCTGAGTAGCTTGGATTACAGTCGTGAGCCACTGGCACCCGGCTTTTTCATTCTTTTTCAAATTTGACATGTGTTGATATCAGAAACATAATGTGACCTCATAACCATTGTAACATCATAAATAAGCAGTGACATCAAATTGTCATTATGACACCTTCAGCTCATTGTGACATCACCAAACAACAATGGCATCATACCATGATAAATCACAATGACATTGTTACATCATAGTCATAACAGTGTGAAGGCCTATTCTGTGAATTCATTCTATTTCAGAAATCCATTTTGACCATATAACCATTGTGATATCACAATGTTTTGTGACATCATTAATCTGCTGTGCCATCACAAACCAGTCCTTATAAGTTTTGTGACATGCTGCCATTGTAATATGTTAATCCCTTTGTGAGCTCATAATCTGTTTTCAATCTCATATTTCTGTTATGACATGGGATATCAGAAATCCCCTATGACATCATACTGCCAGATACCATGAGTATTGTGTCACATTGTGACATCACAAACCTGTTAGAACGGCATCACATTTGTGACAACATATGCCTTTGGAGACATTACAGTCCCTTTTTGAAATCATATATTCATTGCCAATTAATGACAGTTGAGATCTGCCATGCCACTCTGACATCATGAACCCTTTGTGACATCACAAACTTATTGTGACCTCATCACGAGAATGTGGTATCAAAGCATTATTTTGACATGATATTGTGGTATTGCCATTGTGATATCATTGTCCCATTGTGTTTTTACAAACCTATATGGCCACATCACATCTTAGAAAATTCATGGTCTTTGAGACTTAAAGCTCTTTCTGTGAACTCGTGTAGTTATAACTTCTAAGGCCAAGAGACAAACCATCAAGTCACATTTAATTTAATAAACCAATATACACTAGAAAGGGGACTGTGATTACCTTATCCTGGACTGGATACCCAGAGCAGCCTTGACCACCATACCTCAGACGTTCAATGGGCAGCCCCACCCTTTCTTAATTGGTCTGCAAAAGACCAGCCAATAATTACGAGGTCCAAATCTCCAAACCTCAATGGGCAAGGCTTTTTACTTTTCCATTCCTCCCTCCTTCGCTATAGACTTGTCCTTCTTTCCTGGTCTTTCCCTATTTCCCTTCCACTACTTCCTTCAGGCCTCTCCAGTCTCCACAGGCCTGCCCTACTCTGCCCCAGTGACCACTTGCCAACCTTCTGCTTTCCCTCAACTTCCTCTCTTCTCAATTTTTTCCCTTCCTGCTGTCTCACCACTTTCTTCCATCTGGGTAGCTCTCATTTTTATATCCCCTTCCAATGCTCTGAAAATGCAACTTATATATAGGTTGTATCCCTCCTCATTCCAATGTGTCTTCTGCCTAAGAATTTTCAACCGTCACTTCTCAAACTGCCCAATGTTCAATTACTTCTTGACAACTCACCATGTGAGGCTTGACACCTCCACCTTTGGCGGTATTCCCCACAATCTCCTTTGTGCCAGTCCAAGCATTTACAATGATTATTGGCTCCCACAGAAAATTCTGGCCTCACTGGTTATTACAGTATCCTCATAGTGAATTAGAAGTAATTGAAATTGTATATGTCATTGTTATATTATTGATGAGATATCACTAACCAATTGTGACCTCATCACCGTGGTGAAATCACGAACTCATTGTGATATCACATTGCCATTGTGTCACCATGCTCACATTGTGACATCCCAATCCTATTATGACCTCAGAAGCTTCGAAAGAAAGCATGGCCTTTATGTCATCACAGGACCTTTGTGTACCTAAATCCTCATTTTGAGCTAATGACAATTGAGATCAGACATGCCATTTTAACATCTCAAAACCTTTGTGACATCATCACCAGTGTGACATCACATTGTCATTATGAAAACATCAGCCCATCCTGACATCATAAAAAAATAATGACATCATAGAATTATGACATCACATGGTCATTGTGATATCACAGATACAATGGAATGTCTATTCTGTGATTTCAAATGTGGCAGGTGTGTTGATATCAGAAATAGATTGTGAACACATAACCATTATGGCATCACAATACCTTAATGACACCACATTGCCATTATGATATCAGAAACCCACTGTCTCTCCTATTCTCATATATGTTTTGACATGCTGCCAGTGTGATCTCTGGCCTCTCTAAGCTCATAAATTGTTTAACTCATAATACTTCAGGTATGACATATGATATCAGAAATCCACTGTGACATCATGACCACTGTGACATCACACTGCCAGATGTCATGACCACTGAGTCACAAACCTGTTAATACTCATTCCACTTGTGCCAACATATGCCTTTGGATACATTATCCCTTGTGAACTTATATATTTATTGTTAATTAGAGACCTGGCATGAGATTGTGACATCAGCATCCCATTGTGAAATCACAAATCTATGTGACCTCATCATCTGTATGGCATTACCAACTATTTTTGACTTCAAAACAATACTATCTCATGTCATGGTAACATCACATTGCCAATGGGATATCTCTGTCCCATTGCATTTTCACCAATGTATTATGTCCTCATAATATTTTACAAAACCCATAGCCTTTCTGACTTCTAGCTCCTTATGTAAACTCGTACTCTTCATTGTGATCTAGTAGAATGAAATTAGATATGTAATGGTGATATTACAAATGCATTGTGACATCACTATCCAAGTGTGACTTTATCACCACTGTGACATCACAAACCCATTGTGAAATCACATTTCCACAGTGATATCATGATCACCTTGTGATATCCCAAATCTGTTGTGACCTCTTAGGACCTTTGAAAAAGAACAACTGACATCAGACATGCCATTGTACCATTACAAACGCTTTGTGACATCATCTCCAGAGTGAGATCACATTGTTGTTAGGATACCATCAGCCCATTGTGATATCCCAAAATGACAATGACATCATAGCATTATGACATCACATATTCATTGTGAGGTCCTAGAGACAATGTGATTGCCTATTCTGTGATTTCATTCTATCTCAAATGTGGCATATAGTTTGATTTCAGAAACCCATTGTGACCACATCACCATTACGACATTACAATCCCTTTGTGACCTCATATTGACATCGTGATATCATTAATGCAATGTAACATCGCAAATCTGTCTTGTCCTAATAAATTTTGTAACAAGCGACTACCTTGACCTGGGCTGGATGCCCAGACCTAAATGCAACCTCAACCATGAACCCTCAGAACTCCACAGAGCAGCCCAGCCATTTGTTAACTGGTCTTCAAACAACCAACCCCAAAAATAATGATATCCAAAGCTCCACATTTCAAAGGACAAGGCTTTTTCTTATCTCTTCATCCTCCTTCACTACAGACCTGCCCTACATTTCAGGTCTTATTTTTTTTCCTTCCACTATTCCCTTCTTCTCTTCAAGCTGTTCTACTCTTGACAGGCTTGCCCTGTCCTATCCAGGTGGCCAGGTGCAATCCTTCAGCTCCTGCTCTCCCTCAATTTCCTCTCCTCCAAGGTCTTTACCCTCCTTCAGTCTCATCACTTCTTTCCTTCCAGACCTTTCCCCTTTTTCTGTCCCCTTCTGTTGCTCTGAACATGCAGCCTATATATAGGCCGTACCTTTCCCCCACTGCAATATGATTCCTACATAAGAGTTTTCTATCATCACTTCCCAAATGTCCATACCCAATCACTTCTTGGCAGCACACAATATGGGGCTTGACATCCTATCTCCTTCAACAGTATGTCCTGCCCCTTTCAGCAGCATACACCCCTCTCTTTGGTGGTCCAGACAAAGAGGCCATGATGACTATCTGTTCCCGTGGATTATACAGGCACTGATCATTATTACAGTGTCCTCATGGTGAACTAGGAGCAATTGAAATTGGACAAATAATTGTTATATTCCAAACTCATGACATAACTAACCCATTGTGACATCACATTGATATTTTTAACACGAGGATCACATTGTTACATACCAAATCTATTATGATCTCTTATACATTTTGAAAAAAATACGTAGCTTTGTGACATCACATTCCCTTTGTGTACTCAAATCCCCACTGTGAAATATTGACAATTGAGAATCACACATGACATTTTAACATCAAAAACAGTTTGTGAGGTTATCACAATTGTGACATCACATTTTCATTTTGACACCATCTGCTCATTGTAAAATCACAAAACTAAAATATGGTAGATTTATAACTTCACATTGTCATGTGACATCATAGACACATTATGAATGCCTTTTCTGTGATTTCATGCTATTTAAAATGTGGCCTGTAGGTTGATATCATAAGCAAATCAAGAACTCCTAACCATTGTGACATCAAAATCCCTTTGTACATCACTTTTCCACTGTGATATCTCTAACACACTGTGACATCACAAACCCATCCTGTCATCATAACTTTTGTGACATGCTCCAATTTTAATACCTTTGGTGTTTTTGTCTTCATAATCTGTTGTCGACCTCATTAGATTTCACATATGACACTTGATATCACAAATTCCCCGTGATATCATGACTATGGTGATATCACACTGCCAGATTTCATAACCATTGTGTCAAATTTTAACATCACAAAACTTTTAGGATTTCAATATATTTGTGACAACACATACTTTTGGAGAAACCACAGTCCCTTTGTGAACTCCTATACTTATTGTAAGTTAAAGACATTTGGGAACCATCATGTCATTGTGACATGCCCAACACATTGTAATATCACAAATCTTTTGTGACCTCATCACCAATTGTGACAACAACACAATATTTTGACATGATGTAGTGAGTTGACATTGCCATGATGATATCTGTCCCATTGTGTATTCACAAACCTAATATGACCTCATAACTTTAAAAAAAAATCATGTCCATTAGGAATTCAAGATCCTTCTGTGAACTTGTATGCATATTGTGAAATACTAGCAATTGAAAGTGGACCTGTGTTTGAGATATTAAAAAATCATTATGACATCAAAAACCCTTGTTGAACTCATCACAACAGTGTATCATAAAGCTATCATGACCCTGAAGTACCTTTGAAAATACACATGGCATTTGTGACATCACAGTCCCTTTTTACGCCCTCATTGTGAACACATGACAAAGGAATTAATATATGCCATTGTAACATCACCATTTGTGACCCCATCACAAGTGAGACAACAAATATTCATTATGACACCATTATGTCTTTGCAACATCACAAATTTATAATGACCTCATAGCATTGTGACATTATATTGTCATTGCAATGTTATAGACACATTGTAAATGCCTATTCTCTTAGTTCATTCTATTTCAAGTGTGGCATGTGGTTTGGTATGAGAAAACCATTACGATCTCATAAATATATGGCATCACAATCACTTTGTGACATCACAGTGCCATGGTGATATCAATAACACACTGTGATATCACAAACCTTCCCTGTCCTCATAAGTCTTGTGATGTGCTGCAATTGTGATGTCTTAGGCCCTTTATGAACTCATAATCTGTTTTCAACCTTATAATATTTGTTATGATATGTGATATCAGAAATCCACTGTGACATCATGACAATTGTGACATCATACTGACAGATATGCACATTGTGTCACACTGTGTTATCATATTCCTCCTAGGACTTCATCACATTTGTGACAACACATGCCTTTGAAGATACCACAGTCCATTTGTGAACTCATATTCTCTGTGATTTCACGACAAATGAGATCCTTTATGCCATTTGGATATCACCAACAAATTGTGACATCATAGACCTACTGTGACCCCTTACCTGCATGGCATCACCAACTAATCGTGACAACAAAACCTTTTGTGATGTCACATGACATGATGATCATGACATTTGTCAGTGTGATGTCACATGGTCATAATGTTAGTGGATTTCTGGTATCTCATGTCATACATGAAATATGAGGTTGAAAACAAATTATGAGGGCAAAAAGATATCACAATGTTAGCATGTCACAAAAGTTATGAGGACAGGAGAGTTTTGTGATGTCACATTTTGTTAGTGATATCACAATGGCACTGTGATATCACAAAGTGATTATGATGTCAAAATGATTGTGTAAGCAAAAACATATGTTTCTGATATCAACTCTCATGCCACATTTGAAATAGAATGAAATTACAGAATAGGCATTCACAATGTGTCTTTGATGTCACAAAGAGAATTGTTGTCATAATGCGATTATGTCATTGAGTTTGATGATGTCACAATGAGCTGATGCACTCATAATGAAAATGTGATGTCACACTGTTGAGTAAGTCACAAATACTTTTTGATGTTATAATGGCATGTCTGATCTCAATTGTCATTGGTTAACAACAAGGATATGGGTACACAAAGGGACTATGATGTTTAAAAAGGCATGTGATTCTTGAAAGGAGCTAAGAGGTCATAATAGATTTGAGATGTCACAATAGAATCATGAGGTCACAATGGGTTTGTGATGTCGTGCTATGATGGTGTCAAAATGGGTTTGTGATATCATAACGAGATTGTAATATCACAATCAAATTTCCAATTTCAATTGCAACTAATTCACAAGGAAGATACTGTAATAATCATCAGGGCCAAGACAATCTATAGGGTCCGATAATCAGCCAGGCACCATCTCCTGGCCAGCTGGAGAGGACAAATTACGCCACCAAAGAAAGTGGGGCATTCTGTGGGAGGGGCTGGTGCATTAATCCCACCTATTGAGCTGTTAAGAAGTTTCTGATGTGACAGTTGAAAACTGTTAGGCAGTTGGAGTGGAGGAGGTGTACAGATTTTTTACAGGCTAAATGTTCAGAGCAATCGAAGGAAAGAGAAAAAGGGAAACGGCCTGGAAGGAAGGAAGTGGTGTGATAGCAGAAGGGGAAAGACCTGGGAGACGAAGAAGTTGAGAGGGGGCAGGAGGTGAAGGTGGCAACTGACGACCCAGGCAAAGCAGTTCAGGCCATTGGAGAGTGGAGAGGCCTAAAGAGAAGAAGGAACTGATAGAAGGGAAAAATGGAAAGACCTCGAAGGAAGTATAGGTCTGTAGTGAAGGAGAGACGAAGGGAAGGGGGAAAAAAGGCTTCCCCTTTGATGTTTGGAACTTTGGATGTCATAATTTTGGGGGTTGGTGGTTTGGAGAACATTTATTATATGTGTCTCAATGGATTCTCTTCAACTATACAGTTCCCAATTTTCAGAGACCTCATTGAAATCATGCATTTGGATGGCATCAGGCCCAGGGAAAAATCCCCCTAGGTGAGAGTGTCAACCCTCTGGGTTGAGAGTCTACCTCAAGTTTTTGTCTCCGGAGGACCAACAAGGACAAAAGTAATTTAGACTCCACTAGAGGTGCGTCTGTGCAAGCTTGCCAGCTGGTTTTGGGGACCCCTTCTGGAGGTCATTTATGGCATCCTTGGGAAGCCATCTGGGAACTCCTTGAGAGTTCATGTAGGGTTTCTTTGGGAAGCCATCTGGAACATTATCAAGAGTACATCTGCGAATTCCTTGAGAACCCATCTGAGACCGACCCTGGAGGTCATTTGGTGCCATCTCCAGGGGCCATATTGGACTTTATCCAGAGGTCATCTGGTGCTTCCTCAGGAGGCCTCCTGAGACCTCTTCAAAAATAGTCATTTGTGCTTCCTTAATAGGAAATCCAGGACCACCTCCTGAGGTCATCTGGAACTTCTTTGGGAGGTCATCTCGGGTTACCTTGATGAGAAATGTATGACCATCTTCGGACATCCTGTGGGACTTCCTTAAGAAGCCATATAGGATCATATCTGGAGGTCATCTGTGCCTTTCTCAAGAGAGTTATCTGGAACCTTCTCTGGAGTTTATATGTTGCCTCCTTGAGTGGCCAATTGGGAGATACTTGAAAGTAATCTCAGCTTCCTTGAGAGGACATCTGGGACTTCCTTTGGAGGTCATCAGACACTATCTTCAGGAGCAATTTTGAACCTCCATGAGAGGTTATCTCGAGCCTCCTACGGAGGACATATGTGACATCCTCCAGAAGTCTCCTGCGGCCTTCTCAAGAGGCAATCTGGGACATTCTCTCTGTCATCTGGGACCTCCTGTAGAGGTCAACATTGAGAGGTGTGGGACATGTAAGTTAAGTGTATGTGACTATTGGTCTGTGTGTGTATACTGATAGTTCTAACTGTGTCCTGTATGCACCTCAGATTACTCTTTTCCTCAGGATGGGGGAACAAGGCCTAAACTTACCATATCCAAAAAATATTCTTCCCCAGGGTTATAGAGTCCCTCAGAGGTGTAGAGAGCTGCGAGAGGCCGCACCTGGAAGATGGCGCCGGCTTCCGCCCTCCGCCTTCCCGATGGCGAGTGCTCTCGTGGTAAACAACTCCTTACATGGCTAAGGCAAAGAATCTGGCTTGCTTCCGCGCACCTGAACCTATTGGTGGTTCCCACGTGGCGTATCAGGGTTGGCTACCCAGCGGGTACTTAAGCCTGTGGGATTGCTCCCCGGGGTTGGGGTCAGAAGATTACTAAAAGGTCCTGAATAAACTGCAGAGAGAAGAGTCCGGTGTCGCGTCTTCCTTGCTGGTCGAGGCGGTAGCGACACGTGGTGGCCCATACGGGGAACTCAGCAATAACCCCAACGAGGACTCAGAACTCTCTGCAGTCAGGGTGGTGCACCGGTAAGTTCCCAGGGAAAAGGGGAATCCGTGACAAAAGCGGGGGTAAGTCCCCAGGTAAAAGGGGAATCTGCGACAAAAGCGGGGGTAAGTCCCTAGGTAAAAGGGGAATCCGCGACAAAAGCGGGGGTAAGTCCCCAAGTAAAAGGGGAATCCGCGACAAGACCGGGGAGTAAGTTCCCAGGTAAAAGGGGAATCCGCGACAAGAGCGGGGGGATTTTTGCTCTTCTCGGTAGATAAAGAGAGAGTGAGAACCCGGGGCTAGTCAATAGAATAGCCAAAAGTGAAAGTAAAAGTTTGTTTACCAGCTTTAAATGTTTAAAACATGGGCGCTTCTTCTTCGCACCCAATTTTTTTGGCACTCAATGAGCTACTACACTCAAAAAAGTTAAAAATAAAAAAGAGTACTTTAGAGAGATTTTTGAATGAATGTGACATCGTTGCCCCGTGGTTCGCTGTCTCCGGAAGCCTCATGGTGGCCTCTTGGGAGAAACTAGGGAGGGACCTAGATTTTGCCTCTGAACAAGGAACGCTTAAGAGCGGAGTGAGACCACTATGGAAACTGATAAGTGGCTGTTTCGAGGACCAGCGTTGCAGTGAGGCGGTAGAGAATGGTCAGGCCGCCCTAGACATGCTGCAGGAAGAAAGATCGGAAAGGGCAGACAGCGAAAAGGAGGAGAACAGGGGGGGGGGGTTATACCCCGATCTTGCCGAACTAGAGACCTCTGAGTCTACAGACTCAGAGGAACTACAATCACTCATAGAACAAATAGAAAAAACAAAGATAAGAAAGAGGAGGAAAGAGAAGGAGAGAGAGGACCCAGATAAAGACGAATGCACGCCCTCCGTGCACCGCGCCACACCTTCGGTCCCTCTGCTCTATGCGGAGGACCCCGGAAGTGGCAGCCCCGGCTGTTCTTTCAGCCCAGGCGTGTGGAAAGCGGTCAGAGCAGAGTTACATCTAGCCTGTCCAATATTTCAGGATCCACAGGGACAGCGGTATCATTAACCCTTAGATTTTAAGGTGATAAAATCTTTAGCTGAGTCTGTGCGGACATACGGAATCACAGCCTCCTTTACTGTAGCCCAAGTGGAGGCCCTAAACAGACATTGCATGACACCCGGTGATTGGAGTGGGCTCTGGAGTGGGCTCGCACGAGCTTGTTTGAGCCCAGGTCAGTATTTAGATTGGAAGGCCTTTTGGATTGAAGTTGCTAGAGAAGAGGCTGCAGCCAATCAGGCTGCGGGAAACCCAGCTTGGGACAGAGATATGCTGCTTGGAAAGGGGAGATTCGCCAATCAGCAGATAGGCTACCCGGTTCAAGTTTATGAACAAATCAATAAAATTAGCATAAAGGCATGGAAGGCCTTACCAAATAAAGGCGAGGTGAGTGGCAATCTCACCAAAATCCTGCAGGGCTCTACGGAGCCGTTTTCGGACTTTGTTGCTCGTATGGTCGAGGCTGCTGGCAGAATTTTTGGTGACCCAGACGCAGCCATGCCATTAATTAAACAGCTTGTTTACGAGCAGTGCACTAAGGAATGCAGAGCAGCCATAACCCCATATAAGAATAGGGGACTAGAAGCATGGATGAAAGTTTGCAGAGAGCTGGGCGGACCACTAACTAATGCTGGATTAGCTGCTGCTGTGGTGCAATTAACCCAGAAGGGGTTGGGAAGGTGACTCAGTGGTAGAGCACTTCCTCTGCATTCATGAGGCCCTGGGTTCGATTCCCCAGTACCATATAAGCAAAAAGAAGAGAAAAAAGCCAGAAGTGGCGCTGTAGTTCAAGTGGTAGAGCGCTGGCCTTGAGCTGAAGAGCTGAGGGACAGCGCCCAGGTCCAGAGTTCAGGCCCAGGAAAAAACATATTCAAAAAACGCTGCAAATTTGTCTAAACAGTTGTCTAGTTATCTTTTAGGTTATTGAACTGGGGAGTTCGACAGCCTGATGGAAGAGCTCAGGGTTGCCATCGTCATGGTGAACTCGACCTGAGTGGATGCTGGATTGGTGGAGGGGTTATCTTCATGGATCTCCGCTGCTATGAATCATCTTAAGGAATGGGCGGGTTTAGGAGCCCTGACAGGCCTTCTGGTGTTAGCCTCCTTGGTATGTCTGTGGTGCATTTGCCAAATTAGAGGTTCTCAGCGTCGCAGTGCAGCCATGATTATCCAAGCCTTTACAGTCATTGGAGCAGGTCAGTCCCCCCAAGCGTGTGTTGCCACCCTAAAACAATGAACACAGATTGCAAAGCCAAAGTACTGCAGTCGAGAGGCATGAGTTTTGCCCTCGAGGAGAGCATGTTTGATTGCACACGGGTTCGATTCGCCTTTTCCCGTCCTTGTGAAAAACGAATCAATGGACAGGTTGAGTCATCCCTAGAGAAGGTACCCTCTGGGAGAAGGCTTGTATGCAGTCCTTGCATTGCACAACAGGGATCAGACCTCTGTTCTCATCTGTTTTCTTTAAACAAAAAAGGGGGAACTGTAGAGAGCTGCGAGAGGCCGCACCTGGAAGATGGCGCCGGCTTCCACCCTCCGCCTTCCCGATGGCGAGTGCTCTCATAGTAAACAACTCCTTACATGGCTAAGGCAAAGAATCTGGCTTGCTTCCGCGCACCTGAACCTATTGGTGGTTCCCACGTGGCGTATCAGGGTTGGCTACCCAGCGGGTACTTAAGGCTGTGGGGATTGCTCCCCGGGGTTGGGGTCAGAAGATTATTAAAAGGTCCTGAATAAACTGCAGAGAGAAGAGTCTGGTGTCACGTCTTCCTTGAAGGTCGAGGCGGTAGCGACACAGAGGAAGACTCATTGATGTTCTCCTTCTCCTCTTCTTTGCCATCAGCACCTCTAATGTTAAGTCCTCCCATACCAAAAGTGGTTACTTGTACCACCCTGAGGTGGTACAATGTGATAAGTTAACCTTATTACCCTTGAGATAGCGGCATGGAGGAGATGGTGGTCAGGCCCCCTTTTTAATATATGTTCCCATTACAACTAGTGACCTGTATAACTGAAAACAGAAAACTGTATCATTTTCAGAAAACAAACAGTGGCTCATTACTTCATTAGAAACAGTAATTTTTACACACAAGCACATCTGGGATGAGTGTCAGCAAAATTTACAGGTGCTTTTTACCAGGTAGAAAAGGGAGTGAATCCTGCTCGGTGATTTGAAAGTTGTCCTTGGACCAGACAGTTATCCCCACTATTGAACCAGACCATTTGGAGCAAGTCCTTCCACATACTTACCCAAGAAGAGACTAACAGTGATTGAGGTATGGAAGTGCTTACCTATTATTGACAGGTTTGATTGGCAGGGATACCACAGTGGCTAGAAAGCCAAGTCATCAATCTAAGGTGAGTGAGATGGTACAGTTCCCCAGTGAGTACCCAAATGCTCTTTTGAAATTTCTCCCAGAAGTCTGTAGGACTTATAGGCCTATAGATCTTGAAGCCCTGGAGAATCAAAGATCCCTAAATATTGCCTTTGTTACCCAGTCAGCCCCAGATATTAGAAGAAAGCTTCACAAGTTAGAAGGTTTTGAAAGAAAGGTATTCTAAGTTGGAAGTGGTTGCCCAGTAGGTGTTTGATAACAGAGATACCATGGAAAAAAAGCCTCTAAGAAGGGGGGTTGAGTTTTGATAGGAGCACCAGAATAGGGATCAAGAAACCCTTGGCAAAGACAGTACAATTCATTTGCAAATGGCAGTAGGGAACCTCTAGGACTAGATCAGTGTCCTTATTGCAAGCAAAATGGATATTGGAAAAAGGAATGTCCAAGGAGGAGAAAGATAGAAAATGACAGGTTATGTAATCACATTAACCACCTGGAAAATGTGTTCATATCTCGGGAGTAACATGCAAAGGAACTTGGGGCTCTGAATTCCAGTTGTGTTCAATTTAAAATCAGCCCTCTGAAATTAAGAAGAAATGAGGCAAAGAAAAATTCACACACTTCTATCTCAAAACACAGTCTCATAAAAGACTGAATCTCCAATATGTGCCAGTCCACACCCACCAAGACTTTGAAAGCACTGGACACTGGAGAAAACAAGTAGTATAATTTTACATGAAGAAAAGATTTGAAGATATAAACTTGTGAGAGTCAAAAATGAGAAGAAAATCCTCAAAAGGAACCTAGAAAACACACAAAATCAAATGAAATTCAAGTACATTCGCCTGGGTGAGCATGAGGCAAATTAGGGGACAACAGGTCAGAGGCCAACAAAAGCACAATACAGCAATGTTGCCATCCTAGCTAACAACAAGTGAGGACAAGAAGAGATCCTCATGCTGCATTAAGAAATTGTTGCCATGAAAATGGAGCCAGACCTAATATAAGAATGTATTAGGGTGAAGTACATGTCTAATATAAGCTTTGAAGAGTGTCACCAGAAATTCAAAGCAACAAAGAAAGAAGGAAAAAGTAGCTAGCAGAGAAGACGGGGAAGTGCTGTGTCATAGAAGATGAGGCCAAGAAAAGTGAACAGGAAAATATCAAGCTCAAGAAAGAGATTGTTACTCTTCAGAAAGAGTTATAGGAACACATTCTCTGATAGAGAATGCCAGGCTAAAGGAAAGAGCATTAGGAAGAAAAACACTAGAGCTAAACAAACAGTTGAAAGATCTATCGCAAAAATACACTGAAGTCGAAAACTAGAAAGGGAAACTAATAGAGTATGAGGCTGAAAAGACTGCTGGGATCTTCACCATAAATGTAATGCAGAAACATCTTGTCTCAATGGAACAGCAAGAGGTGGAAAAAATACCTCTCAATAGCACCTTTGTGAACTTAACGAAGGAGCTGTAGAGCAAGCAAAGGTGTTTTGAGAAGGAGCAGCAGTTGGCCAGTCAAAGGAACTCTCATGTGACCCTGCGAAAACACTTGCAGGTTAAGGAGCTCATTGAGAAGGAGAGTGGGATCGTGAAAGCAAGTTTGAGAGAAAAGGAGAATAATATGGAAGAAGTATCCAAGGTTCAGAATACTATACAGGAGTTAAAGAACCTAGAGACCATAAGATACAGGGAAACATCTGAGCTGATCAGGTAGCTTGGGAGACCACTCTAAAACCAGTGTGGTCTTTAGAGTTACTAGTCATTAATACTAAGGAAAAAACAAAAACAGTGGTAATATGTGGGCAAATGTTGAGACTGGACTTGTGAAAAATGTAAACAGGCTCAAGCTTTCTTTCAGTTTAAGTGTAGATATATGCACCCTGGTCAATTGTTCCAGGCAACTGCCTAAAACTGTTTGAAAACCAGTGGGGACTCAGGCTGACAATCCTTTGTAATGTGTGTATGTAACTTCCAAACAGGTAAATGCTGAAAAGCTGGAACATATGGAGAGAATTCATATGTGAGGAACCTCAGATGGTGAATTTTGGAAAGTGGAATTCACAGAGGCAAAGCCTGGACAGTATGGGTATTCATATCTGTTAGTAATAGTGGACAGATTTTCAGGCTGAGCTGAGGCATGCAATAATTTCTTGATTTGGCTTACCCTAATTTGTGGGGTCCAAAGATGGCCCTGCATTCATGGCCCAAGTTCTCAATTATTAACTAATGCTCTAGGAATAAATTGGAAGTTACAATCCATTTATAGAACTCAGAGTTCAAGGCATTTGAAAGAATTTAATTTAGTTAAATTAAATTAAATCAAATACAGAGACTAAATTAAATACAGAGACTGTCCATGGCTAGGTGAGCCTCCTCCACTTTGCTCTCCTTCGAGCAAGATGTAGCCTTTATGTTAAAGGATTTAATCCCTTTGAAATATTTTAGGGTATACCAACCTCTTTGGTTCCTAAATTTGGGAAGGCTATATTAACAGAAATGCCTAACTACAATCTGCAGGCTTTACAACATATTATTTTATGTACCTATCCTTTGCTAATTAAGGCCCACCCTCCACCTAAGAAAAACTCCACCTGAAGGAGAGAGGCCAAGATGGTCATGTAACAGCAGGTAAACACCAAAGCTCTCACCAACCAAATACAGTTTGAATTTCAATGCTCGGTTTCTCCATGGGACCCACAAAAAAAGGAGATTACTCAGAGAGGTACAGTAAGTGAAAAACATAAAAGGGAAAATCCTACACAGACAGTAAAGTGGAAATAACCTTCAGCCACCCCTTGTTGGTAATGGGGCTCCATGCTGAACACCTTAAATGGTGGAGCTTGCCAGGCTGCTTAAGTGGCCTGGCTCTGGACCCTCGGAGGCCCACATACCCACAAGAATTCCAAGACTCCCAGAAGACTCCCACGAGCTGGTGCCAACCCAGAAAATACAAACAAATCTTAGAAGGCAGAGCTGGCATGAAGACTCTCCTCAACCTCCCTGGCATGGCGTCTCTGCCTGGCTGGTGTAAGCAGCACCACCCAGTTTGGAGCAGCAGCAGCTGTCAGCAGTGGCAAACCACCTTAAACTCACAGCGTGGCACCTCTGTCCTGCTGATGTATACAGCCTAACCTAACCTGGAGCTGCAGCAGCAGGAGCTGGCAGTAGTGGCAAAGCACTCAGACTCTGGGCACAATGCTTCTTGACTCTAGCTCACAGGAACAGCCCAGACCAGCCCGGGGCGGCAGCAGTAGCTGGGGCAGAGATAGTTGCAGTGAACAACTCCTGACCTATGGCATTTTGTGCCTCTCCATGCTGGCAGACATAAGCAGCCCAGCCCAGCCTGAGGCAACATCACTGGTTAACACCTGACTCCTGGTGGGGTGGAGGGCCTCTCCATACCAGCTTGCATAAGCAGCCAAGCCCAGCCCATGGTGACAAAGGTGGTGAACAAACCCAGACATGAGGCAGGGTTTGGTGCTGAACAACCCCAGAAAAAGCCTCAAGAACTTTCCTGCCTGGGCTGGCTTTGAACCTGAATACACAGATCTGAGCCCCCTGAGTAGCTAAAATAACAGACATTCACACCAGCAGGGTCTTACTCTTGCCAAACCCCTAATTTTTTCTACAATAGATAATTTCTTAGTTAATACAAGGAATTTAAGCAAATACAAGAGGATCGACATAATACCCTGTATTCAATCTGACCATAGTGGAATCAGTCTAGTTCTCAATAACAAGGCATAAAATAGGAAAAAAAACATAAAGACATGGAAATTAAACAGCACTCAGTTGAACAATATATGGGTTGTAGTATAAATTAAAGAAGAAATTAAAAAGTTCCTACAATTCAGTGGAAATGAAGAAACATCACAAAGAAACCTATGGGACCCAGCGAAAGCAGTCCTCAGGGGCAAATTTATTGTTCTCACTGCACATATCAAGAAAACAGAGACCAAGTAAACAATCTTATGAAGCAACCAAAACTGCTAGAGAAACAAGAAAAAAATTAAACCTAAAGTTGCTCGGCAGAAAGAGATAATCGAAATAAGAGCTGAAATGAATGAGATAGAGACTGAGAAAAGTATAAATAAAATTAATTTTAAAAAACTGTTTTAAAGAAAAAAATCAATAAACCTGACGGACCACTGGCAAGAGTAACTAACAAAATAATAGAGGAGACCCATATCAATAATATCAGAGATACCACAGGGAAAATTACAACAAACATCCAGGACATTCAAACAATCATAAAGAAATAACTCCAGACTCTACTCACAAAGGAAGGAAAACCTAGCAGAGATGGATGAATTTCTACAGAAATAGAAATTGCTATCCCCCCTTTCCTTTTCAGCCATGCTTCTCCACCATGTATGGTGGGGGCAGCAGTTCTGTAAATAAACGTCTTTTCCTACCTTAATAGTGTGTGGCATTCTCTTCATAGGCTACCGAAAGAAACCTACCTTTTCAATATATCTTACATATGGGGACATGACTTGGATAGGGTTTTTGATATGGAAATGTTAGACTTTCCTAACCACCCCTTTTCTGCGAACCAAACTGCCTTGAGACACCACACCAATACCATTGTTGGCCTCCACATCCATGTCCACACCACTTCTCTACTCTGGTGAGTGAAAATACTCTCTATGGCTCTATGTCGCTCAATCTCTGTTTAGATGTGGCACCACACCAGAGAGCTCCTATGGCCTTTAGCCAAAAGGCTGGTCACCTCCGAAGCCAAGGATATATGGTTTGGGGGGGCATGGCCATTAATCTCTAGTTAGCTATGGGAGAAATCGGGACACTGCTTCTGCCTCGTCATCTCTCCTTCACTCACCGCACTGACTATCCTACACATTTAATGGGGTGTTGCTAGTCATGCCTGAGCTGTGAAACCCCTCTGAAATGCCTCTTGTGCTTTCTGGGTAGCAGAGCACCTAATATTTTTATGTTGTCAGATTTAGACAATTTTTGCCTCTGCAATGGTACATGGTCAGAATTCTGTTTACTATCAGGCTTTCTTTGCTCTTTGCTATTCATGTCCAACTTTCTATATCTCTCCCTTTCTTGTATACAATTATTTGTATTGTGCCCTGAAGAGTGTGATATGGGCTATGTTCAAAGAATCCCCTCTAGATTCCCTCTAAAAGGCTAGCCAAACTAAGCTTGATTTTTTTGTTCAGGCTTTTTTTGCATTTTTTTTGGAAATTTGCCATCTTGAGTTCGCCATCTTGTCCAAATGGTGGGTTAAGCGATTGGCCCCCTCCAATCCTGACCCTTCCACCAAGCTTACTTCTCCTCCATCCATCTATTCAAATGTGTCCTGCTAACAAGTAGCTCTTTTCACAGACCCTGGTAACTGAGGCAAAACCGTATGATGTGCTTTGTTAGCAAAGATGTCTAAACATTTTTGTCAAAAAATTTACGTTTTGAGTTTTACCATTTTGGTTTTGTGTTGTGTAATCTAGAACTGACTACATGACTCTTTTTTGGGGGGAGGGGTCTGTTGTGGGGCCTGAACTCTGGGCCTAAGCACTGTCCCTCAACTCTTGAGCTCAAGGCTAGTACTCTATCACTTGAACCACAGGGCCATTTCTGGCTTTTTTCTTTTTGCTTATGTGGTGCTGAGGAATCGAACCCAGGGAGTCATGCATGCAAAGCAAACATATTAGTATATGTGTGCTAAGATTCTCGCATCTAACAATTTTGTCATTGCAGAATATTTTTTGTCAGTTCTTGATCAGGACCAGGTAAGCTCTACTTATTCTATTTGGTCTCCTTGGTGCTATAATGGGAAATAACAAAGGGCTTTTGTGGCAAAAATTCCAATTCAAAGCCAGCCTTGGCTGAAAAATCCCTAAAAATCCATCTCACAACTAACCTGCAAAGAGCCAGTCTGGAAGCATGGCTCGAGCCTCTTATCCCTAACCAGAAAACATTGCAAGTGTTTCTATAACTCAAAATAGTAGAGTTCTAGCCTTCAGAGAAGTGCTCAGGGACAGTGCCCAGTCCTTGAGTTCAAACCTCCTTGAATACCAACTGGGACAAACCATCCCAGCAATGAGCAACTAGACTCAGGGAACATGAAGAGGAGTAAGAGGAGATGATATCACATCAGCCATTTTGTGCCTCCCCTTTCAAGACAAACCAGAGCCAGGAGGTCAAGAGAAGAAAGAAGAATGCCCATCTACTGTCCATATCTCTCTACCTTTCAAATGGACAGGAATTTATCTTCTTGCCTTTGTCACTTGACTTCTTCTCTACCTAGTTGCCAGATGTAAGAAGTAGCTAGGGAAATTTCTACCAACATTTCCAAACCCAAGACCTTCCTCTTGCCATCTATTTTCTCTCTAGTATTTTTTTTCAGTCCCTCAATGCCTCATGAGACATCGCCATACTTCGTCCAAGAGACGTGCCTCCTCCAGACTTCTTCTAAGGACTCATTGCCCAAGTGACAGCTGTTGCCTGCAGCCTTCTTCCAGAGGGGATCACATCTCAGCCTTTTTCACCTACTGTTGACACCCCTTGCAAAGAAGAAGTAGCTGGAAAGAATCTTCGACCTTTTCATAATTATCCAAAGGCTGGAATGTAAGGTTTGAACAAGGACACCTCCACACTTCTTGGCTAAGTTTCCACCCAATATCTGTTACATAGGTAACTGGCAGACCTAGAGCAGTTACCTTCCCCTCCTGCTAGGTCACATCCTGGGCCACCTCTGGTCACCAGAGTCACATCTGAACTTAGGAGGGTTCGAGACCCTGAAGTCACATTCAGATCCAGTGTGCACACCTTTTCCCCACCTGGCCACATCTCTTCCTGTCCCTGGCCTAGATACTTCCTGGCCCAGATGTGGGTCGCCCCCTTCCTTTTCAGCCGTGTGTCTCCACCATGCATGGTGTGGGCAGCAGTTCAATAAATTAATTTATTTTCCTGCCTGAGAAACAAAGAAATACAAATTGCCTAAACAGAACTAAGAAGAAATAAATCCATTAAACATTTCTATAACATACAATGAGATAGTAGAAATAATCAGAAATCTTCCAACAAGAAAAGCCCAGGATCTGATAAATTCACTACAGAATTGTCAAAGGCCTTTAAAGAGGAACTAATACCCACAACCCTCAAGCTCTTCAGAGAAATAGAAACAGAGGGAGTAATCCCAAACTCATTCTAAGAAGCCAATATCACATTCATCCCCTCCTCTTCAATATAGTTCTGAAATTCTTAGCCAGAGCAATAAGGCAAGAAAAAGACATTAAATGGATCCACTTAGGACAGGAAGAAGATCAACTATCTCTTTTTGTAGATGGCAATATTTTATAAAATAACAATCCATAAAGCTCCATCCCCAAATTCTTAGAGCTTATAAACCAATTTGGCAAAGTAGCAGGATACAAAATTAGCCCACAAAAATCAGTAGCCTTTCTGTATGTCAACAATGTACAAGTAGAAAGGGAAATCAAGGAAACAACTCCATTTGCAATAACCTAAAAAGAAAGTATCTAGGAATTAACCTAAACAAAGATGTAAAGGGTCTATTTCATGAAAACTACAAAAGCCTAAAAAAAAAAGGAATCATAGAGATTACCAGGAAATGGGAAAAATATTTACCAGCAATATATCAGACAAGGGTCTAATATCCATTACATATGGTGAACTCAAGAAACTAACCCTTCACAAACCTAACAAACCAATCTTGAAATGGTCAAAGGAGCTAAAGAGAGACTTCTCAAAAGAAGAGATAAAAATGACAAAGAAGCCATGAGGAAATGTTCATTATCCCTGGCTGTAAAGGAAATGCAAATAAAAACAACTCTGAGATAGCACCTTACCCCAGTCAGAATGGCCCACATCTTAATTCAACCAATGACAAATGCTGGAAGGGATACAAAGAAAGAAACATTACTGCATTGCTAGTGGGAATGTATACTAATACAACTACTTTGGAAAGCAGTCTGAAGGTACCTACGAAAGCTAAATATCGACTTCTCCAATGAACTGGCCATACTAGTCCTAGGCATCTACTCTGAACAACAGAAATCAGTATACAAAGACACACACACATCTATGATTATTGCAGCACTGTTCACAATAACCCATATTGGGAAACAACCCAGATGAGCCATAAGTGATTAGCGGATCCAAAAATTGTGGGAACTCCATACAACGGAATACCATGAAGTCATTAGAAAGGACAAAATGATGGTATTTTCAGGGAAATGGATAGAACTAGCCCAAATTATTTGAGTGAGGTAAGCCAAGAACAACAAGACAAACGGCACAGGGTCTACCTGATATGTGGATGCTAAAGCCAAAATGCAAGAAGGCACAACAAAGTAAACAGGACTCGAGAAACAAAGGACAGCCACTCATTTTTTTGTATCACCATTAATGACTCCATGTTCTTGACCATGTAGATGGTAGAAATATGCACGCAATGGAGGGAAGCCAGGAGAAGGAACACTATAAATGGGAAATGGAACAATATACAACAAAGGGGCCATTCAGCTGCACTGGACATAGAAGAAAAATAACCAAACAACCCAAACACAGTGATGGGAAGAGATGAATGAGAGGGGAAGAGGGCAAGAGGGAGTAGCCTACATTAAGCAAAAGGAAAAAAAGTGTAAACATCACCTTAGGTGGGAAAAATAATTTGGATTGTCAAAGCTCATAGAATTAACAAACTTTAGACCATGATAACAATAATGTGCCTTGTCAAGGTTAAAATGTGTTTGTGACTTTAACTAAGTATCACAATTCCAAAATACTGTGAAATATGTGAAATATATGTAATCACCTATCTCAATTTTTACAAAAACGGTGCTAGAAGGGAAAGGTTACGAGGGATGTGTGATAATGTTGTCAGACACCTTGTATTCGTGTACTGTTTTGTAGAATGGGAACTTCTTTGTACAACTACTTAAAGAAAATAATAATAAAAAGTGTTTAAAAATAAACAGGATGAAAATAAAAATTTCAAATATCAATTAAGAAATTAAATCCAGTTGGAAGGAAAATTTCTTTGGGGAGAGTAATTTAGTTTATTCTATAGCAAGTCTCACTTCAGAAGTAAATTCAAAAACTAGACCCCAGGTAAGTGAAATAAATTAAGAAATGGAGTTGAAAAAAGAAAAATAAAGAAACGCCACTCACTCTTACTTGCCTGGACCGCTGGTGTGGGCAAAAATGCATCATGGTCCTAAATTGGAACCGAAGTGGCAAGGACCTTACTTGGTGGTGCTATCTTCACTGTCAGCTATTAAATTAGCAGGAAAACAGCACTGGATCCATCAGTCTCAAGTGGAATAGGTAGTGGACCACTATACAGAGAAGTCTGCAAGATGTACTGTTCAGGGACAGAGGATCCCTTAAGAATAAAACTTACTAAGTGTTAACGAGTGCTAACTAGTTTGATCTATAATTTACTTGTTTTCTATTAAACTTACCCTTTAAGCCTGTTCGTTGGGTGGAGAGCATGGAATTTTTAGGATTTGGTAAAAAGGAATCAAGGAATTGATTGGACATGAAAACCATTGGTTGATGTATAAAGCAGCATGGTCCTAATAATGAGCAGGGCCCACTAATCAATGTGGCCCCATGACCTAGCCCACTGGAGTGCATGGGGCATGCCACCCAAGTGGGCAGGGCATGCTGTTGGAGGGGGCAGTATGTAATCCTCACATGATGAGCTGTGAAGAAGTGATTGGGGAACGGGCAGTTTGTGAAGTGATGGTTCAAAACAGTTAGGGAGGTGACACACTTGAGGGGTTCAACCTATATATAGGCTGTATGGTCAGAGCAATGGAATTGAAGAAACTCAAGGGAAGACCTGGAAGGAAGTGGTGAGACAGCAGGAGGGGAAAGATGTTGGAGAAGAAGAATTTGAGGGATAGCAAGAAGGGAAGGATGCCGACTGGCCACCAGGCCAGAGAAGTGGAGGCCTGTGGATAGTGGAGAGGCCTAAAGAGAAGAAGGTAGTGATGGAAGGAAAAAAGGGAAATGAAGGAAAGGTCTATAAAGAAGGAGGGGGAAAGGGAAACGGAAAAAGGCTTACCTATTGATGTTTGGAGCGTGGAGATGATAATTTGGGGGGTTGGTGTTTTGTAAACCAATTAACTATGCCTATTGGACGTCTGAGATTTGGTGGTTGGGCTGGCCTGTCACAGAGTGTCCAGCACAGGACAAGGTAAATGCAGGCCCATTTCTAGTGTAAATAAAGTTATCTTCAATGTGCCTCATTGGATTGTCTTGTGTTTTATGCATTATAAGTATACAAGTTCACAAGTTAATAGTCTCAAAGTCCACGAGTTTTGTAAAATGTTATAAATTCATAATAGGTTTGAAAAACTCAATGGGACAGTGATATTACAATGGCAATATGGCATCACAATATCAAGTTATAATAATATTTTGATGGTAAAATTAGTTGGTGATGCCATAATGGTGATGAGGTCACAATAGCTTTATGATGACACAATAGGTCACAATAGGTTTATGGTGTCAGCCAGAGGCTGCCAATCCCTACAGCAGCCTAGACAAACAATTGCAATTCAGCGAACATAAACCCCAAGAAAGGATCCAAGCTGGGATCTGTGAGTGTCTCAGTAGCTAGCTCCTCAGGGAAAAGCTAATGTTTGCTGAAAGGCCTCAACCCTACCCAGAACCTAGCCTAATCACAGCATCTCCATGCTAGAGGAAAGAGCCTTCTCCCTCTTTTGTGATAGTCAAAACAACTCTCCCTCCCACTGAACTAGCCTAGGAGGACGATCCCAAAATCATGCCTAACTCAGAGCAGTTTCTGCCTGCCCAAACAGACTTAAGAAACCAATCAAGCCATAGGAAAACCAAACATCACAAGCAGACCAGAGACTCCACCAAGAAACTTGTTATGGACACAGGGGAGATACAGGTCTTCCCATTCACCCCCCCCCCCACACACACACACACAAAACAAAACAAAAAATCAAGGAACTCTTTTTTGAAACTTTTCTTAAACTTTTATTTTTTTAAGTGTTTTCTGTTGATCTTTTTTCTCATAATTTTTATTTTTCCGTTGATTTTTTTCATAATTTTTATTTTTGGTGTATGTGTGTGTGTGTATGTGTGTGTGTGTTTAATCTCTTTTGACCTTTTGGTCCTTTTTATTGTTTTCATTTTTTCTCTTTCTTTCATTTTTGCTTGACTCAATTGCTGTTCTGCTTATCCCCAGATATATACCTGTCATCGGTTATTAGACCTTATCACCCATTGTGTACATAATTAATCCAGAAATTTATTACTCAATTCACAACTTCTTAGGCTTAACTTCTTTAAGAGCAGTATTATCTCTTTATACCTACATAATTATCAAATAACTAATTTATTTTTTTAATTTTCATGTTTCCTTTCTATCATGTCTCTCCTCTCATCCTTTCCTGTTCTTCTCTCGATATCATTTCTTTAAACTTACATAATTTTTAAGTGTTTCACTTATTAAATTTAATTTTGTTTTTTTCCAATTTACTTGTTTATTTTTCAATATCTCTCTTATCATTCTGTCCAATCCAGTTCCCTCTCTGAGATTAAGACTTGGTTAAATTTACTCTCCTTTTACCTCTCCACATCCCTCTAGTCCTATTTGTCACACATTTCTTCCTAAAGCTAATAATTTTTGGTTTGCCAAATCCTTTTTTGTTGTTTGTAGCCCATTAATCCATAGTTGTTTGATGTTGAATAGATTGTATCTGTTGAACTAGATTGTATCTGCAGCCATTTTGATTATGCAACTACAGGACTCTGGTTGATGCTTGCCTTAAAATAATGTTCTAGTAAAAAATTGGTATTTCTTTCAGACCAAATGGGTAGAACAAGCCGAAAAGCACAAGAAATAGGCAAGTCCAGGTATCTGATCTCCCACTCATGATAATCAGGTGACAGAATAGTTAATGAATAATCCAGAGGAGTTCCCAAAAAGCTGTACAAACACTACTGGTAAACATGGTGAATGAAATGATTGAAAACTTTCAAAGGACTCAGTGTGAGCATGCTAGACAGAGAGAGGAGCCAAACCAAAGATTAATACAGGAATCTTGTGAGCATTAGGAAACTACTTAAATATTTTTTTCTTTTTTTTAAGGCTTTTAATTTTTTTGTGTGAAAATACTATAGAGTGGGGTTGCAATTACATGGGCAAGATAGTGACCACATTTGTTATCAAGCATTGTAGCCTCCTCCTTTGTTTACCCTTCCCATCTCTTCCCATCATCCCTCCCCTCCCACCCAATCCTCACCACCAAGTTGTAAAGTTCGTTTTCGACATGACAACGTGTACTTCTCATTATTACAAGTCCTCCTGTATCTTTATTTAAATGATTTGTTTTTCTCCTTCCCCTACAAAAATCATACTGACATCAAATACAGTGAAAGCAGGGGTTATTCTGTGGGGAAGGGACATACAAAGCAACAAAGAAATAATCTTATAATTGTGTTAAAAACAAAATCCTGAAAGAAAAAAAAAACATTTAAATACATATCTTAAGGTTCATTTTCCTAACATCACCTTATCTGACCTTTTCTGCTTGACTCATACATATACTAGATATTGCAAATAAGGGAAACCATGGTACCTATTTTTCTTTGGTCTTGGTTTACTTCACTTACTATAATTTTTTCCAAGTCTTTCCATTTCCTAACAAATGGGGAAATGTCATTCTTTCTGATGGAGGCATAGAATTCCATTGTGTAAATATACCACATTTTCTTGATCCATTCATCTACTGACGGGCATCTGGGTTGGTTCCATATCTTAGCTATGGTAAATAATGCTGCAATAAATATAGTTGTTCTGGTAGCTTTAGTGTGTTCTTGTTTGTAAACATTTGGGTAAATACCCAAAAGTGGAATTGCTGGGTCATAAGGGAGCTCTATGTGGAGTCTTTTGAGGAACCTCCATAATAATTTCCAAAGAGGGTGAACAAGTTTACTCTCCCACCAACAATGAAGTAAGGTTCCCTTCTGTCCACATCCCCTCCAGCATTTCTTGTTATTAGAGTCCTTGATTTTTGCCATTCTAACTGGGGTGAGGTGGTATCTCAATGTTGTTTTGATTTGCATTTCTTTTATGGCTAGGAAGGTTGAACATTTCTTCATGTGTCTATTGGCCATCCTTCTTTCTTCTTCAGAGAAGTTTCTCTTTATATCATTAGCCCACTTATTTATTGGGCAGTTGTTTCTTTGAGCATTTGTTGTTGGGGGATTTAATTTAGGAAGCTACTTAAAATTTAATGGACGAATTACATAAGCATGTTGAGAAGAGTCAAAGAGAAATACAGGAAATGCGTGAGCAGGCTGAGCACAGTCTAGAGATTTACAGGAATTGCGGGAAAGTGACGAAGCTAATCAAAGAGTAATACAGGGATTGAGAGAGTGGGATGAGTATAGACAAAAAGATCAATATAGGCATTCATGGAATCCATAAATAGACAGCTGAAACAATTCAGGTAGACCACAAATGGAATGCTGAATGGAGCCCGACAGAAAGAATGGGTGTCCAGGGAAACCATTACCGGTCAACTATGTGATTTGAGAATAAACACTGAACATCAAATTAAGGAAGTAAAGTTCACACAAAATCTAAAACAAAGCTCCACAAAAGAATTTGAAGCCATCCAAGCCGACCAATTAGAAGGAAAAGAAATAAAAAAACAAAGTAGAAAGTCTTGACAGTAGGTTAGGCCATGCAGAAGATTGAATCTCGGGGATTGCAGACAGCCTAGATATTATAGAGAAAGAACATACAAATTTCCAAGACAAATCCAAGAAATATTTAACACTTGGAATACACCATCAGAAATCATAATCTGAGGATAATGGGTGTAGAGGAGCACCTACAGAAAGAAGTTAATGATCTAGGAAATTTATTTAACAGAATCCTAGCAGATAATTTCCCAAATACGCAAAAAAGATAGGCCTATTCAGATATAAGAATCTTATAGAACCCCACATCCACTAGACCAGAGCAGGATATCCTACCAGTCACATTATAATCTGAACAGGATCAATTTAGAACAAGGAAAGGATCCTTAAATTTCTCAAGGGGAAAAGAACAATCACCTATAAACACAAACCAATTAGAGTCACCCCAGATTTCTCAGCAGAGAAGATTAAGGCAAGAAGAGCCTGGAATTGGAGATGTCATGCGGTAAAGACAATCAATTATCACTCAAGAATACAGAACCCAGCTAAACTCTCCTTCATAACCTAAGGCCAAATAAAAACTGTCCATAGCAAAGAAAAATTAAAAGAGTATATCTCCACCAATCAAGCCCTATAAAAGACATTAAAGTTATCCTACACATAGAAAACCATCAAGAACACAGTAAGAGCCAAGAAACAGCATGCAAAGGAATAAAATTAGAACTCAACACCAAAAGCCCACAAAGAAAGTCCTGTACAACATTGAGGCTGAACAACTGTTGAATCACCAGTGGGTCATGGAAGAGATTAGAAAGGAAATGCAAATGTTCATGATATTCAAAAATAATGAACACACAAATTTCTAGCTTTTCTGGGACACAGCAAAGGCAGTACTCCGAGGCAAGTTTATAGCTCTGAGGTCCTACAACAACAAATTAGAGAGATCTGAAACCAACAATTTAATAAGACATCTGAACCTCCTTGAATAAGAGCAGCAAGATAAACCCCAATCAAGTAGATGGAAAGAAATAATTAAAATTACATCTGAACCCAAAAACACCATAAAAAATAAACAAAACAAAAGTTGGTTCTTCGAAAAAAATAACAAAGCTGACATTCTCTTAGCAAATCTTTTCAAAAAGAAGAGAATATACCAAAGAAACAAACTCAGAAATGAGAATGGGAATGAGAAGCAACCAAGATTCAGAACATTATAAGGGAATACTTCTCAATCATTTATGCTAATAAGTTTAAGAACCTGGCAGAAATGGACCTTTTCCTAGCCGTTTCCATGCCGTTGAGTTTCCATGCCAAAACTAAATCAAGATGAGTTAAATCAACTTAACATGCCCGTATCAAGCATAGCAATAGAAACAGCAATAAGAGACCTCCCATCTAAGAAAAGCCCAGGACCAGATGGATTTACAGCAGAACTTTACAAGGCACTCAAAGCAGAGCTCACACCAATACTCCTTCAACTCTGCAATGAAATTGAAAGGGAAAGTTCACTACCAAGTTCATTCTATAAAGCCATCATAACCCTCATCCCAAAAGCAAGCGGGGACTCATCAAAGAAACAATTATAGACCCATTTCTTTGATGAACATTGATGAAAAACTTCTCAACAAAATTTTGGACAATCGCCTTTGACAATTCCTCCAAAAAAACATACAGGGTTTATTTCGGAGATGGTAATCTAGTTCAATATTTGCAAATCAATTAATATAATTCATCACATCAACAAGAGCAAGAATTAGAACATAGTTATCTCAATAGATGCAGAAAAAGCCTTTGACAAGATCAAACACCCCTTTATGGTGAAGGCTCTGGAAAACCTATGATTCCAGGGAACATTCCTCAATACAATAAAGCCTGTATATGACAAACCTACAGACATCATTATACTTAATGGTGGAAAAATAATGCCATTTCCTCTTAACTCAGGAACAAGACAAGGATGTCCAATCTCTCCACTTCTCTTCAATTTAGTCTTAGAATGCCTAACTACAGCAATAAGACAGGATGCAAACATAAAAGGGATCCAAATAGGGAAAGATGATATAAAACTCTCCCTATTTGCAGATGCCATGATGATGTATTTAAATAATCCCACCAATTCAACTCTCAAAATATTCATGCTGATTCAAAATGTTGGCAAAGTAGCAGGAGAAAAATTAACTCTCAAAAACCAATGGCTTTTCTGTATGCCAACAATGAGAAAAGCATGGCTGAAATCAGGAAAGCAACACCATTCATTATAGCCCCACAAAAAATAAAATACCTAGGAATTAATCAAAGAAGTGAAGGATATTTATGATAAAAACTTTAAAAGCCTGAAAAAGGAAATCAAAACGGAACTTACAAAGTGGAAAAACTTCCCATGCTCATAGATTGGAATAATCAACATCGTGAAAATGACAATACTTCCCTAGGCTATCTAAAAATTCAATGTAATACTTATCAATATTACAAACTCATTCCTCAAGAAAATAGAAGAGGCAATCTAAAAATTCATATGGAAGAATAAAAGACCCCGGATAGCAAAAATGCTCCTTAACAGGAAGCACAGTGCTGCAGGAATATCAATATCAAATTTCAAACTCTACTACAAAGCCTTAGAAATCAAAACAGCTAGGGATTGGCACAAGAACAGACCTCAGTTCTAATGGAATAGAATTGAAAAGCCAGAAATGAACCAAAAGAACTATAGCCACCTAATCTTCGATAAGGGAGGTAAAAAAAATAGAATGGAAGAAAGACAGCCTCTTCAGTATATGGTGCTGACAAAATTGGTTAATCACTTGTAGAAAACTAAAGCTAGATCCATATATATCACACCGCACAAAAATCAAATCCAAATGGATGAAAGACCTCGGAGTCAAAGCAGACACCCTGAAAACATTGCAGGACAAACTAGGAGATAACATATGTCTCCTTGGCACAGGCCAAAATTTTCTTAATAGATACCAGAAACACAACAAATCAAAGAAAGGTTGGACAAATGTAATTGCATGAAATTGCAGAGCTTCTGCATGGCAAAGGACAAAACTAGCAAGATCAATAGAAAGCCCATGGATTGGGAGAATATCTTCACTAGCCATACAACAGACTCATATCTAAAATATACCTGGAACTCAAAAAAATTAAATCCCCCAACAACAAATCCTCAAAGAAACAACTGCCCATTAAATAAGTGGGCTAAATACTAAAAAGAAACCTCTCTGAAGAGCAAAGAAGGATGGCCAATAGACACATGACGAAATGCTCAACATCCCTAGCAATAAAAGAAATGCAAATCTAAACTACACTGAAATACCACCTTACCCCAGTTAGAATGGCTATAATGACGAACAGTAATATAACAGAAGCTGGACGGGATGTTGTTGGGACTGTAATCGTTTATAACCACGTTGGAAAATATTGTGGAGCTTCCTCAAAAGACTCCACATAGAGTTCCCCTATGAAACAGCAATCCCACTTTTGAGCTTTTATCCAAATGATCACAAAAAGGACCATACTAAATCTAACAGCATAACTAAGTTTATTGCAGCATTATTTACCATAGCTCAGATATGGAACCAACCCAGATGCACTTCAGTAGATGAATGGATCAAGAAAATATGGTATATATACTCAAAGGATTTCTATGCCTTCATCAGAAAAAATGGCATTGCACCTTTTGTTAGGAATTAGAAAGCCATGGAAAAAATTGTATTAAGTGAAGTAATCCATGCCCAAAGAAACATAGGTTCCATGGTTTCTTTTATTTGCAATAACTAGTATATGTCGGAGATAAACACAAACTGTCTGACAAGTTCATGTTAGGTGAAATGAACACCAAATAAGGACTCAGATGGTTTTTCTTTCTTGCTATTGTTTCTAGCATATTTACAAGATGATTTCTTTGTTGCTTCGTCTGTCCCTCCCCCATGGTTTAACCTCTAATTTCACTGTATTTGATGTTGGCATAATTTGGGGAGAGGAACAGAAAGACATATTGGGATACAGGTGGACCCATTGCAACAATGACATGTACAATATTATATGTCGAAAATCGAAATTTACAACTTTGGTGGGGGGGCGATTTGCGGGGGGCATAAAGGGAGATGGGATGGAAAGGGGAAACAAGCGAGGAGGCAATAATGCTTGATAAGAAATGAGCTCCTTACTTTCTTCATGTAATTTTAAAACCCTCTGTATATTCACATTAAAAAATCATGAAATAATAAAGTAAAAATCCATGCCATTTTTTTTGTCTGTCGTGGGGCTTGAATGCTGGGCTTGGGCACTGTCCCTCAGCTCTTCAGCTCAGAGATAGCACTGCACCACTTGAGCCACAGTGCCGTTTCTAGTTTTCAAGAGATATATTGGAGATAAAAGTCTCACAGACTTTTTTGCCCAGTCTGGCTTTGAACCACTATCCTCATATCTCAGAGTTTTGGGTAGCTACGATTACAGGCATGAGCCACCAAAGCCCAGATTCAAGATAATTTTTAAAAAGCAAACTTATGGAAACTTGTGGCTTTTTCTGTTAAACAATATTATATTTTCAGCATTAGTTTATAACTATAAGTTATTTTTAGATGTAACTTGGAATTTTTTATAGAACCAAATATAAGTTTTATTATTACTCAGTATCTCACAAAAATCCACTGTAATTTACTTTCCCCAAAGTCAATTGTTACATAATCTATTACTCATTATTATTATTACACTCTATATTACATATAATGTGAAGTGAAAATAATTAGGCCATTTCGTATAAATTAGTAGTTGCTACTTTAGCATTATAAATTCACATCTGTGATTTTTAAATGAAGGAAAGATTTTCGAGTTAAAATGAAATATGAATGTGTAATGTGTCCCAATTAAACCAAATATTCTGAGTTTACACAGACAAAAATACTTTCTTTCCACTAAAGACATTGAAGTAATACGATTGGAAATAGTGATGCAAGAGGAGGAAGAATTAAAATCACGTCAAACAATGTCTTTTATTCTACTATCCCCTCCACTATGAAGACCTGCCCATTCCCAGATGTCACAAAATTTCAAGTGTCTCTGTTAAAATTCTATTTGGAAAAGTTCTAAATCACTGATTCTTTTTGCAATTTCTGTTATATGAAACAAATCATTGACAGAAAACAATTGAAATAAAATGCACACATATGTTGAAGTCAACAACTAGAAAAACAACCAACAAAGTAGAATCTCCCAGGAACAAAAACATGTTTTGACCATTTTTAAAGCACAAAAACCTCAAATACATATTATCTTGGAGTAGAGCCATAAAGATAACTGTGTCTCATAATTACAATTGTGTTAATTTGTAATTAAATTCTTCTAGATGAACCTAATATTGCAAATCACTTGAATGGATCAAATTTCTTAAAACAAATGTGACAGTATGCGTAGTGAGATCTGCACATATTTAAAAGAATAAAATAACAGAATCATAACGTACGTAAAAAAATTCAGAAATGTAATGAATATGTCCAATAGCATCCATACTGAGAACTAATGACTATTGGTATAAAAAGAAAAAATATGCAAATAATAGAATCTGAGCAGTGTACATGAGTTTCCATAATTTTAAACTACTCCAAATTACACTTTGTAGAAGACTGAATGTGGCTTATCTAAGGAAAAACATCAACACATGTCATATATGAAATTAAAAATCTCATGAAAAGAGAGAAGGAGTTTCTGGAAAATAATAGTTTAACAAATGGTGGTCAAAATAGTTCTAGTACTGACAAAATTGCATACCTATTTTTTTAGATCCAAAAAAGGAACCAAGTTTTTCAAGCTGATTTGAAACTTTAGCAAAGTAGCAGGATACATCTGTAACATTATTATGGATGTTTACTCTGGCATGGAATTCATTTCCTCTTCGATCTGACAAATGAATATATGAAAGAACATAAATTCTCTTACTAAATATCAAGACCTAACTAAACATATCACCAGAAGAGTCATCATGTAAGCCGTATTTCAACTGGGGTAAAAGAAAAATCTGTAATAGTGATTCTGTATTTATTGAATATGTTGATGTTTTTCCATAGATTATTTCCTTTAGTTTGCATTTTCAAAACATTGTGTTACATGATGTATACCTTGGTAACTAATTTTGGATGCTTCCTTAAATTTTGTTCTGAGTAAAATGTCTCATTTCAGTTCCTAACCCATGGAATTATGTTGATTCCAAAAACATTCTAATAACCACTGTATATAATACACAAAATCTCATAAGCATGACACGAGTAAGCACTGGTTATCATTTTGATATGAGGGTCACATGACTTATAAGGCCTATCTGCATGAGTATCGTTGTACCAAGAGTCCTCAGCTTAAATTTAGCCACTGTTAAAAAATGTTTATATCTTTATTTGTCACCCATCAGAGATTAAATCTGAGTATAAAGCCTAAGGAAAACGATAAATTAAGAATTTAGCTTTTCTGGATATAAAGTAAACAAAATGCAGCATAGAGTAGCTCACTGGTTTAAAGTCAACCTATTTCACCAAAACATTCTAAGCATTACCTTACAATGTGTATTATTCTCATGAAGGGAATGCAGAATTTGAGAAGAGGACAAACCAAGCATTGTCTTCAAATATATATAATTTGGGTTTATCTCTAAATTTCGCTATAAACATTTCTGATAAAAACTGAATAATTGATTTTCTGGTCAGATATAATATATACTGCTTTCATATACCAAACTACACTCAGAAAGTGCAATACAACAATTAACTTAAAAAAGTCCTGGCCGAAAAAATGGCATCTCTTTAATATGTGATGCTCAATTCTTAGGTATTATCTCTCCAGTTAAAGAATGTGATTGTTTAGATGCTTCATAAAGTTTTAATTAAAATCCATCAGTGTACTATAATATAATTCTGGATAATTTTATCCTAGAATCATTCATGAACTGCCCATTCAATCAAGACATACATCAAATTCATTTGGTATTCATATGGATAGGAATGAGTTTCTTAGGATCTCCTGTCATTTGGAGGTGGCAGGACCAGGATTCAAACTGTGGGCTTCAGCTCCCACCACTTCAAACCGAGGATCGGGAACTCACCTGTCTGTCCAAGAACATTAGCAAGACCAATGATTAGGCAGGCACCAGTGGCTCTCAGCAGTCCTCCTTGATATTTAAAAGGCTGTGATAGGAGGATCATGGTTGAAGTCACCCTAGGGAGGAAAGTCCTTGAGAGCCCTGTCCAACTTCAGTGCCAACAAAGCCAGAAGTATAGCCATATGGCTCCAGTGTTAGAGGGCTATCCTTAAGTAAAAGCAGCTCACGGACTGTGCCCAGTTCCTGAATTCAAGGTCCAGGATTGGCAACAAACAGACATACACTACAATCTGTTCAGCCATCCACTTAAAGCAGGTCAAACTCAACAGCCTTTTTTTACATTTTATTATGAGGCCAATGCAGGAAGAATCACAAACCAGGCAGGGGAAGAGAAGATCAGGTTTCATAGAAGTAACCGGTATTCAGAAAATTAAACTTGGGGACATAAAATGGTAGCATACTTATGTAAAAACTAACATTAAGAAGAAGATGAAGGGGGTGGGAATGTGGATTAGTTGGAGAATGCTTGCCTAGCATGCCAGAAGCCCTGGGTTCAATTCTTCAATAGCACATTAAAAAAAAACAGAATTGGTGCTGTGGCTCAAGTGGTAGCATTCTAGAGACAGTGCCAGGCCTTGTGTTCAACCCAAGAACTGACAAAGAAATTGCTACTTAGGTAGGTAGATAGATAAATGGAGAGAGAGAGAGAGAGAGAGAGAGAGAGAGAGAGAGAGAGAGAGAGAGAGAGAGAGAGAGAGAGAGAGACAGAGAGACAGAGAGACAGAGAGACAGAGAGACAGAGAGACAGAGAGACAGAGAGACAGAGAGACAGAGAGAGACAGAGAGAGAGACAAAGAGACAGAGAGACAGAGAGACAGAGAGACAGAGAGACAGAGAGACAGAGAGACAGAGACAGAGACAGAGACAGAGAGAGAGAGAGAGAGAGAGAGAGAGAGAGAGAGAGAGAGAGAGAGAGAAATATGATAGATGAATCTGGACTTGGATGTCAGGAGGAACGTAAGGAAGACTTCCCAGTCATTAGGCCTTCTGCAGTGTGCCAGGACACCAACATGGCCTTCACCCAACCAGAGAACAGGAAGAATGTCTCTTTCCACTTCTCAGGTAGCGAAGGGCCCCAGAGTCAAGAGGGCAGAGCCTAGTTCTAACTGAGGTGCTTGGTGACAGAAGAGAAAAGGCCTTGCCTCTCCTTGGACGGGGGATTTGCATTAATGATGTGGAGAATGAAGGAAGGAGAATGGACTGGCAGAGGTAGAAGAAGGGCCTTCAAATCTGACAGATCGAGAGTCAAAGACCCACTCCCTAAGACCAAAGAGCAAGATTTTCTACTCTGTTCCTGCTCTCTCCCGCAATAAATTGGCTCTCTATTGTTAACTAAGATAGCCTGAGGCTCCCTTCACCTGAGGGAGGAAGGTTAGTCATTGTTTGAAGAGGTGAGAAAAGCCTGACCCTTGTGTAACTCTGACAAATGTTTCATGCTTCCCCTCATGGCTGGCCATGCCTGGAATGTTGAGTGTATACATTCTGCCTCCTAACCCTGCCTGCCTTTTTCTCTTCACCTAGCCTGGCTTTTGTAACAGTTTTCTGCATTCAATTTATTGTTACATTGGAGTTCTTCCTGCAAAAAGAGCTAGTGCTTGGATGCTGAGAACTTCATTTGAACCCTGGATGGGTCAATAGTGTTTCTTTCCTGCTTCTATAGCTCAAGAACTCTAAGAACCTTTAGCGTACGAGTAACTTCTCATCACCAAGGGAAACACAGGAAGCTCTTGAACATCTGACCTTTCAGAAGTGGAATTCAGAGTTTCAGACTTTCCTACCCTGGCTTGCTTCACCCTGTGATCCTCAGACCTCAGCCTCCTGAGCTAGGGTGACAGGCGTTAGCTACTGGTGCTCTGCTAGGTTCAGAACTGTAATTACATTGGTATTACAAGTAAACTGCTTATCACAAAGGGCTTGGGAAGCATATTAAGCCTTTCAACAATGGACCTTTCAGAACCCTGTAGGACACAAGGTTATAATGCTAGAGTCTGAGAGGCTGTGTATATGGATGGGCTACACTTGAACCTTGAGCTCTGACTCCAATTCTGGTGTACATGAGCATTCATTTTCCAGAGAATTTTATCCTAATTAGCAAATAGCAAAAATACTTCGCTTAAGCCTTTCTTTTTTCCACTTTTGTGTCTCAAACTCAACCCTGGGCACTGTCCCTGAGCCCTTCAGCTCAAGGTGAACTCTCTACCACTTGCCCCACAGCACAAAATGTGGTCTTTTTATGGTTCATTGGTGATAAGAGCCTAACAGGTTTTCCTTGCCTAGGCTGTCTTTGAACTGTGGTCTTCAGATCTCAGCCTCCTGAGAAGTTATGGTTCTAGTTGTGAGTCACAGATATCTGGCCTATTGTTTTTGACAGTCCAGGTGCTTGATCTTAGGCCCTGGGTACTCTTTCTGGGCTCCTTTTTCTCAAGCCTAGGGCTATGCTACTTGAGCCACTCTATGTGGCACTGAGGATTCAAACCCTAGCATTCATGCATCCTGAGCCAGCTCTCTACCACTAAGCCACATTTCTAGCCCCATCCTTACAATTTTATCCCTCAACTTGCCTATCCTCAAGAAAAGGCTTCTGAGTAAAAATCATCTAAAGAAATTCCTATAGGAAGATTCCAAAGATAAAGAACACAAATCTCAGAATTGGGAGAGACTCTAAACATGTGAAGACTGTGACAAATGCTTCCAATTAAACATGTGTCATGTTTCAACACTAAATAAAATATTAATGAAAAACGAGTCAATGTCCTAAATTATTGTGTATAAATTTATAATAGATGTACAACATGTACTAATTATTATGTGTATAATAATACTAAATACACTATATACAATATAAATGAATCAAGTAAAAAATAAAATAAATACAAAAATCAATAATAAAAATCATAATATGTAATACACATACATATGTAAATATATATCATATATAGAAATATTTTTTTCCATTGCAGGGCCTTCATTCAGACCCTTGTAAGTCTAGCCTGAATTTCTTTTCCTCAAGGACAGTAAGTTTTGTCTTCACCCATGGTGCAAAAGAGTTACCTGGATGGTGAGATCAAATCCCAGCAATGATGGAAATACTGGCCCAAGTTCCAAGATAGTGACAATTTTTTGGGTGGGCGTCCTGCGTGCGGCCTGAACTCTGGGCCTGGGCACTGTCCCTCAGCTCTTCAGCTCAAGGCTAGCACTCTACCGTTTGAGCCACAGCACCACTTCCGGCTTTTTTGTCTTTTTGCTTATGTGGTGCTGAGGAATTGAACCCAGGGCCTCATGCATTCAAGGCAAGCGCTATACCACTGAGCCACCTTCCCTGCCCAGTGACCATTTTTTTAATGGAAGCAGTTATGTTTATTCAGTGACATACTGAACATTTTAAAAAAAGCAGTGTAGAATTTTGTACATTTATTCAGACATCTTTCTCTTACCCCCAAAATGCTTCTTTTGAGCACTACTTTTCTTCCTTTTTTTGTTGTAAAAATGTTGTACAGACAGGTTACAGTTAAATAAGCATGGTAATGAGCACATTTCCTATTAAGCATTGTTGCCTCCTCCTTTGTTTCCCCCTACCATCCCTTCCCTCCCATCTCCACAATTACTCCCCCTGCAGAGCTCAGTAACTTAATTTTTATATTTGGATTTGTATGGGGTTTGAACTCAAGTAGTGGGAACTCTGCACTTTCCCTCACATAGCTACATATTTACCAAGACCCTGAGTTCAAATCCCAGGCTAGGAAAGAAAACTTGTAGAAATTCCAAACCAGGGAGCTTTGTTTCTTTTTTAATTTAAATGATAGTTTTTTTTATTTATTCTTTATTTTGCCAACATGGGGCTTAAGCTCAGGTAGTGGCAACTCTGCCTCAGCTTCAATTGCCCTAGGGTGTGGTGCACCCTCGGACCCAGGGACAATCCAGGGATCCTAGGTCCAGAGGGCTTGCAGGAATTAAAAATAAGTAACATAGCATAAAAAGTGGCGAGCTGCAGAGGGCTGGTTGTTTTACGTTTTTTTATTTGCAGTCTGACCATCCTGGTTCTGAATGACATGGCTGCAAAGGGAACCTGACCTGCCATATCTGAATGCTGGTGTGCTATCAAGGAATCCATAGGCCAACCTTTCAACATAGGCCCTAGGTTCAAATCCCGGTCCTGACACCTACCAATGGCAGGAGACCACAAAAGACTCATTCCTATGCATAGGAATAACAATTGAGAGTAGTTCATGCTTTGGTCTAGTCTAAAATTGGATGCAATAACCCTAGGACGTTGATTGATCTTAATTAATAGATTATTATGCATGAAAAGAATAATATTCCTTCAATGGTGGTATAATAAATGTCTAAGAGTTGGTAGGAACATAGTAAGTGTCCTTCAATCATAGATAGATGGCTCTGGTGCTCTTTACCAATACATATTTATTTGTATACCACCCTCTGCTTATCCATTTATCACTGTTTTGGCCAAACCTGGGACTGGTTCTCAGCACCTGGGCATCACCTGAGAGCTTCATTGATTAGAGGCTGCCGTGCTCACACTCATCCATTAGTGAATTGGGCTTGCTAATCCCTGAGATCATATCCCAGCACTGCCAAAAATTTAATTTTGGAGTAAGAAGCCAAATATGACACATGTTTTCCTTTTCTGCAAGATTCCTCGGTGTCAGGCATGATGGAGAATGTATAGACAAATTTGGATGCTGTGATATAAGATGTAAATAATGTAATAAATGGTAGAGGGGTCATCAGAGTCAATAAAATAAATGGTAAATAAATGAATAAAACAAGAAATAAAATGAATAACCACACCCAAGAAAATATGGAATATCTGTATGGGAATATAAATCCTATCTTTAAAATGGATAAAAGGAGTATGTTTTCTAGGCCTGAGGCTTGAATTCAGGACTAGGGAACAGGTCTGCCTTTCTTGTCTTCATGTTCAGATTCCCTTCTGTCACAGTGCTGCATATTTACCCAAACCTTGAGTTCAAATCCCAGGCCTGGCAGAAAAAATGGCATGAATTGCAAACTAGGGAGCTAAATATGTTTTTTTAATTGCAGGCCATTGGAGAAGCCATATTCCCGCCCAGCAACATAGGCCTACATTTCAAATAACAGTCATGCCACTTCTGGATGGTGGGAGATCCTAAGAGGTTCGTTCCTATCCACAGGAATAACGATGGAACGTTATCAATGTCACAGCTGAATGGGATGCTCATGAATGATACTTGTATACAATTAGAAATCATGATTTCAGTCGGTTGATTGATTTTATTTAATATCTTATGAAGCATTAAAAGAATATTATTTCTCACAAGGACACAATAATTTCAGGACATTGATTTACTTAATAGTTTATTAAAGATGAAAATAATAACATAAATTACATGGAGGCATAATAAATACCCAAGAATTTGTAGGAATGCAGTCTATATAAATGAACAATGGATAGACATATCTTGCACTCCATAAAGATATATATTTATTAGCATACTACAATCTGCGTGTCAATCTGTACTTGTTTTGTCAACCCCTTGTTCTTGATCTCAGATCTTGGGAACTGCCTATCAGCTCAATTTGCCCCAGGATGGCATGCTGACACACACCCTTTCATGAATTTGTCCCTGTAGGCCGTGAGTTCAGATGCCAGCATGCCCAAACAATGAATGATTGAGTAAGAAACTTATGGTGACACGTTTTCCTTTTCTGTGAAAGTCCGGGGTGTCAGTTATAAGTGGAATACATATACAGATCTATATCCTATTTAATCAGTGTAATTAATGTTCTATGTGCCATATTAGCCAATTAAATAATCAATACATGTCGGATCTTCGTCTGCCCTAAGAAAGATGGATGGGGTCCAAGGAAATATAAGTGCACTTGCTTGCCGGTCCCCCCCCCCCCGCCTTAGCCCGGGAGACATTCAGAAAAAGCGGGGCGTCAAGTCAAACAAGAACTCATTTATTACCACACAGAAAGCATCTTTTAAAGGGAAAAACTGCGTGGCATGGAAAGGGATGGAAAGAAATCAACCAATCACTGTAAAGTTTACATACTATCATGCAAAGAAGCTTATTCCAATCAGATTTTAAGGTAAACAACTCAGGCTCTGACCACTCAACTTCCTCTCACCGCCATCTTTTCTGCCCATTTGCCCCACAAATACAAGAACCAAACAAAAAATAAAATGAATAACTACACTGAACACAATATGGAGTCAACCTATGAATGTAAATATAAATTATATATATATAATGTACACAAATAGGATGTATTCTAGTGCTGGGGATCGATTTCAGACCTAAGGAACAGACATGAATTTCTTGACTTCAAGAAGGCTAGCTTCCCCTTTCCACACAGTGCAACAGAGTTACCCAGACCATGAGTTCCGATCCCAGTCCTTGCAGAAAAAATGGCACCTTTATACTATGTGACACCCAATTCTTAGGTATTTCATTATGCCTCCAGTTAATGAAAGTGATTGTTTAAACGCTTTATAAAGTATTGAATAAAATAGATCAGTGTTCTCTAATATAATTGTGTTTAAATTTATCCTAGAATTATTTAAGAACTGTCCATTCAATCATAACATACATCACATTCCACTGGTATTCATATAGATAGGAATGAGTTTCTAAGGATGTCTTTCCATTTGCAGGTGGCAGGACCAGGATTCCAACTGTGGGCTCCAGCTCCCACAACTTAATCCCAATGTCTTTCTGTCCAAGAACAGAAAGACCAATGATTAGGCAGGAACCAGTGCTCTCAGCAGTCCTCATTGATGCTTAGAAGGTTGTGATAGGAGGATCATGGTCAAAGTCACTTTAGGCAGGAAAGTCCTTGAGACCCCTGTCCTACTTCAGTGCCAACCAAGCCAGAAGTAGAGCCACGTGGCTCCAGTGGTAGAGGGCTTGCCTTGATCAAAAGCAGTTCACAGACTGCGCAGATCCTGGGTTCAAGATCTGGGACTGGCAACAAATAGACATACACAACAATCTGTGCAGCCACCCTCTTGTCCCCAGGTCACCCTGTTGTCTTCAACTGAATTTGACAGAGTTCCCTGGGAAAAGTGCTGGGGGAGCCGCTGTCATCTTGACTCCACCCATTTTGCCTGCATCACAGGATTCCGACCACACCACCATGCTTTCATGGTTCATTCTGAGCAAGGGGATACAACAATTGTGGCCACGCCCACATTCCATGCTGTCCAGCCCCAGGATTCCCTCTGTTGGTTGATACTACCACCAGCAGTTGAGGAAGGTAGAGGTGACTGAGTGGTGACCAAGAGCTCGAGTCCACTTTGGAGTAGAGTCGAAATTAACGTCCTAGTCAGTGAGTGCGAGAATAGAGGATTTCCAAGAACCTGGAAACGTGGCCAGCCCATTTTTCCCATCCCAGAGCTCAGATGTCTGAAACAACAAGACTCCATGAGAGCTGTGGGCAAGAAACTACTGCCAGAACACCGGCAGAAGAATTCTCCCATCAGACCTGCAACATTCAAGGAAACAAAGAACAGGAAAAAAAGAGGGGCCTTCAAGACAAACACCAGTGGGGAAGGTGATTCATCAGAGGGTCCAGCCAAAGGTGATGCTGACCGTGGGCCTCCCTTGCCTTTGGACACAGTCACAGTCACCAGGGTCCAGAGTGTCAAGAGTCCCTATACAAACAAGGATCTTTAGAGGTGCTACCGATACATGGTGCCTGCCCTGGACCACAGCAAAAGAAGAAACCAGGTACACTGTGCCAAGATCCAACCACTGAAGCTGGAAAAGACAGACCTGCAGGATCGACGGGAGAAAGAGAGGGAGAAGGTAGCCCAGGTGCACAAAGCACCAAAAACAGAGCTAGACATCCACAAGCCACCCATACAGAGGTTGGTTTCGGCAGAAAGCAATTTACAATTTGCACTGGGCTAGTGAAGCAGGAGGCCAATGACAGAGAAATGGAGCAAGAAGCTCTCACCAGCCACCTGCAGGACACAGGGTGTAAAGTGTTGGAGCTGGAGATGGCAGTCACTGCTGCACAGAAGGAGACCGAAATGTTCTTCCAACAGCTGAATGATGTGACACTTCAGCTTGAGGAAAAGACCAGAAGCTTCAATGACCTGGAGCAAGTGAACACAGTTGCAGGAGAAGCTGGGAGCTATCTGGACAAAGAAGAGCAACAGGAAAAACAGAATCTGCAAGTTTCAACAAGTGCTGGTAGGGCATGAGGTAAAGAGAGTACTGGAAAACCTGAGCTGGATGGTGACCTCAGCAATTCTGGAAAGAGACACCTTGATGGAGAGCCTGAGCATTGAGAGGTCCACATGGAAGGAGGAGGCTCAGTGGCTGACCAAGCAGGAAACCAACTGACAGAGGAGAAGGAGCAAAGGGCGAGGCAGGTGCTGGCCCTAGAGAATGAGCTGGAGGAACTGAGAAGGACGCTGGCAGGGCCTCGGCCCTCTGCAGGACCATCTCAGGACGATCCTCATTGCAAGCAGGAAAGTCTATATGAGACACTATTCTCCAATTAAACACCCAAGAAGCCAGAAGTAGAGCTGTGGTTCAAGTAGTAGAGGGCTAGACTTGAGCACAAAAGCTCAGGGTTAGGATAGCATCCAGGCCATGAATTCAAACCCCAGGACTGGCGCACACACACACACACACACACACACACACACACACACACACACACACACACACACACACACACTATGATAGAGCATTTGCCAGTCAGCCTCTGCCTAAGTTCCATTTCTAGCAACTCAATATTTAAAAAGAGGGAGAAGGGAAGGAAAGACTTGCGCCAGGAGGTGATATAACCAGGGCCAAAATTCCACAGGATTTCTAAGATGTGGAAACAGAACAGAGAGCCTTAGGCAGAAGTTACAGCATGGGCAAAGGTCCTGAGGTATGCTGTAGAGAAGGTGGTTTGGGTGGAATGAAGGTTCTGTGGCTACAGAAAATCTGGCAGGACATACAATGCTGGGTCAACGTTTGTACTTGAGTCACAGGGCAGAGGGTAGGGTCCCAGAATTAGGCCCAAGGGGAAGATCAACTTTACTTTTCACCATGGACCCCAGCCATTTCCTGTGGCTGAAAGCCTATTTTCTACAGCTCCTGACCCTCAGACCTCCTTTTCATGGAGGAGTCAGGGTAAACGCAGGGAAGGACCCTTGCTTAAGAAAAAGTTCTAGCCCAATGCAAGCAGTGGCTCAACCCCTGTAATTCCTAGCTACTCAGGAAATTGAAATCAGAGATCATGGGTCAAGCCAGCTCAGGGGAGGAAAGTTAATGAAACTCTTCTTGCTGATTTACTAGCAAAAGCCAGAAGTGGAGCTGTGGGTCAAGTGGTAGAGTGCTAACTTTGAGGGTAAAAGTTAAGAGCCCAGAACCCAGACTCTTTAGTTCAAGCTCCAGTACTGGCACGAAAAAATAAAGAAAAGCTTTCAGGAGCTCCTAGTATACTGTGGTGAAAGGCCAGATCAGCCGGGCACTGGTGACTTATGCCTGTCTTCCTAGCTCCTCAAGAGGCTGAGATGTGAGGATTGCAATTCCAAGGCAGCCCGGGGAGGAAAGTCTTGGAGACTCTGACCTCCAAGGAACCTCCAGAAAACCAGAAGGGCTCTGTAGCTCAAATGGTAAGCTGAAGAGCTGGGGGACAGTGTCCAGGCTCAGAGTTCAAGCCCCATGACCAACCCTTGGCCTGCTTCTACCTCACTCTGTGGCTCTAGGCAGAGTACTTTCCAGTGGGCCAGTGAGGGTCTCCCAATGTCTAGGTGTCATACAAGTCTTGAGAGCAGTTTGTTTGGAGGCCATTGCCTACAGAGTGGGCCACAGTACCAGAGAAGAGTCAAATTTGGGGGCATGGAGCACATCAAAATGGCATGTCATGGGTGCAATGTGGATCTGAGCAGTAGTAAATCGACATCTAAGACCATGGTTCTGGGGCAGGAGTGGCAAGAGCTGCAACATGTCACACCAGGTAATGCCAGCTCTTGGCCTAGGGTGGAACAGATCTGCTCTGGCATCAGCACTCAGGGTGAGCAAAAGTCAGCTTAGCCATGGTCACTTCCCCCAATTGAACTCTAGAGGATTATGGCAAGGGGCCGCATGTCCCACTTCTGGCCACCAGGGAGCAGGAGTCTCCCTTCATAGGGATTGTCCCTGTGAGTTGTGTTTACTCTTGTTTCCCTGGGGCCCCCATCATGCTTCAAAGCCACCCTGGACAGGAAAGTCCTTGAGACTCTTACCTACAATTAACCATCAAAAATTAAGTGGGGCTGTGGCTCAAGTGGCAGAGCACTAGCCTTGAGCAAGAAAACTCAGGGATAGAGCCTAGGCCCTGAGTTCACACACACACACACACACACACACACACACACACACACACACACACACACACACACACACACACTCACGCACGCACCACATGCATGCAAAATCAGAGATTTCAACACTGCTATCTTTGGATATTCTCTACCTTTTCCCCACTAAGCCTGATGGCTGTTGGCCTAGGTGTTTGATGCATCCAACACCACCTGGCATCTTTAATTTTGGGGAACAGGATGGCTAGAAGATCAATCTTCCCCCATCCCAGCTCCTTGATTTGGTCATGGTCTATCCAGGCCCTTTTTGGCTCCTTTTACAGACTTGCCAAGATGCCTTCAAAAGGCATCACATGCTGGGCACTGGAGGCTCATACCTGTCATCTGAGATACTCAGGAAGGTGAGATATGGAGGATCATGGTGCCAAGACACCCTGAGCAGGAAATTGTGTGAGACTCTAGTCCTCGATGAATCATCAGAAAACAAGAGTCCCTGTGGCTCAAGTGATAGAGTGCCAGCCTTGAGAAAAAGAGCTCAGGGACTGCTTTCAGGGACAACAACAACAAGGAGAGGCATTGCATGTTGGCTTTGGGATTGGCATGGCCCAAATATAATTGGAATTTTCAAGTGCTCCAAGACAAAGCAGTACCTCCTTTAGTACCATGCTCCTCCATCTTGTCTCACACTCTGGCCTTGGCCCTGCTTTGGGTCAGCATGGCTTTGGCTTGATGGGAGGGCTCTAAGGAAGAAGATCCCAGAGCAATTGCCCCAGCTCCTTCCCCCTGCTCACCCTGTTGCTTTTGCCCTTTGCCATAGACCTTCTTCCTGGAATCTATGCATGAGGTCATCACCACCACCATTGTGGTGAGTGGTGGGTCCAGCCTAACTCGGGGCAGTCAGAGGTTAAGTCAGTCTGGGATTAGGAGCTTCTACACTGAATGTGGGCTAAGGACAAGGCTGACTTTTATTTCATCCTGAGCATTGAAGTGATAGGGAGACAGTGTAGACGCCACATTGAATCAGATAATATTGGAGTCTAGAGGACCACTTGTGTGGGGTAGGCTGTGGGGCTCAGGGGACTATTCTTCTTGGTACTCCTCTCTCAGGACTCCCTCTCCCTCTCTCATCCCTAAATTGTAGAAGAGAAACTTCAACTAAGGGGGTCAAAGAGGGGGCAGGGAGTATTTCTCTGTGAACCATACTTGTGTTTCATATTCATCCTAGCCTCTACTTACTGCTTATCTGAGGAATGGCCATATGGGTTTGGGAGGGGGGAGAATCATCCTAGCTGAGAATGTGGCTCAGTGGTAGAGTGGTCGCCTAGCATGTCTGACACCCTGGGTTCAATTCCACACAGAAGAAGCTGGAAGGGGAGGTGGGGCTCAACGGGTAGAGTGCCAGCTTTGATCAAAAAGAGCTCAGGGAGAGTAGCCAGGCCCTGAATTCAAGCCCCAGGACTGGAAGAACAAATCTTTGTTGTAGGCTTTTCTTCCCCTTGAAAACAATTTATTGTTTGGGATAAGCATAACATGGGTCTCTTCCCTGGCCACCAATGGGCCATTAGATGTCCCTTGAATTTGGGCTGCTTCCCGGCAGCCTCTGCTCTACCTGACACGAAGTTTACCCTTCCCATCTCACAGCAGATGGAGGCCTGAGAGAAGGCCACCTGGCCACCCACTTCTGGTGGCTGTCTTGGCTTTTGAGAGTCAGTATTTCACATAGAGAGTCATCAACCACATCAGTCTACAGAAGAATGGGAGGGAGCGCTCCTTGCCCAAATCCACAAGCTCTAGGCTGTTCTGGGTGTGGGTCATCTGCTGTAGAACGTGCTCCGTGGGGGAGTCATCTTCAAGGTCGTGAACCCCGACCACTTCTCTGGCAGTGTCCAAGTTGTCTTAAAGTTACAACTCTTCAAAACCTTTGTGTTCCTCACTCATTTCGCCCACACTGGAGCCTGAGGCATCTGGAGCAGTGGGGGGGGGTTGCTCAGCCTGTGCCGGCATCTGGAGCCCACTGTCCACTCCTTCCCCTGCGAGGAGTAACAGCAGCTCCTGCAGCTCTCTCTTTTTCTCCATCTTCTCCTGGGTGAGCTGGCACACACGCTTGGCTTTCTCTTGACACAGCTCATCCAGGACGAACATTTGCTCCTTACATGCCACAAGGGACTCCTTGACATTTGTGGATGTGTGCCAACAGCTGGCTGCATCGATTGTGGAGCTCATCTGCTGGACTATGGATGTCCATTTCATCATACAAGTCATGGATGAAGCAGATTTTCTTCTCGGACACCCACGTGTCCCAATTCCCATCCCCAAGCCTGCTGTGGTGGCAGCTCACAGGGTGAGGGTGCCTGTGTCTCCAGCTCTGTCTGACACTAAGCTGCCGGGTTGGCCATGCAACTGCACTGGGGTCAATGCTACTGCAGCAGGAGTTTCCCACTGTGGATCTCAGCCTCTGAGAGCGCTCGCAGAGACACATCCTTGTAGGTCAGGGGCATGTCTTGATCCTCTGCGATGCTCACTTTGTGGAGGAGTCACCTCCTCAACTTTTGCTTCTCCAGGGCTCACAACTTCCCCTCCCCAGTGAAAGCCAGGCTCAGCTGGGCCTGCAGGTGCTCCTCCTGTGGTCTGGTCACATCTAGGGACTTGGGAGTATCCTGCCACTTTGGGGCACCATCTGCTCCCCCCAGTTGATCAGCCCTGCACTTGCTTCAGCTGCTCTAGCAGCTGGGTCTGCCTCTGCAAGTGCTGCTGCAGGGCCTCCTTCTTGGAGTTCAGCTGCTCATTGGAGGAAATGTGTTGCTCACAGGTGGCTCTGAGGTCCAGAATGCTGGTGAGCTCCTCCTTCTCATAGCTCACCTTGTGGAGAGCATCCCACAGCAGGGCCAGCTCTATCTATGGGTCACACACATGCACATCGTGGGGTCTCAGGGATCTACTGCCAATCCTTGGCCTTCTCATCCAGTCTCCATAGTTGCTCCCGCTGCTCCACATTCTGGAGACTGAGCCTCTGGTTTTCCTGGACCTGGATGTGAAGTTGTTCCTGCAGGTTTCTCAACTCAGTGTGCATGCAGTAGGCCTGGGCCTCCTGAGTAGCTTACAGGGGTGAGGCACCAGCACCTGCCCTCTACCCTACTGCTGACCTATATCCTCGTCCCTCCTCTGAGTCCCAGAAAAATACGTCTCACCAGGCTCAATTTTTTGACAGTTTTGGGGCTTGAACTCAGGTTCTGTGCATGTTCCTGAGCTTATTTTCTCAAGGCTAGCATTCTATCAATTAAGCCGCAGTGCCACTTTTGGCTTTTTCTCTTTCTGTGGTACTGAGGAATCGAACCCAGGACTTAGTGCACACTAGGTAAGCACTCTAACACTAAGCCATATTTGCAGTCCAAATCCCACTTCTATGAGAGTGGGATTTATTGACATACCTCTTTTGGCATAGAAATAGCTTACTATTTCATATCTTTGCCAAGATTTGGGACCAGCCTATGACTTAGCAATGACGAATGATTAATTAGTGATACCCACCAGGCCCCAGAGGTCTAGACTCACATCCTACAGAGGGATAGAGAATATAGAGCCAGAACCTTCGACAACTCCTACAATCTAGGAACTGTGGTCTCCTTGGAGGCAGTGACTGTCTGCTATGTGTCCCGATGGGACACCTCAGCCAGAACATAAGATTTCAGTTATTAAATGGCAGAGAAGGATACTTTGTTCAAGCTGCTGGCACAGACTTAGTACCTATGAGGGCTTTTCCCTGCTTGCCCAGGTTTGGGGGCAGGGCATGGGCAACCTGCTGAATATCCATCATCCATCCATCATCATCCATACACAGAAACATGGAGTTATTGCATCCTTTTTGGGTGGAGGGGGCAGTTCTGGGTTTGTACTATGAGCTTAGGCCCTGTCCCTGAGCTCCTTTTGCTCAAGTGTAGTGCTCTGCCCTTGAGCCACAGCCCCATTCATGTTTTCCCTTCCTGTGATCTCTTAGAAATAAGAGTGTCACAGACTTTCCTGCCCTGGCTGAATTCAAATTGGCATTCTCTACATCTCAGCCTCCTGAGGGGCTAGGATTACAGGCAAGAACCCTGGCTCCTGGGTTTCGTTTCTTCTTGTTGTTCTTTTTTGTAATTGTAACAATCTGAAATCTTCACTGTGTCATTCCAATGGTTTGCATCTGAAGTAAACTACCCAGGCCTGGAGTTCTAATGCCAGGACTGCCACCCACAAATGGAAGGAGATTCTCACAAACTCATTCCTATTCATGTGATTGCTAATGGAATGTTATACAAGTAATAAGTAAATTTTCAGTTAACTCATGATTCTATTTTAGAATGCCACACAAAAATTATTGGATTTCTTTCTTCCATTCTAGCTCAATGGTATGATTCCCCTAATGGAACGATATTGACTAATTTTTAATTAATGCTTTTCTAAGTATTACATGGAGGCATAATTTAATAACTAATATTTGGCATTATACAATTTAATATCCTCATATTCCCTGTTTCTATATGCATGTATATACTATTGGGAACACCTGTGGATTGATCACTGGTACTGAGAACTTCCTGGCAGCTCAGTTTGCCGAAGGCTGGTGTGCTATGATTGTTATCCCATTTTTGGATTGGCAATTGTAGGCCGTGAGTTGAAATCCCAGCATGGCCAAAAATTTGTTCCTGGAGTCAGAAGCCAATCTTGACACATTTTTTTCCTTCTCTGTGAAAGTCCTGGGTCTCAGTATGATGTATAACCCATATGCAAATATATCCCATGTGATATGATGTAATAAAAGAAACATATATATGTAATAATACTAAATATATAAGAGTAATAAACAACATATGCAGTCTACCTATGTATGTAAATAGATCTTATATATTAATATTACTTTTTCCAGAGCTGGGGCTTCAATTCAAGCGCTGGGAACCAATTCGAATTTCTTGTATTCAAGGATGGTGATCCTTTCACCTTCACCCACAGTACCACAGTTCAAATACAAGGCTTCCTGAAAAATGGTGCAAATTCCAAACCAGGGCCATATTATTATTATTATTATTAGCCGAGCACAGGGCTTGCACTCCAGTCTTGGCATCTTTGCCACAGCCGACCCTTATATCCCAGGACCCGAGTTCAAATCTTGGGCCTGGGAAAAAAATTAAAATAGAAGCATAAAACTGAGAAGTTCAATAAGGTGGTTTTCCTTTATTTTCCTTTGTACTGTGACCTTCCTGAGTGAAAATGACAAGGCCCAGAAAGTGAATATAACCTAGCATTGCTGATGTTTGGCGGGCTATTAAGGAAGCCATAGCCAAAACTGGCAACTTAGGTATGAAGGTCGAATCCTGGGATTGCCTCTAATGAATGGCGAGATTCTAAGAAACCCATTCCCATGTAAATCCATACAAATGGAATGTTATAAATGTAACAATTAAATTATTAGTGCATGATTATATTATAAAATTATACACAACAATTATACTACATTGACTAATTTTCAATTAGTTCTTTATTATGTATTCAATCATGATACTTTGAAAACAAAGGAATAATTTAATTGCCAATAATGGTGAGTAATATGGTATATGCAATTTCATAGTATACAGACATCTCTCTCTTGTTTTATGCATCTACATCTATCTATCTATCTATCTATCTATCTATCTATCTATCTATCTATCTATCTATCTATCTTCTGTCTGTCTGTCTGTCTGTCTGTCTGTCTGTCTGTCTGTCTGTCTGTCTGCCTGTCTGTTTATCTATGAATCTACATATTTATCTGTTTATACACTTGTCACTCCTGGGGCTCAGTTGTAGAGTGCTCGCTTAGTATGTACAAAGCCCTGGATTCCACACTACCATGTGCACACAGAAATCCAGAAGTTGTGCTGTCGCTCAAGCAGCTGAGCACTACCTTTGAGCATGAAAGCTTAGGGACTGTGTCTAGTCTCTTACTCAAGACCCAGGAATGGTACCAAAAAAAGATGGAATGTTCTGACTGCAACTATATAAGGATAGCACTGCAAATACCTCATCACAGAGCAAGCCTTGAGTCTGGTGCTGACAGCTGCTATCTAACCTGACTTAACCAGAGGTAAACTGCTGCAACCCAGCTCCACAGAACCAGATGCTGCTGGCTTGCTCACCCCTGTCATCCAATATACTTGGAGGCTAAGATCTGACACTGGTGGGTTTAAAACCTGCCCTGGCAAGAAGTCTGTGAAACTCTAAGCTGTGGCTCAAAGTGGTAGAGCTCTAACCTTAAGAAAACTATCTTAGGACAGTATCCCCAATCTTTCAGTGCAATCCCCGTGTCTAACTCCACCTCCCCCCAAAAAGCCACCCCTCTAAATCATTAGAAGTGAACTTCATGTGGCTTGGGATGTGTTTCTGAAAGAATGATAATACTGATGAAAACACGCTAATTCCAATGACAATGTGTGGGATACAGCTATGTGATGAGTCCTTCAGGAGATGTTGTGTCCTGAGTCCTTCACAGGATGCATTTTTCATCTGTTTCTTATAAGAGCTCCACAAGTAAGATGATTGTGTAGATGAGAAAATTGAGGCTCAGATATGTCCCCATGTCAGGGCCAAAATTATGTATGTACCTGACTCTAGTGAGTTGTCTCCTTCAGATAATTGTTTTGGTTTATTTTTCTCAGTCATTAACCTAGAACTCAGGGCCTAGTCACTGACCATTCCCTGTTGGGCTTATGGCTAGCACCTTACCACATGGAGCCAACAACCGCCTTGCAACAGAGTGTTACAGTGTAGGTATCTGTAGCTGAGGTCTGTCATCCTTCCTACTCAGGAAGCTTAGATATGATGATCTCCATTCCAAACTATCCCAGACACAAAAAGTCACATAAGTCTATTGTCTCCTATTCACCACTTAGAAATTTAAAGTGGAAGCTGGGTGCTGGTGACATGCACCTGCCATCATACCCACTCAGGAGCCTGAGAGCTGAGGATCACAGTCCACAGCCAGGCTGGGAGGAATTCCTTGAAAGGCTTCTCTCCAGTGAACTACGAAAATCCTGCAGGGGTGCTGAAGCTCAAGTGATAGGGTGCTTGGCTTTAACTGAAGAGCTCAAGACAGCTCCCAAACCTAGACTTCAATTCCTCCAACTTTCAAGAAAAGCAAGAAAGAAACTTGAAGTGCAGTGCTGGGACTGTGTCTTATGGGTAGAGTGCTTTGCAGATATGAATCCCTGGGTTTGATTCCTTAGTACAACATCATTAGAAAAAAGCCTGAAGTAGCTGTGTGGCTGAAGTGGTAGAGTGCTATCCTTGCACAGGAGAAACTCAGGTACAGTGTTCAGGTCCTGAGTTCAAGCTCCAGGACAAGTGTATGCACACACACACACACACACACACACACACACACACACACACACACACACACACACACACACACAGAGATACCAGAATTGAAGCTGTGATACCAAATGGTAAAATTCTGAGCTCATGGTCAGCACCTAGGCCCTGTGTTCAACCCCACAACCTAGCCACCCAGGGCCCATTTAGGAGAGGTCAAAGGTTTCAAAACCTGATGAGCTTCAACAGCCCTAAATAACAGGAAGCATTGTGATATTAGACATATGCTTGGATTTAGCAAGCTTCCAGAAATCTAGGAAGGCACTGTTGCCAATAATGAATCATTGTATTAGGTTCAGCTCCCTTATTGTCTGCCAGAAGGACCCTTGAATTAATTGTAGTAGGTTATTTCAACACTGGAACATAGTATAACAAAGACAGGATAAGTAAAGAGAAGTTGGCCTGCCATGGGAGGTGGCACAAATGAAGGCTTCCTGTCAAAACAAAGCACTGGGGGAGTGATAGCTTGGGGTACAAAGAGGACTTTTTCTCCTAGCCTTCAGAGCCTGCCCACACTCCTCCTCACTAATTGTCCTGGATGGAGTTGTTTGTTACACAGCTGTACAGGAGTGAGGCCTTTTGTCTGCCAGTTCCAACAATGAAGCAGAATTTCTCCAGCAGCCTGGGGTGTGGAGAAAAGCTCTGGGTACTCTGGGAACAGTGAGGAGAGCCCCGGAACATGAACTATTCTGTAAACACTCTCTGTGCTATGAAATCATTCTATTTAACGCAAATTTCCTAACTGGGTCCCTTTCATCATAGGGACTCTGGACATTCACAGATAGAAATGCATGCATACATACAAGGGGAGACATGGAGTTACTTTTGGTTTTTTTTTTTGGCAGGTCCTGCGGTTGTGTTATGAGCCTAAGCACGGTCTCTGAGCTCATTTTGATCAAGGGTAGCCCTCTGCCCTTTAGCCACAACCCCATTCATGGCAATCTTTTATTCCTGTGATCCCTCAGAAGTAAGAGTGCCGTAAACTTTCCTGTCCCGGCTGAATTCAAACTGGCATTCTCTATCTCTCAGACTCCAGAAGAACTAGGATTACAGGGAGGAATCTCTGACACCTGGCTTTCTTTTCTTCTTGTTCTTTTTTTTTCATTGTGACAAAATGAAATCTTCACAGTGTCATTCTAATGGTTTGCATTTCGAAGTAAACTACACAGGCCTGGAGTTCAAATGCCAGGACTCCCACCTACACATGGAGGAAGATCTTGAGAAAAGCTTTCCTATTCATGTGAATGTTTAATGGAATGTTATAAAGATAACAATTAAATTTGCAGTTAGTTCATGTATATTATTTAATTATATATACGATATTACTACCAATTATTGATAAATTGTCCCTTACTTTATTTAAGTATTATGGTTGAATACATAACAAAGTATTAATTGCAAATTAGTCAATGTAATATAATTATTGTGTTATTTTATAATGTAATCATACACTATTAATGAAATTTTTACTTTAAAACATTCCATTCATATGGATATATAAATAAGTAATGGATTATGTCTTCAATTCTAGCACCATGGTATGATTATCCCAATTAAAGAATACTGACTACTTTTACATTAATGTTTTAATAAATATTCAACCATGATACTTCATTAAATGGAGGCATAATTTAATAATAATTCACAATATACATAATTTAATATCCTCACATTGTCTCTCTCTTATATATATTGCAAACTACACATCTATTTATCTATTTATCTAACCATCTATATCTATACCTACTGTACATCTATATCTATATCTATATATATCAGTCACAATTATGGCTTGTTCCCAGGTTCTCAGAACTAGCTGGTAGCTCAGTTTGCCAAAGGCTTTTGTTCTACAACTGACCCCTTCGTAAGTTCGGCATTGTGGGCTGAGTTCAAATCCCAGCATGGCCAAAATTTTATATGTGGAGTCAGAAGCCAATTTGAGACAAACTTTTTCCTTCTCTGTGAAAGTCCTGGGTCTTAGTATGATGCATAATCCACATGCAAATATAACCATGTGATAATATGTGATAAATATAATAAATGGTATATATGTAATAAACTAAAATAAAACATAAGGGTAATAAATGTCACTTGGCGTAACCCCATGTATGTAAATAGATCTCATATATGAATATAATTTTTATCAGTGCTGGAGCTTGAATTTGGGCCCTGGAAACTGGGCTGAAATTCTGGTCTTCAATGACGGTGAACTTCCTCTGCCCCACAGTGCCACTGAGTTACCTAGACCCTGAATTCAAATCCCAGGCCTGCCAGAAAAATGTTGAATATTCCAAGCAAGGGCCTTAATTTCTTTTGGCCAGGATTAGGACTTGAACTCAGCTCGTGCCAACTCTGCCTCAGCTTCCATCATCCTAGGCTGGGGTGCAGCCTCTGGACCCACAGCCCATCCTGAGATCCCAGGACCCGAGTTCAAATCTTGGGACTGGCAAAATAAAAAAAAAAACTGGAGAAGTGCTGGGAAGGTGGCTCAGGTATAGATTGCTTGCCTTGCATGCATAAGACACTGGGTTCGATTCCTCAGCACCACATAAGCAGAAAAAAGCAGGAAGTAATGTTATGGCTCAAGTGATAGACTGATAGCCTTGAGCTGAAGAGTTGGGGGACAGCACCCAGATCCAGAGTTCTGGCCCCAAACCGAGAAAAAAGAAAAAAAAATAGTGCCAGGAAAAAAAAAAAAGGAGAAGAATAAAACTGGGAAGTTCCAGAAGGTGGTTTTACATTGTTTTTTTCTTTACAACCATCCTGGGTCTAAATATCAGGGACTATAAAGTGTACATGATCTTGCACTCTTGAACTTTGATGGGCTATCAGGGAAGCCATAGCCAAAACCAGCAACCTAGGCCCGGCGTGCGAATCCCAGGACTGCCACATATCATGGCGGGAGATGCTAAGAAACACATTCTGATATACATCCAAATGAATGGAATGTTGAGAAGTAACAATTACATTAGTAGTGTATGATTACCTTATAAAATTATACACAATGATTATAGTACATTGACTAATTTACAATTAATACTTTGTTATGTATTCAACCATAATACTTAAATAAATAAGGGATAATTTATCAATATTTGGTAGTAATATCGTATATATAATTAAATAATATACAGATATCGCTGTCTTGTTTTATACATACATACATACATATATACACACATACATATATACATATATATGTATGTAACAATCTACATATATATTTCTACACTTGTCATTCCTGGGGCTCAGTAGTAGAGTGCTCGCCTAGTAAGTATGAAGCCCTTGGTTCGATTCCACACTATCACATGCACAAAAAAAGCCAGAAGTAGTGCTGTTACTCAACCAGTTCGGCACTGGCTTTGAGCATGAAAGCTTAGGGACTGTGTCTAGGCCCTTACTCAAGACCCAGGACTGGCACCAGAAATAAGTTAGAATGTTCTAACTGCAAGAATAGAAGGCCAGGATTTCAAATACCTCCTCACAGATCTAGCTGGTAGTCTGAAGCTGATGGCTGCCATCTAAATTGACTTAGCCAGAGGTCAACAGCTGCAACCCAGCATCATGGAACCAGACACTGCTGGCTCATCCATAGCTGCTCAGAGGGTGAGATCAGACGTTGGTGGGTTGAAAACTCAGCCCTACCAGGAAATCTGCTAGACTCTAAGCTGTGCCTCAAAGTGTTAGAGCTCTAGCCTTGAGGAAAAGGTCTTAGGACAATACCTCCAACCTATGAGTGAAATCTCCTAGGCTGATGGTCCTCCCCACAAATAAAACACCCCTCTAAACTGTTAGATGTGAACTTGTGCAGTTTTTTGACCTGTATCCGAAAGAATGGTGATAAGCACCCTAATTCTAATGACAGTTTGTGGGATACAGCTATGTGATGAGTCCTTCCTGGGGTGTTGGTTGTTGAGTCCTTCACGGGGTACTGGGTTGTTCATGGGGTATTGTGTGCTGAATCATTTGCAGGGTACTATGTGCTGAGTCCTTCACGAGTTGTATTCTTTCATCTGGTCCTTATAAGATATACACAAGTAAGATGATTGTGCAGATGAGAAAGTTGAGGCTCAGATATGTCCCCAAGGTAGGGCCAAATTTATGTATATACTGAGCTCTAGTGACTTGTCTCCTGTAGACAATTGTTTTGGTTTAGTTTTCTATATCATGAACCTTGAACTCAGAGCCTAGGTGTTGACTTTCTTCTTGGGTTCATGGCTAACATTCTACTATGTGGAGCCAAGGACCCCCTTGCAGCAAAGTGTCACAGCTTAGGTCTCTTTAGCTGAGATCTATCATCCTGCCTGCTCAGGAAGCTGAGGATCTTGGTACCTTTTCCCCTTGGTGTTTGAGTGGCTCTGATATTCCTTTACTCTTGATGTAATGATGCCAGAGAGATGTTTGTATCTGGAAATGAGCACATCTCTATCCAAGGACTTTTAAAGTACCTTTTAAAAATACTTTTGAAAGTGATTTTAAAATATTCTAATGAAAATTTCAAAAAGTTTGTTAATTTCTGCTCTCGAAATTAAAGTCACTAAATTATGGAGTTAAAAAATTATCCCTGATCACGGACAAAAGCCAGCCTGGGCAGGAAATTCCTTGAGATGGTTATATCCAATAAACCATCAGAAAGCCAAAATGGGTGCTATAACTCAAGTTGCAGGGCACTAGACTTGAGCTGAAGAGCTCAGAGACAACACCCAGGCCCAGATTGAACTCCTCCAACTTACAAGAAAAGAAAGATACCTGAAGTGGTGAGCTGGGATTGTTTCTTAGGGGTAGACTGCTTTACATGTGTGAAACCCTGGGTTTGATCCACATGCCTAGAAAAAAAAGCTGAAGTGGCTGTGTTACTCAAGTGGTAGAGTGATGTCCTTGTACAGGAGAAACTCAGGTACAGTGGTTAAGTCCTGAGTTCAAGCACCAGTAATAGTTTATGCACACACAAACACACACACACACACACACACACACACACACACACACACACACACACACACACACACGGAGGCACCATTGCCAATAATGAATCATTTCATTAGGTTCAGCTCCCTAATTACCTGCCAGAAGGACTCTTGAATTAATGTTAGCAGTTTGGTTCAACACTGAAACACAATCTTACAATGACAGCATGAGTGCAGGAACTTGGCCTGCCATGGGAGGTTGCACAAATGAAGGCTTCCTGTCAAAACAGAGCACTGGGCTGGGCTCATGATTCTAATTCTAGCTATTCAGGAGGCTGAGATCTGAGGATCACAGTTCAAAACCAGTTTGGGCAGGAAAGGCTGTCAGACTCCTTTCTCCAATAAACCACTAGAAAATCGGAAGTGGCTCTGTAGCAGAAGTGGTAGAGCGCTCGCCTTGAGCTGAAGAGTACAGGGACAGCGCCCAAGTCCAGAGTTCAAGCCCTATGACCGACCAAAAAACAAAAACAAAATCAAAAAAACAGAGCACTGGGGAGAGAGATAGCTTGTGGTACAAAGAGGCCTGTTTCTCCTGACCTTCAGAGCCTGCCCGCACAAATCCTCAATAATTGGCCGGGGTGAATTGTTTGTTACACAGCAATACATGAGTGACGCTTTTTGTCTGCCTGTTCCAACAATGAGGCAGACTTCCTCCAGCAGCTGGGGTATGGAGAACCCCTCAGGCTACACTGGGAACAGTAAGGGGAGCCCCAGAACATGCACTGTCTTGAAAGCACTCTCTGTGTTATGAAATCATTCTATTCAAAGCAAATTTCCTAGCTGGGTACATTTCTTCATAGAGACTCGGATGTTCACTGATACAAATACATGCATATATACACAAACACTGGCTCTTTTTTGTGGCATGTCTTGAGACTTGAAATGTGAGCCTAGACATTTTCACTGAGCTCCTTTTGCTCAAGGAAGTATTTTATTGTGTCTTAAACCATGATTACCCTAGGCAGGGGTGCAGCTTTTACATCCACAGATAATCCAGGGATCCTAAGACCCGAGTTCAACTCCCAGCGCTGGCAAAAATACAACAAACCAACAAAAATGGAGGAGGAACAATCAGGAAGTTTTACACAACGGTTTTATCTTTGTTTCCTTAGCACTGTGACCCTCCTGGGTCTCAATGACTCAGCTTGAAAATTGTACGTGAGCTTGCATGGATGAAGGCTGAGGGCTCTCTGTGAAGCCTGAGCCAACCTAGACACCTAGGCCCTGAGTTCAATCCTGGGAGTTCAATCCTGGGATTGCCACCTACACATGGCTGAAGATCCTAGGAAACTTAATCCTCTCTATAGGAACACTAATAGAATGTCTGAAATGTTCTAACTGAATTACTAATTAGCTAATCATTCCAGTTTAAGATTGTATTCAATAAATATAGGTCATTGATTAATACTTTATAAGTCTTCTATAATTGATTAATGGAGGCATAATTTTATACTAAATAATTGGTAGTAATATAATATATAGAAATAAGATATAGACATCACCCTTTATATAGGGTTATACACTAGAGTCTACATAAATGTCTAACTGTCTCTCTCTGGATACATATATAGATGCATACACATTTGTAAATACACACACACACACACACACACACACACACACACACACACACACTGCAATGTAAACATCTCTCTGTTTTTATGTTGGCCATTCCTAGGGCTTGATCTCAGGTCCTCATATTTGCCCGCCAACTTCTCTTGCATCAGACTGGTGTGCTAACATTTACCCATTTATGAAGTGGGCCTGCTAGGCCCTGACTGTAAGTCACAAAACTGCCAAATACTTAATCCTGGTGGAGAGCCAATTGTCCCACTTGTTTTCCTTATCGGTGAAATTTCTGGGACTCAGGAATGATGTAGAATACATAGGCACATCTATGTCTTATGTAATAGGATGCAAAAAATATTATAAGTGTAGTCATACTCACTGAAGTACATAAGAAATAAATAAAACACAAAATAAAATGAATACACTAACCGCAATATGCAATAAACATGTGTAGGTAAATATAAATCATGTATTTAAAATATATACGAATATTAATTTTTCGAGTGCTAGAACTTGAATTCAGGCTCTAGGAACAGGCCTGAATTTCATGTCTTCCAGAAGGGTGATCTTCGCCATCCCACACAGTGCTGCAGATTTACCCAGACCCTGAGTTCATTTCCCAGGCCTGGCAGAAAAAATGGCATGAATTCCAAGCCAAGGAGCCTCATAATTTTTAAAATATTTTAGTGTATGTATGTATGTATGTATGTATGTATGTATGTATGTATGTATGTATGTATGTGTTTGTGTAAGTATGTATGTATTTTTATTTTGTCAAGCCCTGTGCTTGAACTCATGTTGTGGCAATTCTGCCTCAGCTTTGATCACTCTAGGCTGGGGTGTAGCCACTGGACCCACAGCCGAACCTAGGTTCCTGGACCCCAAAGTCTGACAAGAAAAAAAAAATTAATGCGACACACACACACACAAAAACCAAACTGGCAACTTACAGATGGCTGCCGGTTTTACATTTTTTTTTCTTTGCAAGGTGACCATCCTGTCTGAATGACACTGTTGAAAAATGTTGGTAACCTGGCATTGCTGAAGGCTGGCGGGCTACCAAGGAGTGATTTTAGGAGGCCAATGGATTTTAATGAATATCTTTGACATATTCAAATAATAGTATTAATTACACAGACGCAATAGTTTCGGAACAGTGGTTGATTTAATTAATAATTTATTAAGGATGAAGACAATAATATTAATTACATGGAGAGGCAACAGCCCTAGGGGTCTATAGCGTTTGGCTCAAGTGATAGAGCAAAACACTTGAGCTGAAGAGCTCAAGGACAGCACCCAGGCCCAGACATCATCTTCTACAGCAATGAAAAAAGACTCAAACAAACAAACAAACCTGAAGTAGAGGGCTGGGAATGTGCCTTAGGGGTTTAATGCTTTGCAAATATGAAACCCTGGGTTTGATTTCTCAGGACCACAACCTTTAAAAAAAAGCCTGAAGTGGCTCTGTGGCTCAAGTAGGAGAGGGCTATACTTATACAAGAGAAACTAGATACAGTGCTAAGGTCCTGAGTTCAACGTCTAAGAATCGTGTATGTGCCTATGCGCCCTCTCCCATGTGTGTGCATATACACACACACACTCACACATACAGAGACAAGAAATGAAGCTGTTACACAAAAAGGTTAAGCACTGGGCTTCAGCACTGAACTCATGGTCAGCACCCAGGCCCTGTGTTCAACCCCAAAACCTAGCCACTCAGGGCCTAACTAGGAGAGGTCAAATGTTTCAAAACTTGGTGAGGTTCACCAGCCCTAGATGACAGGAAGATTTGTGATACCAGATATGTGCTTGGATTTTCCAAGCTTCCTGAAACCTAGGAGAGGCATCATAGGCCCATCATCACAGGCAATGAAACATTTCATTAGGTTCAATGCCCTATTTGTCTGCCAGAAGGACTCTTGAATTATATTGAGCACTGTATCTGAACACTGGAATATAGTCTCACAAAACCAGGATAAGTGCACAGGACGTGGCCTGTCACAGAAGGTGGCACATATGAAGGCTCCCTGTCAAACCAGAGCACTGGGGAAATAGATAGTTTGGGGTACAAAGAGACCTTTTTCTCCTGAACTTCAGAGCCCACCCACACTCATCCTCACTATCTGACCCGGACGGAGTTGTTTGCTACACAGTTGTACAGGATTGAGGCCTTTTGTCTGCCTGTCCAGACAATGAGAGAGACTTCTTCCAACAGGCCTGGGATGCAGAGAAACCCTCAGGTTACACTGGGAACAATGAGGGGAGCCCCGGAACATGCACTATCATGAAAACAGTCTCTGTTGTGAAATCATTTTATTGAATACACATTACCTAGTGTGGTGCCATTCATCATAGCTACTCTGGAGCTTCACTTATAGGAATACATACATACATACCCAAAGACATGGAAGTACAGGCTCTTTTTGAGGGGGCAGGTTTTGGGGTGGAACTATGAGCCTAGAACTTGTCCCTGAATTCATTTTGCTCAAGGGTAGAGCATTAAGCTTGAGTCACAACCCCCCCTTCTGGGTTTTTCTGTGATGTCTTAGAAATAAGTTTCATGGACTTTCCTAATCTGGCTGGAATCAAATTCAGATTCTCTACATCTCACCATCGGAGGAGCTGGGATTACAGTGAGAAGCCACTGGCACCTTCTTTCTTTTCTTCTTCATTTTTAATCTGGACAATCTGAATTTTTAGCTGCGGCGAACGCCTTCTCGACCAGCGAGGAAGAATGACCACAACACAGGAGTCTTCTCAGATCACTCTTTATTGGAGAGCCTTCTTACTTGTAGGAGAGCTTGAGCGCAAGAGAGCGTACACAAAAAACATGGCCGCTTATATCGGGAATAGGGACACGTGTCATCCTATCATTGGTCATCTGCCTTTCACCGTCACCAGGTGCCACTGGATTGGCTGGGGACTCTACGTGGCTCGCGCATGCGCAAAGCCCAGGACCCACCGTCCCGCCAAGCACTGCCTAATATGGAGTTGTTTACCTCAAAACTGCAAGGAAGTGGGCGGCGCCTTGTAATGGCGTTCGCCCCGGCTCCCCGCACTTAGCATACATTTCTTACCAAGCATTGCAGCCTCCTCCTTTGTTTACCCTTCACCTCCCTTTGCAGCCTCCCCCCTCCCACCACCCAATTATACCCCCCTCCCCCCTACACACCGACATTGTAAAGCTGGTTTTGACATGACATTTTGTACTTCTCATTGTTGCAACAGGTCCACCAGAATCCTTAAACGACTTGTTTGTCCCCATCTCCTCCACATGTTATATTGACATCAAATATAGTGAAAGCTGGGGTTACACTGTGGGGGAGGGAAATACAAAGCAACAAAGAAATAATCTTATAAATGCGTTAGAAACATATGCATGAAAGAAAAGAAAACATTAAAATACATATTTAAGTGTTCATTTTCCTAACATCACATTATCTAACCTTTTCCGCTTGACTCATACCTATACTAGATATTGCAAATAAGGGAAACCATGGGACCTATGCTTCTTTGGGCCTGGCTTACTTCACTTAATATAATTTTTTCCAAACCTTTCCATTTCCTAACAAATAGGGAAATGACATTCTTTCTGATGGAGGCATAGAATTCCATTGTGTATATATACCACATTTTCTTGATCCATTCATCTACTGAGGGGCATTTGGGTTGGTTCCATATCTTAGCTATGGTAAATAATGCTGCAATAAACATTGTTGTGCTGGTAGCTTTAGTGTGGTCTTGTTTGTAAACATTTGGGTAAATGCCCAAAAGTGGGATTGCTGGATCATAGGGGAGATCTATGTGAAGTCTTTTGAGGAACCTCCATACTGCTTTCCAAAGTGGTTGAACAAGTTTACATTCCCACCAACAATGAAGTAAGGTTCCTTTCTGTCCACATCCCCTCCAGCATCTGTTGTTCTTAGAGTTCTTGATTTTTGCTCTTCTAACTGGAGTGAGGTGATATCTCAATGTTGTTTTGATTTGCATTTCTTTTATGGCTAGGGATGTTGAACATTTCTTCATGTGTCTATTGGCCATCCTTCTTTCTTCTTCAGAGAAGCTTCTCTTTAAGTCTTTCGCCCACTTATTTATTGGGCAGTTGTTTCTTGACCCCGAATAGCAAAAAACGCTCCTCAACGGAAAGAACACTGCTGGAGAAATATCAATAACAAATTTCAAACTCTACTATAAAGCCATAGTAATCAAAACAGCTTGGTATTGGCATAAGAACAGACCTCAGGACCAATGGAATAGAATTGAAAACCCAGAAATGAACCTACAGACCTATAGCCATCTAATCTTCGATAAGGAAGCTAAAACAATAGAATGGAAGAAATACAGCCTCTTCAGTAAACGGTGCTGGCAAAATTGGTTAACTACATGTAGAAAACTAAAGCTAGATCCTTATATATCACCCTGCACCAGAATCAACTCCAAATGGATCAAAGACCTTGCAGTCAAAGCAGACACTCTGAAAACATTACAGGATGGAATAGGAGAAACCCTAGGTCTCCTTGGTTCAGGCCGATATTTTCTGAATAGAGACCCGGAAGCACAACAAATCAAAGAAAGGTTTGACGAATGGGATTGCATAAGGTTGCAGAGCTTCTGCAGGGCAAATGACAAGACCTTTACTAGCCATACAACGGACAGGGTCTCATATCTAAAATATACTGTGTACAGTTTTCTATGTCTACACATCAATTAATTCATTTCCAAAGAAAAGAGAACAGTAAGCAGAAGGATGTCATTTCTCAGAATCCAAAAATCAGAGTACTGCTTCTGCCCAGAATTCTAGCTCCTGAACTACTTACAAATCTGAGAATCACAGTTCAAAGACAGCATGGTCAGGAAAGTCCACGAGACTCTTATCTCTAGTGAACCACCAGAAAACCAGAAGTGGAGCTGTGGGTCAATGTGGTAGAGTACTGGCCTTGAGCAAAAGAGCTCTGCATTCAAAGTCAAGATCAGTAACAACAACCCAAAGAGATTAAGTCACCCCTCAGGCTCAGGCTGGTGGCTCACAACTGTAATTATAACTAGTCTGGAGATCACAATCTGAGGATCCTAGTTCACCTTCAATCTGGGCAAGAGCCTCTTAGACTCATATCTCCAATTAGCCACCAAAAGCTTGAAGTGGAATCTGTGGGTCATGTGGTAGATTGCCAACTTTGAATGGAAAGAGCTGGGGGACAGACATTTCCAGACCATGAGTTCAAATCCCACTAGAAGCACATACACACAGACACAAACACACAGACACACACACAGACCCCCCCACACACACACACTGAAAGAACCAAGAAGAGAAAACCAGAAAGCATGAAAAGAAGAAATAATCTTGCCTTCTTAGAGACTGAAAGCATTTTTTGAATGAATAAATAAAATAACTGAATTAATGAATATGTGTGTCCTGCTATGTGAACGATACTTACAAAGAGCAGTCAAATGCCCTTTTTATCTTCCAAATCTGATACTGAACCACAGGGTTGGTGATATCAGCTGTTCCCAGCATGTACTGAACACAACAGGTTGAGACCTTAGAAAGAGAGAGGGCCTCTGTCCTGTCCTACAAAAGAAACTAGCTGCTTGCGCCTAGTGTATCACTCCTGTAATCCCAGGCAAAGAGGAGTCTGAGCTCTGAGGTTCATGGTTAAAATCCAGCGAAGCAGATGAGTCCAAGGGATTCTTGTCTCCAGTAAACCCACAAAAAACAGAAGTGGAGCTGTGGCTTGAGTGCTCGGCCATCAGCCTTGAGGGAAAAAGCCAAATAAAAACAACAGGCCCTGAGTACTTGATACAAGGAGAGAGAAGGCAGGAGGGAGGGAGGGATGGCGAGAGAGAAGTTGAGAGAGAGCAGAAAAAGGGATAGAAAAAGAAAAAAGAGACAGAGAGAAAGGGTGAGAGAAAAAGAGCAAGAGCAAGAAAGAGGGAGAGAAAGAGAAAAAAGAGAGAAAGGGCAAGAGGGAAGGAGGGAGGGGCAATGTAAGCAAAGGAGGACAGGAAGGAAGGAAGTGAAAGAATTTTCTAGAAAAGTGTTTGTGGATGCTATCAGATTGGGCTGGCTGATGTTCTTGGAACATTTGCAGGCTCAAGGCAGTGAGATATCTGTGTAACTTTCTCAAAAGGTTAACAAATAAGGGCCGGAATTGTGTGTGTGTGTGTGTGTGTGTGTGTGTGTGTGTGTGTGTGTGTGTGTGTGTGTGTGTGTGTGTGTTACACATTTGAAATGGAAGCTGGGCTCAGTGGGTCCTGCCTTTAATCCTATCAGTCTGAGTAGAATCTCTGTTTAAATTAATCTAGATGGTTAGACCCAGACAGGGTGTGGTGGGTGTTACTCAGAAATCCCATCAGAATCTGCTCTCCCATTGGTAGTTACACAGAGGGGAGGGTGGGGCTAGGATATAAAGATGCCAAAGAGCCAGAAAAGAGCAGAAGCCTGGAGTCTGCTGTGATTGCCTGGCCCTACTGAGATTCAGAGTGTCCTGCACACCTGGTCCATATCTACTCCACTTCTGGCCTGTGAAGATGAGCCGCAGAACCCTACCCTCGCTCCAGCATCTGGCCATGCAGAGTCTGCTGAGCAACCAGGCTCTGGCCGTCTCTGCCCTGGAGGATCTACCGGTGTTGCTGTTCCCTTTGCTGTTCATGGAGGTCTATGCCAGGGCCCACACAGAGATGCTGAAGGCCCTGGTGCAGGCCTGGCCCTTTCCCTGCCTCCCCCTGGGGGACCTGGCAGAGTCTCCAGACCTGGAAACCTTCAAGGCTGTCCTGGATGGGCTCGATCTGCTACTGGCCAAGAAGGAGCACCCCAATCGGTGGAAACTGCAAGTCCTCAACCTGCGGAATGAGCACCCCAACATCTGGATACAGGGCTACCCTTCAATGGCCCAAATCTCTTATCCAGATGTCCTGACTGACAAGCCAACAGAGAGCTGTGGTAAAATGACGACTGTAGAGCAGCCCTTGATTTTACTCATGGACCTGACCATCAAAGATGGCGCCCAGGATGCTTTCCAAGGCCACCTGCTCCAGTGGGTCAGGGAGAGGCAAGAAAAAGTCCAACTGTGCTCCAGGAAGCTGCGGATTCTGTCCGGCTCCATCTATAAAATCCAGAAGGCTCTACGTGTGGTGAGACTGGACTCCATCCAGGAGCTGGTGGTGAGTAAATTCCCATGTCAAGAAGTTCTGAAAACATTTGCCCCTTACCTGGGCCAGATGAAGAACCTTCACATCCTCACCTTCTCCAAGATGTGTGGCAGCTACTTCACTTCCAGCTCCAGGAATGGCTGGTGTTCCTGCAAATTTGGGGCACAGCTGGGGCAGCTGCAGCATCTGCAGGAGCTTTATGTACACGATGTCTGCTTCCACTATGAAAAGCCGCCCTCCATCCTCAGGACGCTGACGTCCTTAAAGACCTTGTCTCTGAGTTCATGTCTGCTGAGCGAAGCTCACCTGAGGTTCCTGTTCCAGTGTCCCTGCACCAAGCAGCTAAAACACCTGCGTCTGAGGAGCCTGTCCACGGTCTGCTTCAGTCTTGAGACCCTGCTAGACCTGCTGCAAGGAGTGGCCGGCACCCTGGAGACCCTGGCCCTGGAGGACTTAGCCTTCACGGATGTCCAGCTCTCGGCCTTGCTGCCCGCCCTGAGCCAGTGTTCCCAGCTCAGGTTCTTCAGCTTCTATGGAAACCACATCTCCATGGCCGCCCTGCAGATCCTCCTGAGCCACACGGCCCAGATGGGCCATTTGAGACGAGGACTCTATCCTGCCCCTCTGGAGAGCTACTAACCTCAAAATCAGTGGCCATGGGACATCCACCCGGAGATATTTGCCCAGGTTCTTGCTGTCTTGGCACAGACTTTGATGGACATGAGACCAAGCCATAAAGTCCAGATCTGTACCAAATTCAGTCATTACCTGAACAAGTACCGATTCTATACCCTGGAGTCAAATGGCTCCTGGCTGCTCACAGAAGAGCATCTTTCTGGCCTTTCTACTCTGTCTTTGTAGTTGTGCACCTCTCTCCTAGAATTGATTCCTAGCAGCAAAAATGAAAGCCAGGAAGAGCATTCTCCAGGGGGCACAGACCCCAGTGTTCAGTGTGGATGGAAGAGACAGGGCAACTGGTCCTGACTTTGTCAGTTCAATTGTAACTCTGGAACCCCAGGAGTTTGTGAGTGCTTTGGGGTTCCATGTGTCCTGTGAACACAGCAGCAGGAATCTGGAGTCAATTCTGCCTGGAAAGAACTGGATCATTATTTTTTTTTTCTGAATGGTTGTAAGAAAACCCCTAAGTTGTGGAATAATCCCGTACCATCTATAATTTTTTGTATCGATCAAAAATAAAAAAGTGAAAAAGCATGAGTAGAAAGATATCATTTCTCAGCACCAAAGAATGAGGAGAGTGTGCATACCTAGAACCTTAACTCTGCAAGTCGGAGATCTGTGCGTTTCCATACATAGGCAGCCTGGGCACAGATATCTTTGAGACTCTTATCTCTAGTGAACCTCCAAAAGTGGCCAGAAGTGGAGCTGTGGCTCAAGTAGTAGAGTTCTGGCATTGTGAACCAAAACTCAGAGATAGCACCTAGATGCAAGAACTGGCACAAATACACAAACAAATAAACCCTTACCCGAGGTCTAGGATTGGGATTAAAAAGAAACTTGCAAGAAAGGAAGAGAGAGAGGGATATAGGGAGAGAGGAAGGGAAGGAGGGAAGGAAGGAAGGATGAAGAAAAATAGGAAGGGATTCAGAGAGGGAAAGAACTCCAGAGAAAAGATTTCCTGCAGGCTTTGTGGATGTTATCAATTCGGATGACTTTTCTCCTCGCAGGCTTTGCAGTGGAACATCTGTGGGAATGTCTGGAGGGATTAAGGAATAAAAGTGGTGGTCATTTTGATAAAGTGTGATTTACAATACAGAGAGAAGCTGGGCTGTGTGGGACAGGCTTTTAAACCTCTCCCTTTTTGGTTAAAATCAATATTTGAATTAATCTCAAGTGCAAAAGCCAACCAAGGTGTGCATGGTGTGTCTCAAAAATTCCATCAGAAGCTGCTATCTCATTGGCAGGTATGCAATGGTGAGGCTGGGGTTGGGTGTGAAGGATATCTAGGGATCAGAGAACAGAAGAAGAATTCTGGATTGCACAGTGAGTGCCTGGCCCTGCTGGGATTCAGAGAGCCCTGCACACCTGGCCCACATCTGGTCCATCAAGATGAGCATTGGAGCCCCACCCTCACTCCAGCATCTAGCCATGCAGAGTCTGCTGAGCAACCAGGCCCTTGCCATCTTTGCTGTAGAAGATATTCCTTTGCTGCTGTTCCCTTCACTGTTCATAGAGATCTATGCCCAGGGCCACACAGAGGTAGTGAAGGACCTGGGGCAGGCCTGGCTCTTCCTGGCCCTTCCCCTGCCTCCCCCTGAGGGATCTGGCAGAGTCTCCCGTCCTGGAGACCTTCGAGGCTGTCCTGGATGGGCCGGATCTGCTACTTGCCAAGAAGGAGCCCCCAGGCGATGTAAACTATAAGTTATCAATCTGTCAAAACCCCCTTTAGAAGTGAACCTTGGGCTTTGAATGTGACTTATTGGTAGAGTGCTTACTTAGCACACACAAAGCCCTGGATTTGATTCCTCACTACCACAGAAACAGAAAAAGCCAAAAGTGACACTGCAGCTTAAGTGATAAAAGTGCTAACCTTGAGCAAAACAAGCACAGGAACATGCCCAGACCCTGAGTTCAAGCCCCAAGATTGGCAAAGAAAAGTGAGCATCGTGAGACATATTCATCTGGGACTTAGAGGAGGGCCAAGGTTATGGGTAAGAGGTAGAGGGCAGGTGCTGATGGCTCACCCCTGTAATCTTAGCTACTCAGGAGGATGAGATCTGAGGATCCCAATTGCAAGCAGGAAAGACTATATGAGACACTTTTCTCCAATTAAACAACCAAAAAGCCAGAAGTAGAGCTGTGGTTCAAGTATTAGAGTGCTAGTCTTGAGCACAAAAGGTCAGGGATAGCCTCCAGGCCATGAATTCAAACCCGAGGACTGGCATGCATACACACACACACACACACACACACACACACACACACACACACACACACACACACACACACACACACACACACACCAAGATAGAACATTTGACAGTCAGCCTGCACAAGTTCCATCTCTAGAAACTCAGTATTTTTTTTTAAAGAGGGAGAATTGAAGGAAGGACTTGCTCCAGGAGGTGATATAATCAGTGCCAAATTTCCACAGGAATTCTAAGATGTGGAACAGGATAGAGAGCCACAGGCAAAAGTTAAAGCATGGAAAAAGGTCCTGAGGTGTGGTGTAGAGCAAGTGGTGTGTATGGTTCTGTGGTTTCAGAAAAGTCTGGCAGAACACTCAAGGCTAGGACAAAGTTTGTACTTGAGTCACAGATAGGGCAGAGGGTGGGGTCAAACAATGGGGTCCAGGGTAAGATTAGCTTGACTTTTCACCAAGGACCCCAGCCATTTTCTGTGGCTGGATGTCTATTTTTCACAACTCCTGACCCTCAAGCCCCCTTTGCATGGAGCAGTCAGGACAAATGCAGGGAAGAACGCTTGCTTAAGTAAAACTTCTACCCCAATGCCATCAGTGGCTCAATTCCCATAAATCCTATCTACTCAGGAGACTGAGATAAAGATCGTGGGTCAAAACCAGCTCAGTGGAAGAAAGTTAGTGAGACTTTCTTGTCCATGAACTAACAAAAGCCAGAAATGGAGCTGTGGCTCAAGGGGTGGAGTGGCCGCATTGAGAGAAAAAGCTAAGAGTCTACAGGACATACCTTGATTTCAGGCCCCAGTACTGGACAGAAAAAAATAAAGAACACTTTCAGGGGCTCCTAGTCCACTGTGGTGAAAGACCAGATCAGCCAGGCACGGCTGGCTCATGCTGGTCCTCATAGCTCCTCAGGAGGCTGAGATCTGGTGATTGCCGTTCAAAGCCAGCCTGGGCAGGAATGTCCGGGAGATTCATCTCCAAGGATCGAGCAGAAAACTGGGAGTGGTGCTGTGGCTGAAGTGGTAAGCTGAAGATCTGAGAGACAGTGCCCAGGTCCAGAGTTAGAGCCCCATGACCAATACCTGGCCTGTTTTGACCTCATGCTGTGGCTCTAGGCAGAGTACTTTCCATGGGCTCCTGATGGTCTCACAATGTCTAGGTGTCCTTCAAGTCTTGAGAACACACTCCTTTGAGGCCTTTGCCTACAGAGCGGGCCACAGTACCAGGTAAGGATCAAGCCTTGTGGCATGGAGGTCAATGGCCGGGTCATCAAAATGGCATTTGTCATGTGTGCAGTGTGGATCTGAGCAGTAAATCGACATCTCAGATCATGGTTCTGGGCCAGAAGGGGTAGACCAGTTAATGCCCGCTCACAAGGGAATCATAAGAATGCAAATTTGTCAGGCACACCTTGGGCAGTGTTGATTTGGGCTCATGAAAGCCTTGTAGGCTCAGGAATCCAAAGCTGCTTGCTGCTGCTTGTAGCAGTCGCTATATCCCAGGAGTCGTGGGACTCCGAGCCCTGCTTTCCTCACCAGTGCTCAGGGGGCAGATGAAGGTCTGCAATAATGAGCCAAGTACAAACAAGCATCCATAGTGTCCTTCCCTTGGTCCTGTGGCCCCGTGCTGGGATGGAGGGGCAGGTTCCATAGTACTTACTGCCATGGCCCAGACCCCTCAGCCCAAGAAGGACTTAAGGAGAAACAACTAATGTGGCTTGAGGGTTTACTATGATTATGCCTGAACACTGCTCATGGTTCTAGCTCAGCTTATCATTACCACCTTCCTCTGTGTGTGTTTGTGTTTGTGTGTGTGTGTGTGTGTGTGTGTGTGAGTGTGTGTGTGTGTGTGTGCAAATGGGCATGAGTGCATCTTTGTAGTAGGGCTTGAACTCAGGGCCTGGGCTGTGTCCCTCAGTTTTTTCATTCAAGGATAGCACTTTACCACTTGAGCCACAGCTTTTCTTCCAGGTTTCAGGGGTTCTTGGGAGAGGAGAGTCTCACAGACATTTCTTGCTGGGCTGCCTCTGTCAATCCTCAGATCTCAGCCTCATGAGGGAGCTAGGAATATGAGAGCATGAGCCAGTAGCATCTGGCCACACTTCCCTTCTTGGAAAAACAGAATGCCTCTCTCCTAGCTGAGCACCCATCTACAGCTCTCCCTCCTCCCCCTCCTCCTACCCCTCCAAGCTTCAGAGGAAATATAGCCTCCCCTGAGGACAAAGAAATGGGATGCAGCGACAGGTTTGAGCATTATGTTCTCCACCCAGTCAGGGATTGCTGGGAGCTGATGTAGAGCTCAGAGATCTAGGCCAGGGCAAGTAGACAGCTGTTAGAACAGAAAATACGAAAAGACATCCATGCAGCTGGATGCCAGTGGCTCATGCCTATAATTCTAGCTACTCATGGCTGATACCAGAGGATCAATCAAGATTCAAAGCTAGCCTGGGCATACTCTTATCTCCAATAAATCACCAAAAAGCTGGGAATCAGAGCTATTATAGTTCAAATGTTAGAGCACAACTTTGTGCAAACAAGCTAAAGGTTACCACCAAGGCTCTGAGTTCAAGCCCTGATACACACACACACACACACACACACACACACACACACACACACACACACACACACACACACACACACACACACACATACACACACACACACACAACACATATACATGCAAAATCAGAGATTTCTAAACTGCAATCTTTGGGTATTCTCTACCTTTTCCCCAATAAGCCTGGTGGTTGTTGGCATAGGAGTTTGATGCATCCAACACCACCTGTAATCTATAATTTTGGGGAACAAAATGGCTAGAACTTCAGCCTTCCCCGATCTCAGCTCCTTGATTGGGTCATGGTCTATCCAGGCCCTTTGGGGTTCCTTTTACAGACTCACAAAGATGCTTTCAAAAGGCATCACATGCTAGGCACTTGTGACTCACGCCTTTCATCCTAGCTACTCTGGAAACTCAGATCTGGCTTCCATGCCAGCCTGGGCAGGAAAATGTGTGAGACTCTTATCCTTAAGGATAAGAAGAAGTGGCCCTGTGGCTCAAGTGGTAGAGAGCCAGCCTTGAGAAAAAGAGCTCAGGGACAGCACTCATGGACAACAACATGGAGTGGCATTGCGTATTTGCTTTGGGATTGGCATGGGCCAAATATAATTGGAAATTTCAAGTGCGCCAAGATAACGTAGTACCTCCTTTAGTCCTGTTCTCCTGATATCTTGTCTCACCCCCTGTCCTTGGCCGTGCTTTGAGTCAGGATGGCAATGGCTAGATGCGAGGGCTCCAAGGAGGAAGATCCTAGACCAATTGTCCCGGCTCTTTCCTCCCTGCTCATCCTGCTGCTTCTGTTCTTTGCCATAGACCTTCTTCCTAGAATCCATCCATGAGATCATTGACACCAACACAGTGGTGAGTGGGGGGTCCAGCCTAACTCAGGTCAGTCAGAGATGGGAGTCAGTCTGGGACTAGGAGCTTCTACCCTGGGAATGGGCTGAGGCCAGGACTTACCTTTATTTCATCCTGAGCCTTGCAGGAGTGGGGAGACAGTATAGACTCCACATTGAGTCAGGTAAGATGGGAATCTATAGGACCACTTGTGTGTGGGAGGCTGTAGGGCTCAATGAGCCACTGTTCTTGGTACTCCTCTCTCAGGATTTCCCTCTCCCTTTGTCATCCCTTAATAGTAAAAGAGAAACTTTAAATAAGGGTGATGAGGAGGGGGCAGGGGAGTGTTTCCATGTAAACCAGGTTTGTGCTTCATATTCATCCTAGACCCTAGTTCCTATTTATCTGACGAATGGCTGTATGGGTTTGGGGGTGGGGGATCATCCTAGCTGAGAATGTGGCTCAGTGATAGAATGATCGCCTAGCAAGCTGGAAGCCCTGGGTTCAATTCCACACAGAAAGAGCTGAAAGGAGAGGTGGGGCTCAAAAGGTAGACCACCATTCTTGATCAAAAAGAGCTTGAGCTCAGGGTCAGGCCCTGAGTTCAAGCCCCATGACTGGAAGAACAAATCTTTGGAGGTTTTTGTTTTTCCCTTTGAAAACAATTTATTCTTTTTTTTTTCCAGCACAACTATGTTTATTGCAGCATTATTTTTTTATTATTTTATTTTACTTGAGAACATACTGTACAGAGGGGTTACAATTACATGGGCAGGATAATGCGTACATTTCTTACCAAGCATTGCAACCTCCTCCTTTTGTTTACCCTTCACGTCCCTTCCAAGCCTCCCCCCTTCCCCCAGAACCCAATCCTTCTCCTTCCCACCCATTCCCCCCACACACACACCGACGTTTCAAAGCTCGTTTTGGACATGACAATTGTACTTCTCATTGTTGCAACAGGTCCACCTGTATCCTTAAACAACTGGTTTTTCCCCATCTCCTCCTCAAGTTATACTGACATCAAATATAGTGAAAGCAGGGGTTATACTGTGGGGGAGGGACATACAAAGCAACAAAGAAATAATCTTATAAATGCGTTAGAAACACATGCATGAAAGAAAAAAACATTAAAATACATATCTAAGGGTTCATTTTTCTGACATCACATTATCTGACCTTTTCCACTTGACTCATGCATATACTAGATATTGCAAATAAGGGAAACCATAGGATCTATGTTTCTTTGGGCCTGGCTTACTTCACTTAATATAATTTTTTCCAAGTTTTTTCATTTCCTAACAAATGGGGCAATGTCATTCTTTCTGATTGAGGCATAGAATTCCATTGTGCATATATAAAACATTTTCTTGATCCATTCATCTACTGAGGGGCATCTGGGTTGGTTCCATTTCTTAGCTATGGTAAATAATGCTGCAATAAACATTGTTGTGCTGGTAACTTTAGTGTGGTCTTGTTTGTAAACATTTGGGTAAATACCCAAAAGTGGGATTGCTGGGTCATAGGGGAGTTCTATGTGAAGTCTTTTGAGGAACCTCCATACTGCTTTCCAAAGTGGTTCAATAAGTTTACATTACCACCAACAATGAAGTAAGGTTCCTTTCTGTCCACATCCCCTCCAGCATCTGTTGTTCTTAGAGTTCTTGATTTTTGCCGTTCTAACTGGGGTGAGGTGATATCTCAATGTTGTTTTGATTTGCATTTCTTTTATGGCTAGGGATGTTGAACATTTCTTCATGTGTTATTGGCCATCCTTCTTTCTTCTTCAGATAAGTTTCTCTTTAAGTCTTTCGCCCACTTATTTATTGGGCAGTTGTTTCTTTGAGGATTTGTTGTTGGAGGGTTTAATTTTTTGAGTTCCAAGTATATTTTAGATATGAGATCCTTGTCCGGTGTATGGCTAGTAAAGATCTTCTCCCAATCCGTGGGCTTTCTATTGATCTTGCTAGCTATGTCATTTGCCTTGCAGAAGCTCTGCAACTTTAGGCAATCCCATTTGTCCAATCTTTCTTTGACTTGTTGTGTTTCCGGGTCTCTATTAAGAGAAATTTGGACCCTACCAAGGAGACCTAGGGTTTCTCCTATTCCATCCTGTAATGTTTTCAGAGTGTCTGCTTTGACTGCAAGGTCTTTGATCCATTTGGAGTTGATTCTGGTGCAGGGTGATATATAAGGATGTAGCTTTAGTTTTTTACATGTAGTTAACCAATATTGCCAGCACCATTTACTGACGAGGCTGTCTTTGTTCCATTCTATTGTTTTAGCTCCCTTATCGAAGATTAGATGGCTATAGGTCTGTAGGTTCATTTCTGGGTTTTCAATTCTATTCCATTGGTCCTGAGGTCTGTTCTTATGCCAATACCAAGCTGTTTTGATTACTATGGCTTTATAGTAGAGTTTGAAATTTGGTATTGATATTCCTCCAGCAGTGTTCTTTCCATTGAGGAGCGTTTTTGCTATTCGGGGTCTTTTATTGTTCCATATGAATTTTTGGATTGCCTCTTCTATTTCCTTGAAGAATGAGGTTGGAATTTTGATAGGTATTGGGATGAATTTGTAGATAGCCTTGGGAAGTATTGCCATTTTCACGATGTTAATCTTTCCAATCCAGGAGCAAGGGAGGCTTTGCCATTTTTTTTAGTTCTGTGCTGATTTCCTTTTTTAAGATTTTAAAGTTTTCATCACAGTGGTCCTTCACTTCTTTAGTTAAGTTAATTCCTAGGTATTTCATTTTTTGTGGGGCTATTACAAATGGAGTTGCTTTCCTAATTTCAGCCACACTTTACTCATTGTTGGCATACAGAAAAGCCATTGATTTTGGGGGGTTAATTTTATAACCTGCTACTTTGCCAAAGTTTTGAATCTGCTTGAGTAATTTGGGAGTGGAGTCTATGGGATTCTTTAAGTACAAGATCATGTCATCTGCAAAGAGGTAGAGTTTTATTTCTTCTTTCCCTATTTGTATCCCCTTTATGTCTGCATCTTGTCTTATTGCTGTAGCTAGGCATTCTAATACTAGATTGAAGAGAAGTGGAGAGATTGGGCATCCTTGACTTGTTCCTGAGTTAAGAGGAAATGGCTTTAGTTTTTCATCATTGAGTATAATGCTGGCTGTAGGTTTGTCATATACAGCCTTTATTGTATTGAGTAATGTTCAATTGATTCCTAATTTTTCCAAAACCTTCATCATGAAGGTGTGTTGAATCTTGTCGAATGCTTTTTCTGCATCTATTGAGATAACCATGTGGTTCTTATTCTTGCTCCTGTTGATGTGATGAATACTATTAATTGATTTGCGTATATTGAACCAGCTTTGCATCCCTGAAAGGAATCCTGTTTGATCGTAGTGTATGATTTTTTGGATGAATTGTTGAAGTCGATTGGCCAAAATTTTGTTGAGAAGTTTTGCGTCAATGTTCATCAAAGAAATGGGTCTATAGTTCTCTTTCTTTGATGAGTCCCTGCCTGATTTTGGGATGAGGGTTATGATGGCTTCATAGAATGTGTTGGGTAGTGACCTTTCTCTTTCAATTTCATTGAAGAGTTGGAGGAGTATTGGTGTGAGCTCTGCTTTGAAGGCCTTGTAAAATTCCGCTGTGAAACCATCTGGTCCTGGACTTTTCTTAGCTGGGAGGTAGGTCTCTCATTGCTGTTTCTATTTCAATGCTTGATATGGGCCTGTTAAGTTAGTTTAACTCATATTGGTTTAGTTTTGGCGTGTCAATATTTGCTAGGAAGAGGTCCATTTCTGTCAAGTTCTCAAACTTATTAGCATAAAATTTTGAGAAGTATTCCCTTATAATGTTCTGAATCTTGTTTGTTTCTGTGGTGATGTTTCCATTCTCATCTCTGAGTTTATTAATTTGGGTGTGTTCTCTTCTTTTTCTGATAAGATATGCTAAGTGTCTGTCAATTTTTTTAAGTTTTTCGAAGAACCAACTCTTTGTTTTGTTGATTCTTTCTATAGTTTTTTTTTTGATTCTATTTCATTTAATTCTGATTTAATTTTGATTATTTCTTTCCGTCTACTGGATTGGGGTTTATCTTGCTGCTCTTTTTCATGGAGGTTTAGATGTGTCATTAAATTGCTAGTTTCAGATCTCTCCAATTTGTTGATGTAGGAGCTCAGAGCTATAAACTTGCCTCTGAGTACTGCCTTTGCTGTGTCCCAGAGGAGCTGGTAATTTGTGTGTTCAATTTTGTTGAATAGCATGAACATTTGAATTTCCTTTCTAATCTCTTCCATGACATACTACTCTTGGTTTTAGCAGTGTGTTGTTCAGCCTCCATGTGATACCGGACTTTCTTTGGTGGCTTTTGGTGTTGAGTTCTAATTTTATTCCCTTGTGGTCAGAGAGAATGCAAGGTATAACTTCAATGTTTCTGAGTTTAGACAAGTTTGCTTTGTGGCCTAAAATGTGGTCTATTTTAGAAAACGTTCCATGTGCTGCTGAGAAAAACGTGTATTCTGATGCTGCTGGGTGAAATGTTCGGTAGATGTCGGTTAAGTCTAGTTGATCTATGCAGTTGTTTAGATCTGCGGTTTCTCTGTTGAGTTTTTGCTGAGTTGATCTATCTAGTGGGGAGAGTGGTGTGTTAAAATCCCCAACAATTAATGTCTTTGGATCTATATGGGATTTGAGGGAAAGTAGTGTTTCTTTGATAAATTTGGGTGCTCCATTGTTTGGCGAATAGATATTTAGAATTGTAATATCCTGCTGAAGGACAGATCCTTTAATTAGTATGTAGCGACCTTCTTTATCTCTTCTCACGAATTTTAATTTGAAGTATATTTTATCTGATATTAGGATTGCAACTCCCGCCTGTTTATGGGGGCCGTTTGCTTGGTAGATTTTGTTCCAGCCTTTAACTTTGAAAATATGTTTGTTTTTACGGGCAAGATGTGACTCCTGCAGGCAGCAGATAGAAGGGTCTTGTTTTTTAATCCAACTAGACAGTCTATGTCGCTTAATTGGAGAGTTCAGTCCGTTATCGTGAAGAGATACGACTGAGAGGTATTTGGGAGTTCCTGCCATGTTATCCACCTTCTTTGGGACTGCGAAAACTGGGTTCTTCCTATGGTTCTTGGATTCTCAGTTCGGGTGCAGTTTCTTGGCCTTTGTTGCGGTCTTGTTGGTTTTCTATGTGTAGGACATGTTTAAGAATCTTTTGTAGGGCTGGTTTGGTGGAGATGTATTGTTTCAATTTTTCTTTGCTATGGAAGGTTTTTATTTGGCCTTCAGTTATGAAGTATAGTTTAGCTGGGTACAGTATTCTTGGTTGATAGTTGTTTGTTTTTAGGGCATGGCATACATCATTCCAGGCTCTTCTTGCTTTGATTGTCTCTGCTGAAAAATCTGAGGTGATTCCAATTAGTTTCCCTTTATAGGTGATTATCCTTTTCTCCTTGACAGCTATAAGGATCTTTTCCTTGGTCTGAGTTGATCCTGTTTGGATTATAATGTGAAGGTGGGATGTCCTATTCTGGTCTGGTCTATTTGGGGTTCTAAAAGCTTCTTGTATCTGAATAGGCCTATCTTTTTGTATGTTTGGGAAGTTCTCTGCTAGGATACTGTTAAACAAATTTCCTAGACCGTTAACTTCTGTTTCTAGGTGCTCCTCTACACCCATTATCCTTAGATTAGGCCTTCTGATGGTGTCTTCCAGGTGTTGGATAGATCTATCATATTTCTTGGACTTGTCTTGGATGGTTGTATGTTCTTTATCTATAATATCTAGGCTGTCTTCATTCCCTGAGATTAGATCTTCTGCATGGTCTAACCTGCTGTCAAGACTCTCTACTTTGGTTTTTATCTCTTTTCCTTCTAGTTGTTCAGCTTTGATGGCTTCAAGTTCTTTGTTGAAGCTCTGTTTTATGTCTTGTATGAATTTCTTTACTTCCTTAATTTGGTGTTCAGTGTTTGTTATCAAATCACTTAGTTGATTGGTTATGGTTTCTTTGGACTCCCATTCCTTCTGTTGGGTTCCATTCAGCATTCCCTTTGTGGTCTCCCTAACTTCCTTCAGCTCTTTGTTAATGGATTCCATGAATGCATTTAATGATCTTTGTGTATTCTCTACCTGGTCTCTCAATTCCTGTATTACTCTTTAATTAGCTTCTTCCCGTTCTTGGGATTCCTGTAGTTCTCTTTCCTCTCGTTCGTGGGATTCCTGCAGTTCTCTTTGAGTGGTCTCAGCCTACTCACGCCATTCCTCCCTTTCTCTTTGAGTATTCTCACGTTTTTCATGCAAATCCTGTATCAGTTTTGGAGTAGCTTCCTCCCGCTTATGGTATTCCTTTATAAGCTTTTGGGATACCACCTCTCTCTCCCTTTCACGCTCATACAGAGTCCTTTGTAAGTTGTCAAATTTCTCATTTATCATGTTTGCCAGCAGTGTTTGTAGAGCTATGTGTGAACTCTCCTCTGAATTATTCATTATCTGTTCTGACCCCTGATTATCAAGATTGGGACTTGAGATATCCGGATTTGCAATTTTCTAGTGTTTTTTCGGCTTACGCTGCCAATTTGAGATGAAAATAGCACCAGTTTTGTGCTAGAACACTATCTTAAGGCAATCATCAATCAAAGTTTGCATTTGTACAGTCAATAGTCTACAGATACAATCTAGTTCAACAGATATGTCTATTCAACATCAAACAACTGTATGTTAATGGGCTTCAAACTGCAGAGAAGAATTTGGAAAACCGGAAATTATTAGGGTTAGGGAGAGATGTGGGTATAAAATAGGAATAGATTGGTGTGGGGAGGCACAGGGAGAGTTAACTATGTCCTAATCCCAATGCAGAAAAGAGGTTGGGTAGGATGCATGTAGAGAGAGAGAGAAAAAGAAGAATGGGAAAGGGAAATGAAAAGAGACCAGAAAAAAATAGAAATGTAAAAATTAATATTATTATGGAGACTAAAAGACCATGTATTTAGAGAGGAATGTGAGTATATTAATAGAAGGGTAGGGACATAGAGGAGAAGTGAAAAACTTAAAAAAATGCTTAAAATATTATATAGGTATAAAGAGGTAGTACTGCTATTAAGGAATTTAAGTCTCAGAGGTTTTGAATTGAGTAATAAATTTGTGGATTAAGTGTGTACTAAATGGGGGATAGGGTCTACTAGTTAACTATGGGTTTATCTGAGGATGTTTATGACAAGAGTTAAGTCACATACAGAAGATCAAAAGAGAAGAAAAGGTGAAAATGATTAGAAAGGGAGAAAAAAGATCAGAAGTTCAGTAGAGCTAGATAAAAAAAAAAACAAAAAGATAGTTAAGAAAGAAAGAAAAAGAGAAAGAAGACAAGAAAAGAAAGGAAAATTCACATTCATGTGTTCCTAAAATAAAAATTATAAGAGGAAAACAAAGTTACTGGAAAACAATTATTTTTTCAAAAAAGGCAAAAATTAAAGATTAATAAAATTTTTAGAAAAGGAAAAAAATTATATATATATATATATATATATATATATATAAGGTACCAAAAAAAAAGAAAAAAAGAAAGAAAAGAAAAGAAGAGGAAGAAAAAAAAGAAAAAAAAAAGTTCTTTGATATTTTTTTAAATTTTTTTTGGGAGGGGTGGGAAGAATCCTGTATCTCCCTTTTGTCTGTAACCAGCCTCTTGTTGGAGTCTCTGGTCAGCTTGAGGTCCTGTGGCTTGATTGGTTTCTTCAGTCAGTTTGTTCGAACAGGCAGAAAAATGCTCTGCTTTACCCAAGATTTTCAGATCCCCCTCCCACATTAGTTTACTGGGAGGGTAATCTGCTTTGAGAATCACAAAAGAGGGGGATGCAGTGGTGAGGCTAGGTTCTGGGTAGGGTTGAGGCCTTTCAACAATCAGTAGCTTTTTCCTGGGGCTAACACAGAGCCCAGCCTGGAGCCGTTCTCAGGGTTTCTGTTTTTCAATTGATTGTGGAGGCTGCTAGAGGGAGAGGCAGCCTCTAACTCTGGTTACCCAGTGAGGAAAGCCACTCCAATGGCTGGTGCCTGAGCTGGGTGACTTTTCCCTGGATGGAGCCGAGTCTGGCAGGTCACTTCGCCGTTAAGTTCTTGTGACCTGCTAAATGACTCGTTTTATTCCAAGGCCTGGGTTGGAGCTGGCAGCTCCTCCGAGCTTTGTCGGTACCCAAGATGGAGACCATCGGTGCTGGGGGTGGGAGTGGTTGCCTTCCCTCCTCTGCTCCCTGAGAAGGCGTGAGGACGTCGGGCTTCTACTCACGTCGAGTCTTGGATCCTGGGTCGTCTCTGGTCTGCGAAGTGCAGGATGAAGATGTCCGCTCCTTGTCGGTTCTTGCTGGTGTTGAGTAGAATCTGCTTGCCTACTGCGTCTGGCTCCTTTGTCCCAGAGTGTCTGTGTGATCGCTCAGTTATGGCCCGGGCTGCGGACTCCGCCGCGACCCTGCCACCGCCGCCGCAGCAGATGCTGGCAGGCGCTCAGAGGTGTCTTTTTGCCTTGGCTTCCCCTCTCTTGTCTAACTCTCTGTCCTGTGATGGCACACTTGGTGTGATTCTCTGGCTTAGGACTGTTCACTGGAACTCTAAAACTGCTTTCTATGTGAGAGCTTGTTCAGATTCCAGCTTCTCCTCCGCCATCTTCCCGGAACTCTGAAAACAATTTATTCTTTGTGATAAGCATAACATGGGCCTCTTACCTGGCCACCTATGGTTCATTAGATATCCCTTGAATTTGGGCATTCTCCTAGCAGCCTCTGCTCTACTGAATCTGCAGTTTACCCTTCCTATCACCAGGCAGATGAAGGCCTAGACAAGGCCACCTTATCACCTACTTATGGGGGCTGCTGAGTATTTTAGGACTCAGTATGGCACAATCCTCCCCATCAGACTACAGAAAAAAGGGACAGAGTGCTGCAAGCCAGAGCCTGCCAGCTGTGGGCAGCTCTGGATGTGGGGACCTGCAGCAGGACATGCTCTGCATGGGAGTCCTGTATGCAGAAGGGAATGCTGACCTCTCCTCTTGCAGGTTCCACACGACCTTGAAGTTGCAATTCTTCAAAACCTTTCTGCTCCTCCCTCATTTTGCCCACCCAGGAGCCTGATGCCTCTGAAGCAACTGCAGTGGTGGGGGGCTTATTCTGTGTTGGCATCTGAAGCCCTGTGCGAGGAGAGACAGGAGCTCCAAAAGCTCTCTCGTCTTCATTTTCTCCTTGGACAGCAGGCATATGCACTTGGCTTTCTCCTGACACAGCTGATCCAGGACGAACATCTATCCATTACACACTAAGAGGGACTCATGGACGGTGCATATATGTGCAGACATACTAATTAAAGGATCTCTCCTTCAGGAGGATATTACAATTCTAAATATCTATTCACCCAACAAAGGAACACCCAAATTTATCCAATAAACACTACTTTCCCTCAAATCCCACAGAAATCCAAAGACATTAATTGTTGGGGCATTTAACACACCACTATCCACACTAGATAGATCAACTCGGCAAAAACTCAAGACAGAAACCGCAGATCTAAACAACTACATAGATCAACTAGATTTAGCAGACATCTACTGAATATTTCACCAAGCAGCATCAGAATACATATTCTTCTTAGCAGCACATGGAACATTTTCCAAAATAGAACACATTGTAGAACACAAAGCAAACTTGTCCAAATTCAGAAACATTGAAGTTATACCTTGCATTCTCTCACACCTCAAGGGAAAAACATTAGAACTCAACAACAAAAGCCACCAAAGAAAGTCCTGTAACACATGGAGGGGCAACTACACATTACTGAATCCCGAATGGGTCATAAAACAGATTAGAAAGGAAATTCAAATGTTCATGATGTTCAACAAAATTGAGCACACAAATTACCAGCTCCTGTGGGTCACAACAAAGCCAGTACTCAGAGGCAAGTTTATAGCTCTGAGTTCCTATATCAAATTGGAGAGATCTGAAACCAACAATTTAATGAGACATCTGAATCTCCTTGAAAAAGAGCAGCAAAATAAACCCGAATCAAGTAGACAGAAAGAAATAATTAAAATTAAGTCAGAATTAAATGAATTAGAATCCAAAAAAAACTATACAAAGAATGAACAAAACAAAGAGTTGGTTCCTAAAAAAAATTAACAAAATTGACAGAGCTTTAGCAAATATTATAAGAAAAAGAAGAGAACACACCCAAATAAATAAACTCAGAAATGAGAGTGGAAATATCTCCACAGAAACAACCAAGATTCGGAACATTAAAAGGGAATATTTCTCAAAATTTTATGTTAATAAGTTTGAGAACTTGGCAGAAATGGACCTTTCCTAGCAAATATTGACATGCCAAAACTAAACCAAGATGAGTTAAACCATCTTAACAGGTCCATATCAAGCATTGAAATAGAAACAGCAATAAGAGTCCACGCAGGTAAGAAAACCCAGGACCAGATCTCTTTACAACAGAATTCTACAAGGCATTCAAAGCAGAGCTCACACCAATACTCCTCCAACTCTTTAATGAAATTGAAAGAGAAAGTTCACTACAGAACACATTCTATGAAGGCATCATAACCCTCATCCCAAAATCAGGCAGGGACTCATCAAAGAAAGATGACTATAGACCCATTACTTTAATGAACATTGATGCAAAACTTTTCAACAAAATTTCGGCCAATCGACTTCAAAATTCATCCAGAAAATCATATGTCCCGATCAAACTGGATTCATTTCAGGGATGCAAAGCTGGTTCAATATATGCAAATCAATTAATATAATTCATCATATCAACAAGAACAAGGATTAGAACCAACTGGTTATTTCAATAGATGTAGAAAAAGCATTTGACAAGATCCAACACCCCTTTATGATGAAGGTTCTCGAAAAATTAGGAATCCATGGAACACTCTTCAATACAATAAAGGCTGTATATGACAAACCTACAGCCAGCATTATACTGAATGGTGAAAAAATAAAGCCATTTCCTCTTAAGTCAGGAACAAGGCAAGAATGTCCACTCTCTCCACTTCTCTTCAATCTAGTATTGTAATGCCTAGCTACAGCAAGAAGACAAGATGCAAACATAAAGGGGATCCAAATAGGGAAAAAAGAAGTAAAACATTACTTCTTTGAGGATGACATGATCTTGTATTTAAGGAATGCCACATATTTCACTCCCAAATTACTCAAGCTGATTCAAAACTTTGGCAAAGTAGCAGGGTATAAAATTTACCCTCACAAATCAATGGCTTTTCTATATGCCAACAATGAGAAAAATGTGGCTGAATTTAGGAAAGCAAATCCATTCGTAAGAGCCCCACAAAAAAATAAAATATCTAGGAATTAACTTAACTAAAATGTGAAGGACCTGTATGATGAAACCTTTAAAAATCTGAAAAAGGAATTCAAAACAGAACTTAGAATGTGGCAACAATCCCATGCTCCTGGATTAGAAAAATCAACATCATGAAAATCTCAATACTTCCCAAGTGTATCTACAAATTCAATGCGATACTTATCAATATTCCAACCTCATTCTTCAAGAAAATAGAAGAGGCAATATAAAAATTCATATAGAACAATAAAAGATCCCTAATAGCAAAAACGATCCTCAACAGAAAGATCAGTGCTGGAGGAATATCAATACCAAATTTCAAACTCTACTACAAAGCCATAGTAATCAAAACATCTTCGTACTTGCACAAGAACAGACCTCAGCACTAATGGAATAGAATGGAAAACTCAGAAATGAACCAACAGACCTATAAGCAGCTAATCTTCGATTAGGGAGCCAAAAAAAATAGAATGGAAGAAAGAGCCTCTTGAGTAAATGGTGCTGGCAAAATTGGCTAATCACTTGTAGAAAACTTAAGCTCGACCCCTATATATCACCCTGCACCAGAATCAACTCCAAATGGATCAAAGACATTGGAGTCAAATCAGACACTCTGAAAACATTAAAGGATGGAATAGGAGAAACCCTAGGTCTCCTTGGCACAGGCCCAAATTTCCTTAGTAGAGACCCAGAAACATAAGAAATCAAAGAAAAGTTGGACAAATGTGATTGCCTGAAATTGCAGAGCTTCTGCAAGGCAAAGGACATAGCTAGCTAGATCAATAGAAAGCCCACAGATTCAGAGTTCTTCACTAGTCCTAAAATGGACAATGGTCTCATATCTAAAATATACTTGTAACTCTAAAAATTCAATCCCCCAACAACAAACACTCAAAGAAACAACTGCTCAATAAAGAAGTGGGCTAAAGACTTAAAAAGAAACTTCTCTGAAGAGGAAAGAAGGATGGCCAATAGACACATGAAGAAATGCTCAACCTCTCTTGCCATAAAAGAAATGCAAATCAAAACAACATTGATATACGAACACCTCACCCCAGTTAGAATGGGTATAATCAAGAACTTTAATAACAACTGGTGCTGGAGGGGATGTAGACAGAAGGGAACCTTACTGCATTGTTGGTGGGAGTGTAAACTTTTCAACCACTTTGGAAAGCAGTATGTAGTTTCCTCAAAAGACTCCACATATGTGGCTGGGAAGTTGGCTCAGTGATAGAGCGCTTGCCTTGCATGCCTGAAGCCCTGGGTTCAATTCTTCAACACCACGTAACAAAAAAAAGCCAGAATTGGTGCTGTGGCTCAAGTGGTAGAGCACTAGCCTTGAGCGCCCAGGCCCAGAGTTCAGGCCCCACGATCCCACTCCCCTACCAAAAAAAAAATAGGACTCCACATAGAGCTCCCCTATTACCCAGCAATCCCACTTTTGGGCATTTACCCAAATGATCTCAAACAGGTCACACTAAAGCTACCAGCATGACTATGTTTATTGCTGCATTATTTACCTTAGCTAAGATATGGAACCAATCCATATGCCCCTCAGTAGATGAATGGATCAAGAAAATGTGGTATATGTACACAATGGAATTCTATGCCTCCATCAGAAAGAAATGACATTGCCCCATTTATTAGGAAATGGAAAGACTTGGAAAAAAATATATTAAGTGAAGTAAGCCAGTCCCAAAGAAACATATGTCCCATGGTTTCCCTTATTTGCAATAACTAGTTTATGTCTGAGTCAAGCAGAAATCTCAGATAAGTTGATGTTAGGGGAATGAACCCCTTTCATGTGATTGTTTCTAATATATTTATAAGATTATTTCTTCGTTGCTTTGTATGTCCCTCCACCACGGTATAACCCCTGCTTTCACTGTTTTTGGTGTTGGTATAATTTTTGGATGGGGAAGGGAAATAACAAATCGTTTAAACAGGGATACAGGTGGACCCATTTCAACAATGAGATGTACAAGTTGTTATGTTGAAAGACGCTACAACTTTGGCGGTTGGGGGCATGGGGGCTGGAAAGGGCTGGGAAGGGGAGGCAAATTTGGAGGCAACAATGCTTGATACAAAATGTACTCAGTATCTTGCCCATGTAATTTAATCCCTCTGTACAGTATTTTCACAATTAAAAAAAATCTTCTACAATTGCTTAGGTTTTAAACCTCTCAAACCACATAGAGTGTCTCGAAAAAGGTGCTGTCTTGCTAGGCACCTAAGGGATTTTTGTGCCACTGTGAATATTTATTAGTTGTCTTCTTGTAATTATACCTGCCAATGTGAAGTCCTTTAGTAATAAGAATAACAGTTTCTGTACCCTTTGTTCCACTAACAAATCTCAAATATAAATATATGGGGGTGTGGGTTGCTCACGCCTGTAATCCTAGCTATTCAGGAGGCTAAGATCTGAGGATCATAGTTCAATGCCAGCCGGAGCATGGAAGTCTATGAGATTCTTATTTCTAATAAACCACCAGAAAACCAGAAGTGCTGCAATGTCTCAAGCAGTAGAGCACTCGCTTTGAGTTGAAGAGCACAAGGACAGCACCTAAGCCCAGACTTCAATCCACACGACTGACCAAAAAGGTATATATATATATATATACACACACACACACACACACACACACACACATATACTTATATATACATATATATATGCATATATACATATATGTGTATATATATGATGAGATGAATTACATTTAAATATAAATAAATATATGTGATACACATTTAAAATATAACTAACTATGATATGTTTATATTATATACATATATTTACTTATATAAGATGTTCATATTTTATCTGTATGTTTATAAATGTATTTGTAATTTATATCCAAAGAGTACATCTGAAGATTTTGGGGAAATTTTAGTTTGCAAAGGATTACCATTGACCATCATAATTTCAATCATTTTTCCCACTTTTTACAATGTCTGGAGTACTAAGACAATGTTTATGAAACAGAGTAGTTGTTTTATTCCTTATGATTTTGGATTAGAAATATCTACTTACAGGTATGAAACCTACCAAAATGTGACAGTGTTAGCATCGGCATCTGAACTCATGGCCTACAGGGCCAAATTCATGAATGACTGTGTGTCAGCATGCCATCCTGGGGCAAACTGAGCTGACAGGCAGTTCCCAGGATCTGAGATCGAGCCCCAGGGGTTGACAAAATAAGAACAGATTGATACGCAGATGGTAGTATGCTAATAAATATATATCTTTATAGAATGCCTGAGATGTCTATCCATTATTCAGTTATATAGACTGCATTCCTAAAAATTCTTGGGTATTTATTATGCCTCTATATAATTAATGTTATTGTTTTCATCCTTAATAAGCTATTAAGTAAATCAGTGTCCTGAAATTATTGTGTCCCTGTAAGAAATAGTATTCTTTTAATGTTTCATATTAAATAAAATCAATCAGCTTAGTGAAATCATGATGTCTAATTTTATACGAGTATCATTCATGAGCAACTCATTCAACTGTGACATTTATAACATTCAATCATTATTCCTATGGATGGGAGTGAGTCTCTTAGGATCTTCAGCCATCCAGAAGTGACATGACTAGGAATCGACTCTAGGCCTATATTGCCTGCAGGACTGTGGCTCCCCCAATAGCACACCAATCTTCAGCAATACAAGATGAAGTACCCTCTGGAGCCCTGTCATTCAGACCTAGATGGTCATGGTGCACAATGTAAAAAAGCCATCCCGCCACATTTTTTTCTGACCCAGATGGTCATGGTGCAAAATGTAAAAACACCATCCCACCACTTCTTTTCTGTGCATTTCCCCTCCCCCACAAGGCCTGGAGATCTAGGATCCCAGGATCGCATGTGGTTCCAGTGCCTAGGGTGATGGAACCTGAGGCAGCGTTGCAATGACCTAAGTTCAAGACCTTGCTTAGCAAAAAAAAAAAAAAAAAAAAAAAAAAAAAAATATATATATATATATATATATATATATATATATATATATATATATATATATATATATATATATAGCTCCCTGGCTTGCAATTGGTGCCATTTTTTCTACCAGGCTTTGGATTTGAACTCAGGGTCTAGGTAACTCTGCAGCACAAAGGGGAAGCTATCATGCTTGAAGACAAGAAAGTCAGGCCTAGTCCTTAGGCCTGAATTCAAGCCCCTGCCCTCGGAAACATACTATTTATGTACATTGTAAAGATCGGATTTGTACTTACTTATAGATGTTCAGTCCATATCCTGTTTTTTGTGTTTATTTATTGTATTTCTGTTTTATTCATTTATTTACCATTTATTTTATTGACTGTGATAACATGCATTCCATTTATTATATTGTTGAGATCCTATCACATAGTATCTAGATTTGTAGATGTGTTCTCCATCATGTCTGACACCCAAGATGCTCAGAGAAAAGGAAAACAGGTGTCACACTTGGCTTCTTACTCCACAATCCAATTGTTGGCAGTGCTGGGATCTGAACTCAGGGCCTAGCAGACCCAATTCATGAATGGGTGTGTCAACACGGCAACCTCTAGCCCAGGAAGCTGCAAGGCAGTTCCCAAACCGTGTCATCGAGCCACAGGGGTGGACAAAATAGCCATACATGGATAGGCAGGTGGTAGTATACCAAAAATATATATATTTGTATAGAGTGCCAGAGATATCTACCTAGGATTCCATGACATCAACTACATTACCACCAATTCTTAGGTAGTTATTATGCTGCCACTGAAGGAATAGGATTCTTTTCATGCTTAATAAACTATTCATTAAGGTCAATTAACATCCTAGCATCATTGCGTCTAATTTTAGACTAGACGAACTCACCCAGAAACTTCTCATTCAATCATGAGTTTGCTCGCATTCCACCTGTATTCCAATGCATAGGTATGAGCCTCTTGGGAAATTCCCCGATTGGTAGGTGTCAGGACCAGGACTTGAATTCAGGGCCTACATTGCTGCATGGGCCTTTGGCTTCCCCAATAGGCAACTAGCCTTCACCAATGCAAGGTGAAGTACACTTTGTACCTGTGTGTCATTCAGACCCAGGATGGTCACCGTGGAAAGGAAAAACAGGAAATACATCCCCTGGCTTTTTTTCTGTGCGTGTGTGTGTGTGTGTGTGTGTGTGTGTGTGTGTGTGTGTGTGTGTGTGTGTGTGTGTGTGTGTGTGTGTGTGTGTGTTGGTTTTGTTTTGGTTTTTTGTTTTGTTTTTTTTTTTTCCTGCAAGACTTCAGGGCCTAGGATCCCAGGATTGGCTATGGCCCCATGGCAGCCCACCAGGCTGAGGTGATTGAAGCTGAGGCAGAGTTACCACGAACTGAGTTCAAATCCCTTCCTTGGCCAATACTACTACTACTACTGTAACTAGTACTACTACTAATAATGATAATAAAGCAGCACCCTGGCTCAGAACTCGAACCATTTTTCTGCCACAGCCGGGATTCCAACTCAGGTCTGGGTAAATCTATAGCACTGTGGGGGAAAGAGAAGCTCACCATCCTTAAAGACTACAATAACTGGGCAGGTCACAGGGCCTGAATGGAAGCCCCAGCACTGGCAAAAATAATATACCCTCCTATTTTACACATTGGATCTCTATTTACATACATATGTTGAATGCCTCATGCATTCAGTGTTGTTACTCCTTTTATTGTGTGTCTTAGTCATGGATGCATTTTGTGTTTTATTGACCATGATGACAGACATAATTGTGCCAACACAGATGACAACCTATTACTATGGATACAGAGTTGCCTATATAGCATTCTCCATCCTCCTTGAGACCCTGGACTTTCACAGGACAGGAAAACAGGTGGATCGATGGGCTTTTCACATCAGGGTTCATCTTTTGGCAGTATTGAGATTTGAACTCAGAGCCTAGCAGGCCCAATTGGCAAAAAGGTCAAGGTGAGGATATCTGCTTGTGAGCAACTAAGGAGCTAGGTCATTCCCAGGACCTGACATCGAACCCCAGGGAGGGCCAGGATAGTCCTAAATTCATAATTTAAACATAGGATCTTTATTGACATACATGTGCGGAGAGCATCATGCATTTGGTGCACTTCTTATTTTGTGTCTAATTCATAGAGGTATTGTGTACTTTACTAAGTATGGTGACAGGTATAACTGTGCTGACATGGATGACAACCTGTTCCCACGGTTATAGGGTTGCCTATGCATTCATTATTCATCCTACCTGAGACACAGCACTTTCACAGGAGAGGAAAACAGGTACAATGATTGACTTCTGACATCAGGATGAATCTTTTGTCATTGCTGGGATTTGAACTCAGGCCTGGGTAACTCCGTTGCACTGTGGGGGAAGGGAAGGCTCACCATCCTTGAAGACTAGAATGTCAGACCTGGTCCAGGGCCTGATTTGAAGCCCCAGCACTGGGAAAAATAAGAAGCCCACCTATTTAAAACATAGGATCTCTATTTATATACAGGTGTGGTATGCATCTTACATTCAGTGTAGTTGTATACTTTTTATTTTGTGTCTTTTTCAAGGATGTATTGTGTACTTTATTGAGTATAGGTTGACATACAAAATTGTGTGGACTTGGCTGACAACCTATTCCCATGGGTGCAGAGTTGCCTATACTTTCTTGATTCTGGCTGAGACCCATCACTTGCACAGTACAGGAAAACAGGTACAAGGATTGGTTTCTCGCATCAGGATGAACCTTTTGATAGTGCTGGGATTTGAACTTGGGGTCTAGGAGACCCCAAATGGGTCCACATGAGCCCACCAGCTTGTGAGCTAATAAGGAGCTAGGCCATACCCAGGACCTGAGATGAAGCCCCGGGGTGGGGGTGGGGAACAATATTCATCCATTCATAAGCTGAAGCTAGTATGCTAGTTACCTATGTGGATAGAGTAAATGTGGCAAGCTGTGTTGGAATCCTATCTACCATGTGAGTACCAATTCTTGGAACTTTCCCAATGCCTCCAATTCCTTAATGTGATTCTTATTGTCATACATCATGAACTCTTAATTAAAAATAATGGTTGTGCCATATGTCTTGCCTATAATTTCCTATGAGAATCATGCAAGAACTAAACTCTTCCCAAGGCCTGAATTCAAGCACCTGATAACATTTATAGACATGTTAAATATATGATTTATGCTTACATCAATATATTCAGTCTATGGTGTTTGTTGGAGTGATACATTATATTTTATTATTGATTTGTTTATTTAGCATTTATTCTACAGACTGTGAGAGCACCTATAACATTTATTACATTCAATTCCATCTATTCCATAGCATGTAGCTTTGCAGACATATTATGAACTTGTACAGAAAAGGAAAACAGGTGTCACAGTTGAAATCTTACACCAGGAAGAAATTTTTGGCAATGATGGGACCTGATCTGAAGGCCTGAGAAGTCCAATTCATAAATGGCTGAGTGTCAGCACCACAGCCTCTAGCCCATTCAGCTGCCAAGTGGATCCCAGGACCTGGGATCAAGCTCCAGGTTTAATGCGTAATAAACTACGAATTATAATCAATCCATGTCCTGTGATTATTGGGTCCATTTTATGCTAGACTCATTGACAGACTACTCATCCAACCATGACATTGATCACATTCCTCTGGTGTTCCTATGGACAGGCAATAATTTCTTAGGCTCTCCAGCCCCTTGTAAGTGGCATGACCATGATTCAAACTCAGGATCTAGTGTCCATATTGGCCTATGGCTTCACTGACAGACCGCCAGCCTTCAGCAATGCCAGGTGACCTACAGGTTGCAGCCATGTCATTCAGATCCAGGATGGTCAACGTGCAAGGAAGGAAAACAGAAACTGCTGACAGTCCACGGTTTGCGGCTGTTTTTCTGTGATATTTTCATTTTGTTTTCCTGTCAGTCCCCGAGGCCTAGGACTCTGGGTGGGCTGTGGGTCCAGAGGCTGCACCATCCCTGCCTAGGGTGATAGAAACTGAGGCAGAATTGCCACAACCTGAGTTCAAGCTCCGTGCTTGGCAAAAAATTAATTAATCAATTAATTAATCAACAACACTAATGAAGGTCCTTGTCTTGGATTTTATGCCATTTTGTTGTCTGCCAGGCCAGAGATGTTACTTTGGGATCTGGGTAACTCTGATTCAGTGTGGGGGGGGGAAGGAGTAAAGGGAAGCTCTCCTTCCATGAAGACAAACAATTCAGGCCTGTTCCCTAGGCCTGAATTCAAGCCCCAGCCCTGGAGAACATAAAATTTATAGATATTTTTTGTATATCATGTATACTTACAACCATATATTCAATCTATATCTTGTTTGTTGGAATGATTCTTTATATTTTATTATTGATTTATTTATTTACCATTTATTATACGGACTGTGAGTGCACATGTAACGTTTATTACATTCATTCAAATCTATTCCATAGCATGTAGCTTTTCAGACATATTGTATACATCATACCTGACACCCAGCACTTGCACAGAAAAGGAAAACAAGTATCACACTTGTAATCTTACTCCAAGAAGACATTTTTAGCAATGCTGGGACTTGAACTGAGGGCCTAGAAGGCCCAATTCATAAATGTGTGAGTGTCAGCAAGGCAGCCTCTCGCTGATTCAGGTGCCAGGTGGATCCCAGGACCTGGGATGGAGACACAGGTTTAGCCAAAATAGCAATACCTTTTATTCAGAAGCTGGTATACAAATAAATATATATTTAGATATTTTGATACTGCCAGTGAACTCTATCTAGTATTCAATGACATGTACTACCTTCCTAGTGATTCTCAGGTATTTAGTGAGGACTCCATTTAATCAATAGTATTCTTTAAGGAGCTGGGAATGTGGCTCATTGGGAGAGTGCTTGTCTAGCAAGCATGAGCCCCCGGTTTGATTCCTCAGCACCACATGATCAGAAAAAGCCAGGTATGGTGCTGTGTCTCACATGGTACAGCGCTAACCCTGAGCTGAAAAGCTGAGGGACAATGCCCAGGCCCAGAGTTCAAGACCCATGACTGACAAAACACACACACACACACACACACACACACACACACACACACACACACACAGAGTATTCTTTTAATGCAAATGCATAATAAAGTATAAATTAAAATCGATCCACATCTTGTGAATACTGGGTTTAATTTTATGGTAGACTGATTAACAAACTACTCATCCAACCATGACATTGATCACATTCCTCTGTTGTTCCTATGGACAGACAATAGTTTGTTAGGCTCTCCAGCCCTTTGTAAGTGGCTTGACCGGGATTCAAACTCAGGGCCTAGGTGTCCAGACTGGCCTATGGCTTCACTGACAGCCTGCTGACAGCAATGCCAGGTGACCTACAGGTTGCAGCATTGTCATTTGGACCCAGGATGTTCACCATGCAAGGAAGGAAAACCGAGAAACCACCAACCATTCACAATACACGACTATTTTTCCTTGCCATTTTCATTTTGTTTTCCTGTCAGCCCCTGAGACCTAGGATCCCAGGATGGGCTGTGGGTCCAGAGGCTGCTCCAACCCATCCTAGGGTGATGGAAGCTGAGGCAGAGTTGCCAGGACCTAAGTTCAAGCTCCGTGCTTGGGAAAATAAATTAATTAATTAATAAAATATAATAAATTAATAAAACATATAGAAAATAAAACACATTTTAAATTATTAAAATACTAATGGAGCTCCCTGGCTTGGAATTCGTGCCCGTTTATTTCTTCAAGGCCTGGGATTTGAACTCAGAGTCTGGGAAACTCAAATGCACTCTAGGGAATGGAGAAACTCACCCTCTTTGAATACAAGCAATTCAGGCCTGTTCCCTAGGCCTGAATTCAATCCCCAACTCTGTTAAGTAATATTCATCCACATATTTTTGTTTACTGCATATTGCTTTGAGTGCATTTATTTATTTTTTGTATTATTCATTCATTATATTTATTGACTATTATTACAATTATAACATGTATTAAATTTATTGCATCTTATGAGAATTATACAGATTTGCATATGTATTATATTTCTTAGTTCAGACCCAGGATATTCACAGAAATTCTGTAGTAGATGATCCAATGCTCAGAAAAACAGAAAGAATACACCAACCAAAGTCTAATTTATCCCTAGGCACCCCAGTGGCTCACAACTGTCATCCTAGCTAATTAGGAGGCTGAGAACTAGAAGATGAAATTTCAAATCCAATTAAGGCAGAAAAGCCTGAGAGACATCATCTCCGATTAACTGGCAAAAAGCCAGGCTACAGGTATGGCTGAAGTGGTAGAAAATTAGCTATGAACAATGAAGCCAAGAAAGAGCAAGCTGAGTTCAAGTGCGAGGAGAGGAGGTGAGGGGGATAAAAGGGAAAGAAATCCTCCAAAAACAGAGAACAAAACAACAATACACAAATCCCACCTAATATATGGTACCAACCAAACTGGAAAAAAAATGAAGCTTGTGCAGTTGTATAACTTTATATGAGCACATATGCTCTTAGTTACACTTCAAAGCTGTTTTTAATAATATATATGTATATATATATATATATATATATATTAATAATGCATATAGATCTTTAAATAAACTAAGAAACCAGTCAATGAATAAATACTTCTGAATTAGTGCCTTAACCAGGGCATTATAAATTATTTATACTAAAAATGTATTCCAAGTTTCTTTTCTCAGAATCAATCTTTAAGAAGTTTTTTCATGTGCTAGGCACCAGTGGCTCATGCCTATAATCCTAGCTACTCAGGAGGCTGAGGTTGGTGGTTCAAAGCCAGCCCGGGCAGGAAAGTCCCTGAGATAATTATCTCCAATAAACCACTAGAAAACCAGAAGTGGCACTATGACTCAAGCTCACCTTGAGCTGAAAAACACAAGGATAATTGCTGATTTCTAGCCACAGGACCAAAAAAAAAAAAAAAAAAAAAAAAAAAAAAGAAGTTCATGCAGATCATAAAATTCTAACATTCTGAGCTTTACAAAACTTTTCTGCCGGGGTCTTACACTCTTTAGGCAAGTACTCCACTACTGAGATACATCACAGTCACATTGTTTCTGTTTTTCATTTTACAATCCTGTTTATTCCCCAAATGCGTACAACTACCTACTGTCCTCACAGAAGTGAGTTTTTATTCAGAAACCCAACCTTTTGTGCTATGAGGACTCCCCTAGTGTATTTCATGGTAGGCACTGAGGAAAACTCACATGACACAAATGCAGAGAGTTTATAATTGTAGAAATAACTCTAAATAGAAATAAATTCAACTGTCCCGACCTTCTAAGAGAAATGATGTCCTTATTTTCATTCTCACTCTTCATGGCAGATGGTCAAAATAGAAACACCAATGTGCTATGCTGAAATGTAAAAGATTAAATCCCTTTTTTTAAAAAAAAACTCTCGTTTTAAAATCAATATGTATCAAATAAAGGCGAAGTAAACTTTAAAAAAAATATTAAAAATGCTAATGAAGCTCCCTGGCTTGGAATGTGTGCCATTTTTTTGTCTGCAATCCTGGGATTTGAATTCGGGGTCTGGGTAACTCTGTTGCAATGTGGGGTAAGGGAAAGCTCACTGTGCTTGAAGACTAGTAAGTCAGACCTTTACCCTATGCCTGAATTCAAGGCCCAGACCTGGAAAACGTGCTCCTTATATACATTTTAAAGATAGGATTAAACTTCGTACAGATATTCAGTATATGTTATATTTGGTGTGCTTATTCATTGTATTTTTTTCATTTATTTACCGTTTCTTTTATTGACTGTGAGAACATCTAACTATGCATTACATTTTTTACGTCCTATCACATACCATCTAGATTTGTAGATGTGTTCTCCATCATACCTGACACCCGGACTCTCCCAGAAAAGGAAAACAGGTGTCACTCTTGGCTTCTTACTCCAAGATTAAATTTTGGCGGTGCTAAGATCTGAACTCAGGGCCTACCAGGTCCAATTCATGAATGGGTGAGTGTGAGCATGGCAGCCTCTAGCCAATGAAGCTGTGAGGTGGTTCCCAGGTGCTGAGATCATGACCCAGGATTGGCCATAACAGAGATACAAGGCTAGGCACACAGTAATATACAAATAAATATATATTGCTAAAAAGTGCCACACCCGCCTATTTATGATGAATGACATATACTACATTCCTACCAACTCTTAGGTATTTATTATACTACAATTAAAAGAATACTATTCTTTTCATGCTTAATAAAACATGAAATGAAGATCAATCAGTATCCTAGGATTACTGCATCCATTTATAGGCTCAACCGATGCACAAACTTCTCTTTCAATTGGTTTTCTTATGCATAGTAATGAGTCTTTTGTGATCTCCTGCCATTGGTAGTCGTCAGGACCTGGATTTGAACCCAGCATTGACAGGTTGGCTTATGGCTTCCCTGCTAGCCTGTCAGCCTTCAGCAATGACAGGTTAGGTCCACTTTGCACCCGTGCCATTCAGACCCAGGTCACTGTGCAAAGAAAAAAAAAACAGCCCTCTGCAGCTTGCCACTTTTTGTGCTAATCCACTTTTGTTTTCATTCTGCAAGCCCTCTGGACCTAGGATTCCAGGATTGGGTATGGATCCTGAGGCTTCACCCAGCCTGGGGTGATCAAAGCTGAGGCAGAGTTGCCATGACCTGAGTTCAAGACCCATGTTAAGCCAAAAAAAAAAAAAAGAAAGAAAAAAAGAAAAAAAAATTGATTATTTAAATAAATTAAAAAAAATAAGCTCCCTGGTTTGGAATTTCTGTCAGTTTTCTTTCCTATACTGGGATTTGAACTCAGGAACTTTGTAAATCTGTAGCAATGTGAGGGAAAGTGCAGATTTGCCATTACTTGAATTCAAACCCTGTGCCAAGCCAAAATTTAAAAAAAATTAAGTCACTGAGCCGGCAAGGGGAGTAGTTGTGGAGATGGGAGGTAAGAGATTGTAGGGGGAAAACAAAGGAGGAGGTAACAATGCTCAAAAGGGAATATACTCATGACCTTGCTCATGTAACTGTGAACCTTCTACACAACATTTTTACAATAAAAAACATACAAAAAAGAAGCAATGTAGTGTTCAGAGAAGCACTTTGGGGGTAAGGGAAGGATGTCTGAATAGATGTACAAAATTCTACACTGATTTTATTTAATGTTCAGTGTGGAACCGAATAAACATAACTGTTTCCATTAAAAAATTAAGTCACTCTCCTGGGACTGGGGCCAGTATTTCTACCATTGGTGGGATTTGATCTTACTGTTCAGGTAACTCTTTTGTACCATGGGAGAAACAAAGCTCACTGTCCTCGAGGAAAAGAAATTCAGGCTAGAGTTCCCATGGCCTGAATGAAGGCCCTGCAATGGAAAAGATATTTCTATTCATGTGTAATATATGATATATACTTACATATGTAGGTTTATTACATATTATGCTTTTTATTATTGATTTTGTATTTATTTTATTTTTTCTTTGATTCATTCTTTTATTGTTTATTTTATTTAATATTATCATACACATAATATTTATTACATTTTGCATATCTATTATAAAATTATACACAGTAATTTAGGAAATTGACCATTTATCCTTAAAGCTTTTTAAGTGTTGAAACGATACATAATTAAATAGAGGCATTTGTCACAGTCTTCACACGTTTACACTCTCTCCCAAGAATGAGCTTTGTCTTATTTATCTTTGGACACCTTCCTATAGGGATGTCTTCAGATGGTTTATACTCAGAAGCCTTTTCTTGAGAACAGGAAAGTTGTGGGATAAAATTGTAAGGGGGAGGCTAGAACTGTGGCTTAATGGCAAAAAGCTCACTCATCATGCATGAATACTAGCGTTTGAATCCTCATTGCCACATACTCAGAAAAAGCCAGAAGCAGTGGAGTGGCTCAAATGGTAGAGTGTTAGCCTTGAGAAAAAGAATCCCCAGGAATGCCAAAAACAATAGGCCAGATGCCTGTGACTCACACCTGGAACCCTACCTTCTCAGGAGACTGAGATTTGAAGTCCACAGTTCAAAGACAGCGTAGGCAAGAAAAGCCTGTTAGACTCATATCCAGTAAACCACCAAAACACACCCATGTGGCACTGTGGCTCAAGTGGTAGACTGTTAGCCTTGAGATGAATTGCTCAGGGACAGTGCCCAGGCTTGATTCAAGACACACAACTGGCAAAAAATTGAGGGTTAATCAAAGTACTTTTCCTATTTTCTAATTAGGAGAACATTCTCTGGAAAATGAACACTGATATACACCAGAATTGGAGTCAGACCTCCAGGCTCAAGTAAAGCAGATCCACATGCCCAGCCTCTCAGACTCTAGCATTGTAACTTTGTGTCCATAGGGTTCTGAAAGGTCCAATGTTGAATGGTTTAATATGCTCCCCAAGCCCTTTGTGATAAGGAGTTGACTTGTGTTGTCAATGTCATTACACTTCTTAACCTAGCCGAGCACCAGTAGGTCTCACCCATCACTCTAGCTCAGGAGGCTGAGGTATCAGGATCACAGTGTGAAGCCAGGCAAGGCAGGAAAGTCTATAATATTCTGACTTCCACTTCTGAAAGGTCAGATGTTCAAGAGCTTCTTGTGTTTCCTTTGTTGATGAGATATTACTTGAACTCTACATGTTGTTAAAGTTCTTGACCCATTGACCCATCCTGGTTCAACTGAAGTTCTCAGGATGCAAGCCCTGGAACTGTTAGAAGGAAGAACTCCAGTGTAACACTGTATTTGAAGGACAGAAAACAATTTCAAAAGCCAGGCTAGGTGAAGAGACCAGTCCTGCAGGATTAGGAGGCAGAATGTACACACTCCACAAGGAAGTGAGCTGCAAAACCACTTCATTCATTCCAGGCACAGCCAGCAATGGGGGAAAACCTGAAACATTTGTTAGAATTACACCAGGGTCAGGCTTTTCTCAGCCTCTTCAAACAATGACTAACCTTCCTCCATCAGGTGAAGGGAGCTTCAGGCTATGTTTAGTTTACCAATAGAGAGCCAGTTCAGTGGGAGAGATGGGAGGAACAGAGTGGAAAACCCTATTCTCTGGTCTTAGGGAGTGAGTTTTTTACTCTCCATGTGTCAGATTTGAAGGCCTTTCTTCTATCTCTGGCAGTCCTATCTCCTTCCTTTATTCTCCACTTTATTAATAGTAATCCCCAGTCCAAGGAGAGGCAGGGTCATTTCTCTTCTGCCTCCAAGCAGCTGAGTTAGAACCTGGCTCTCCCCTTTTCACTCTGGGGCCTTCAGCTGTCTGAGAAGCTCTGTGTTTGTGTGAAGACCATCCTGGTGGCCTGGCACACTGCAGAAAGCTGCATGATTGGGAATTGTTCCCACCTTTCCTCCTGACGTCCAAGACCAGATTCATATATCATTTTTCTATCTATTTCTCTATTTCTCTATTTCTCTATCTATCTATCTATCTATCTATCTATCTATCTATCTATCTATCTATCTATCTATCTATCTATCTATCTATCTATCTATCTGTCTGTCTGTCTGTCTGTCTGTCTGTCTGTCTGTCTGTCTGTCTGTCTATCTATCTATCTATCTATCTATCTATCTATCTATCTATCTATCTATCTATCTATCTATCTATCTATCTATCTATCTATCTATCTATTTATCTATCTATCTATCTATCTATCTATGTACCTACCTACCTACCTACCTACCTACCTACCTACCTACCTACCTACCTACCTACCTACCTACCTACCTACCTACCTACCTAGTTATCTCTTTGACATTTCTTGGGCTGAACTCAAAGCCTGGGCACTGTCTCTAGCACTCTACTACTTGAGCCACAGCACCAATTCTGGTTTTTCCTGTGTATGTGTTACTGAGGAAGCGAACCCAGGGCTTCTTGCATGCTAGGCAAACACTCTTTCACTAATCCACATTCACAGCCCCCTCATCTTTTTCTTAATGGTAGTTTTACATAAGTATGCTACCATTTTTATCCCCAAGTATAATTTTTTGAATAACGCTTATTTCTATGAACTCTGATTTTCTCTTCTCCTGCCTGATTTGTGACTGCTCCTGCATTGGCCTCATAATAAAATGTAAATAAAAGCTGCTAAGAGCTTCACTGTGCATCATATAAGGACACAGGCCTGATACACTGGAAGAGAAGAGCAATGGGGCTGACATGAAGAGAATGATGCAGTATGCACAATGAGCATATCTGAAAAATTAATCAGTAAATAAAAGCAGAAGCATTGCATACAGCCTGTTTGCACTCAGGGAAGTAATATATACATGTAAGTAAGTAGGGCACTGATACATAAACTTCACCTTCTCTTTTCCAATTTATTTTTGTGGCTATCCCATGGCTTAAACTCCAGATGCCATGTGTTCTTCAGCTGTGTTGCACAAGGCTGAGGCTCTACCACAACCACAGCTCCACTTCTAGCCATCTGGTCATTCACTGGACATAAGAGCCTCCCAGGCTTTCCTGCCTGGTCTGGCCTGTATCTTCTGCTTGGCTTTCTCTCTCAAAGCTGGAGTTCTACACTATAGACTACTGCTCCACTTCTGGTTTTCTGGTGGTTTATTGGAGACAAGAGTTTCACAGTCTTTCCTGCTAGGGCTGGCTTTGAATGGTGATCTACTGAGGATGCTTCATGTGGCTTTCCTCAGTGATTCCCCTAGGAGCCACTCCACAAAAACCTTTAGTCTAAATCTAGAGAGGTACTAGAGAAAAACCAAGGCAGGAACATGATTCTACTGTGTTCATGTACTTAAGATTGGAGATACAAATCACTCATAATTATTAGATCACCTCATAGGCAAAAGGAGCAATGCAGAGTATGAGGATTGCTCCAGCTTTTGGTCCTCATATATTGAGACAGTAAATTCACTGCAGCTCAATGCTAAGTGACAGAACTGGCATATCCTATGGACATTTGCTCCTGAATCATGTGACACTCATTTCCCACTTTTGCCTTCAAACCTGTGACCAGAGGATAAGATGAGGAGAGAAAATCCTTTCAGAGAAAGCAGCTATAAAGAACATTTGGTAGTTTACTTATAAGTCCAAACCATCGGGATAACTCTGTAAAGAAGTCATATTGTCCAGATTATAAAATGAAGAAGACAAGAATGCGCAAGTGGCTGCTGACTGTAATCCCAGCTCCTCAGGAGGCAGAGATGTAGAGAATCTGAGTTTGAAACCCACCAGGATAAGAAAGTTCTTGACACTGTTATTTCTAAGAGATCACAGAAAAACCCAGAAGTGGGGCTGTGACTCAAGCTTAATGCACTATCCTTGAGCAGTTAGTGCTCAGGGACAAGGTCTAGGCTCATAGTTCAACCCCAGGACCTGCCCCCTCAAAAAAAACCTGTACCTCCATGTCTTTGTGTAGGTATGGATGTATTCCTATAGGTGAAGCTCCAGAGTACTTAGGATGAACGGCACCAAGAAGAAAAATTGTATTCAATACAATGACTTCATAACACAGAGACTGCTTTTATGACATTGCATGTTCCAGGGCTCCCTTCACTGCTCCCAGGGTAGCTTGAGGGTTTTGCTGCATCCAAGGCCTGCTGGAGGAAGTCTCCCTCATTTTCTGGACAGGAACACAAAAGACCTCACTCCTGTACAGGTGTGTACCAAATAACTCCATCTGGTCCAATTAGTGAGGATGTGTGGGCGGGTTCTGAAAGTCAGGAGAAAAAGGCCTCTTTTTACCCTTAGCTATCTCTCTTCCTAGTGCTCTGATTTAATAGGAGGCCTTCATTTTTGCCACCTCCCATGGCAGGCCAAGTTCTGTACTCTTATCCTGCCTTTATGAGACTATATTCCGGTGTTCAGATACAGTGCTCAATATAATTCAAGAGTCCTTCAGGCAGACAACTAGGGTACTGAACATAATGAGATGTTTCATTGCTGGTGATGATAGGCCTATGATGCCTCTCTTAGGTTTCCGGAAACTTGGGAAATCCAAGCACATGTTGGATATCTCAAAGATCCTGTCATCTAGGGCTGGTGAAGCTCATCAAGTTTTGAAACCTTTGACCTCTCTTAATTGGGCCCTGAGTGGCTAGATTTTGGGGTTGAACACAGGGCCTGGGTGCTGACCATGAGCTCAGAGCCGAATTCTAATGCTTTACCACTTTGTCACATCTTCACTTATGCTTTCTCTGTGTGTGTGAGCGTGTGTATGTGCATGTGTGTGTGTGTGTGTGTGTGTGTGTGTGTGTGTGTGTGTGTGTGTGTATGTATGTGTGTGTATGTGTATACACTGGTCCTGAAGCTTGAACTCAGGACATGAGCACTGTACTTAGTTTCTCCTGTACAAGGTTTGCCCTCTCCTACTTGAACCACAGAGCCACTTCAAGCTTTTTTCTAGTGATATGGTCCTGAGAAATCAAGCCCAGGGTTTCATATATGCAAAGCACTTTACCGCTAAGGCCCATTCCCACCCCTCTACTTCAGGTTTGTTAGTTTGTTTTTGTCTTTTTTGTTGTTGTCAGTTGTAGGAATTGAATTTTGCGCCTGGGTGCTGTCCCTGTCTCTTCAGCTCAAATCTTGTGCTCTACCACTTGAGCCACAGAGCCACTTCCGGTTTTCTGGTGGTTCATTGGAGGCCACAAGCACTCAGCTTCCACTTCAAGTTTCTTAGTGGTGAATTGGAGATAATAGTCTCATGGGACCTTTTGTGTCTGGGATAGTTTGGAACCCAGATCCTCAGGTCTCAGCTTCTTGAGAAGGCAGGATGACAGACCTCGGATATAGAACCCTAGGCCGGGCACTCTGCTTCAAGGGGTCCTTGGCTCCACGTGGTAGAGTGCTAGCCAAGAGCCCAAGACATATGGGTCAGTGACTAGGTCCTGAGTTCAAGGTTCATGACTGAGAAAAAAGAAGATAAAACAATTGTCTGCTGTAGACAAGTCACTAGTCTTCAGTAATACATCATTTTGTCCCAGCCATGGGGACAGATTAGAGCCTCAATATTCTTTTCTGCATGATCATGTCAGTTATGAAGCTCTTACAAGGACAAGATGAAAGAATGCACCCTTTGAAGGACAAAACACATAACACTCTTTTTTATTTGATGGTCATGGAGCTTGAACTCTGGGCCTGAGCTTTGTCCTTCAGCTTTTCAGCCCAAGGCTAGTGCTCTACCACTTGAGCTACAGTGTCACTTACAGTTTTTGATGGTTTATTGGAGATAAGAGTTTCAGTGACTTTCCTGCCAAGGCTGGCTTTGAACCGTGATCCTCAGATCTCAGCCTCCTGATTAGCTAGGATTACAAGCGTGAGCCACTGGTGCCCTACTCCACATAACCCTCTTGACAGGACTCAGCACACAGCATCCTGTGAAAGACTCAGCACCTTGCACCATGTGAAGGATTCAGCACATAGCATCCTGTGCAGGACTCAGCACACAGCACCGCATGAAGTACTCAGCACCTTAGGAAGGACTGACTCATCACATAGTTATATCCCACAAGCTGTCATTAGTATTATGGTGCTTTCATCAGTATCATCATTCTTTCAGAAACACATCACAAACTGCACAAAGTTAACATCTAATGATTCAGAGGAGTGTTTATTGGGGGGGAGTCAGCCACAGGGATTGCACTAAAATGTTGGGGGTACTGTCCTAAGATCTTTTGCTCAAGGCTAGAGCTCTACAACTTTGACCCACAGCTCAGACTTTCACATATATTCTGCTAGGACTGGGTTTTAAAACCATCAGTGTCATATCTCAGCCCCCAAATATATTGGATGATAGGGGTGAGCAAGCCAGCAGCATCTAGTTCCATGGAGCTGGGTTGCAGTGGTATATCTCTGGCTAAGTCAGGTTAGATGGCAGCTATCAGCACCAGACTCCCGGTTTGCTCTGAGATGAGGTATTTGAAGTCCTATCCATAGAGAGTTGCCGTCACAACATTCAATATTTTTTGGGTACCTGTCCTGGGTCTTGAGTAAGGGTCTAGACACAGTCCCTAAGGATTTATGCTCAAAGCTAGTGCCCGACTGCTTGAGCGACAGCACAATTTCCAGATTTTTATATGCATCTAGTAGTGAGGAATCGAATCCAGGGTTTGGATGTACTAGCCATCACTATACCATTGAGCTCCAGTAGTGACAAGTGTATAAATACATAAAGGTGTAGATTGGCATATATATATATATATATATATATATATATATATACACACACACATATATATTTACATACACACACACATATATACATATATGTATATATATATGTATAAAACAAGAGAAAGATGTCTGTATAATATGAAATTAAATATATTACTACCAATTATTGACAATCAAATTATTCCTTCCATTTTTAAGTATCATGGTTGAATACATAATAAAGTATTAATTGAACATTAGTCAATGTAGTGTAATTGTTGTGTATAATTTTATATTATACTAATACACTAACTACTAATTTAATTGTTACTTTTATAACATTTGTATGGATGTATATTGGAATGCATTTTCTTAAAATCTCCCACCAATCCTTAGTGGCAGTCCCGGGATTCAACCTCCAGGCCTAATTTGAAGAATCAGCTATGGCTTCCCTAATAGCCAGCCAAACATCAGTATGCCAGGTCATGTGCACGTTTGGGCCTTGTCATTTAGACCCAGGATGGTCACAGTGCAAGGGGAAAAATTGTAAAACCACCTTCCTGAAGTCCTCCGGTTTATCCTTCTCCTTTTTGTTTTTATTTTTGCCAACCCCGAGATTTGAACTTGGGTCTTAGTATTCCAGGGTCAGCTCTCAGCACCAGACTTCCGGCTTGCTCTGTAATGAGTTATTTGAAGTCCTATCCTTATAAAGTTGCAGTGACAACATTCAGTCCTGGTGCCCGTCCTGGGTCTTGAGTAAGGATCTAGACAAAGTCCCTATGCTTTTATGCTCAAAGTTATTGCTCGGCTGCTGCAGCAACAGCACAACTTCCAGATTCTTATGTGCATGTGGGAGTGAGGAATCCAATCCAGGGCTTTGTATGTACTAGCCATCACTATACCACTGAGCCCCAGGAGTGACAAGTTTATGAACAGGTAAATATGTAGATTGGCATATATGTATATATTTAAAACACAAGAAAGATGTCTGTATATTATGAAATTACATATATTATATTACTACCCATTATTGACAATTAAATTATTCCTTCCATTTTTAAGTATCATGGTTGAATACATAATAAAGTATTAATTGAAAGAATACATAATAAAGTATTAATTGAAAATTAGTCAATTTAGTATAATTGTTGTGCATAATTTCATAGTATACTCATAAACTAACTACTAATTTAATAGATACTTTTATAAAATTCCATTCATATGGATGTACAGGGAATGGGTTTCTTAGAATCTCCTGCCAATCCTGAGTGGCAGTCCCGGGATTCAACCTCCAGGCCCAAGTTGAGGTTTTGGCTATGGCTTCCATAATAGCTAGCCAAACATCAGCATGCAAGGTCATGTACACTTTGGGCCTTTTCATTTTTACCCAGGATGGTCCCAATACAAAGGTAAAGAAATGTAAAACCACCCTCTTGAACTTCTCCGTTTTATCTTTCTCCTTTTTATTTTATTACTTGCCAACCCCGAGATTTGAACTTGGGTCCTGAGATCCCAGGGTCAGCTGTGGCAGAGATGCCAAGACCTGAGTTTAAGCCCTGTACATGGCCAAAATAAAATAAAATAAAATAAGGCCCTAGCTTGGAATTTGCACCATTTTTCTCGCAGGCCTGGGATTTGAACTCAGCCTCTGGGTATATCTGTAGCACTATAGGTGAAGGAGAAGCTCAGCGTCCTTGAAGACAAGAAATTCAGCCCAGTTCCCAGGGCCTGAATTGAAGCACCAGCACTGGAAAAAATACATATATGGGTTTAGTGAGTTTATTACTGTTTATTACGTTTATTACTGTTATTTATGTAGTATTATTACACATACAACATTTCATTAATTACATCCTATCACACAGGATATATTTTTATATGAATTTATGCATCATACTGAGACCCAGGGCTTATTTTCAGGAAAAAATGTGTCAAAATTTGCTTCTTACTCCATGAATAAATTTTTGGTAATGCTGGGATTTCAACTCACTGCCTACAATGGCCAATCCATAAATGGGGTCACAGTCTTAGCACACCAGCCTCTGGCAAACTGAAGTTCTGAGGCCCTGTGATAAAGCCACTGTAGTGCCCAATATATATATTGATAGATGTGTAGATTACTATATATATATATATATATATATATATATTGCTGTATATATATGTGTATGTATATGTAGAGAGAGAGAATATGAGGATATCATTAAATTTTATATATATATATATATACTTACCATCAATTAGTTATTAAGTTATGTCTCCATTTAATGAAGTATCGTGGTTGAATACTTATAAAAGCATTAATTAAAAATTACTCAATATCCTTCCATTAGGAGAATCATACTAGGCTGCTAGAATGGAAGATATAAATCCAATAATTTTTGTTTGGCATTCTAAAATAGAATCATGAATTCACTGAAAATTTAATTATTACTTTTATAATATTCCATTAGCATTCACGTAAATAGGAACGAGTTTGGCAGGATCTCCCTCCATTTGTGGGTGGCGGTCTTGGCATTCGAACTCCAGGGCTGGGTAGTTTATTTCGAATGCAAACCATTGGAATGACGCTGAAGATTTCAGATTGTCACGATTACAAAAAGAACAACCAGAAGCAAAGGAAGCCAGGTGTCAGTTGCTCCTGTATGTAATCCTAGCTCCTCAGGAGGCTGAGATGTATGCAAATACATCCCACCCTCATAGCTCCTGTTAGAAGTAGCCTTGAGCTGTGAATGTGGCCTAGTGGTAGATTGCTTACCTAGCAAGCATTAAGGCCTGAGTTGGATTCCTCAGTACCACATAAACAGAAAAGGTCAAAAGTGGCACTGTGGCTTAGGTGAAAGAATGTAGAAACAGCTCAGGAACATACCCAGACCCTGAATTCAAGTCCCAACACTGTCAAAAATAATGTGTGCTTGGTGGGACATACTCTTCTGGGACTCAGAGGAGAGCCAAGGTTATTGGTAAGAGGTAGAAGGTAGGTGCTGATGGCTCACCCATGTAATCTTAGCTACTCAGGAGGCTGAGATCTGAGGATTATAACTGCAAGCCAGTGCAGTCAAGAAAGTCTATATGAGACCCTTTTCTTCAATTAAGCACCCAAAAAAACAGAGCTGTGGTTCAAGTATTAGAATGCTAGCCTTGAGCATAAAAACTCAGGGATAGCGCCCAGGGTATGAATTCAAACCCCAGGACACACACACTCTCTCTCTCTCTCTCTCTCTCTCTCTCTCTCTCTCTCTCTCTCTCTCTCTCTCTCTCTCTCTCTCTCTCTCTCTCTCTCTCTCTCTCTCTCTCTCTCTCTCTCTCTCTCTCTCTCTCACACACACACACACACACACACACACACCAATATAGAGCATTTGCCAGTCAGCCTGCACAAGTTCCATCTCTAGCAACTCAAAACTTAAAAAATGAGGGAGAAGGGAAGGAAAGACTTGCTCCAAGAGGTGATATAACCAGTGCCAAAATTCCACAGGAGTTCTAACATGTGGAACAGGACAGAGGGCCTGGGGCCGAAGGTACACAGCAAAGGTCCTGAGGTGTGGTGTAGAGCAGGTGGTATGGGTGGAATGAAGGTTCTGTGTCCTCAGACAAGTGTGGCAGAACATTCAAGGCTGAATCAAGGTTTGAACTTGAGTCACAGATAGGGCAGAGGGTGGGGTCCCAGAATGGGGCCCAGGGGAAGATTGGCTTGACTTTTCACCAAGGACCCCAACCATTTTCTGTGGCTGGAAGTCTATTTTTTCACAGCTCCTGACCCTCAGGCCCCCTTTGCATGGAGGAGTCCGGGCAAATGCAGGGAAGAACTCTTGCTTAAGAAAAGCTTCTATCAAATGCCACCAGTCGTTCAACCCCTCTAAATCCTATTTATTCAGGAGAATGAAATCAAAGCCAGCTCAGGGGAGGAAAGTCAGTGACACGCTTCTGGCCAATGAACTACCAAAAGCGAGAAATGGAGCTGTGGTTCAAGTGGTAGAGTGTCAGCTTTGAGGGAAAAAGTTAAGAGACCAGAGCCCAGACCCTGAGTTCAAGCCCCTGTACAGGCACGGAAAAAATAAGGAAAAGCTTTCAGGAGATCCCAGTCCACTGTGGAGAATGGCCATTATCAGCTGGGCGATGGTGGCTCATGACTCCTAGCTACTGAAGGCTGCGACCTGAGGATCAATCAAGATTCAAAGCTAGCCTGGGCAGACACTTATGACCAAAAAGCTGGGAAGCAGAGCTAATGTGGTTCAAGTGGTACAGCACCAATCTTGTGAAATCAAGCTAAAGGAAAGCACCTAGGTTATGAGTTCAAATCCCGGTAAACACACACACACAAACACACACACACACCACACACCGCACACTAACATCATTAGCAGGTGCCAGTGGCTCATATAATCAATCCTAGCTACTCAAGAGGCTGAGATCTTAGGATGGCAGCTTGAAGCCAGTCCAGCAAAGCTAGCCCAGGCAGGAAAGTCCATCAGATTCTTATCTCCACTAAACTATTAATAAAGATGAAAGGTGAGCTGTGGTTCAAGAGGTAGAATGTCAGCTTTGAGCAAAGGAAGCTCAGGAGCAGTGTGTAGGCCCTGAGTTCCAGCTCTTTTTTTTTTAAAGACACCCTTTCCTACCCCCACAGGACATAAATCCTTAATTTGGTCTCCCTACATCTCACTTCCACTCCTGCCACTTCCACACTACTGCCACAAGTGGCCGGTGTGTGACCAACATTGGGTTAAAAAGTGAACATACACAAGCGGAGGGTATAGGCAGGTCAAGACTAATGCCCCAGAACATTGAGGTATTGGCCATACCAGTCTCTCATATCCCAGTTCTATGGCCCTGGAATCTAAAGTCTGTGCCTCTGTATTCTGGACATCCAGAATTGTCTAGAAAGACATGAGAGGCCCAGTTGGGACCAGAAGATAGGCTTTCCTGTGATAAAATACATTTACATTTACTATACAACGACCAATAATTCCAAGCCACCTTGGCCTCACCTCTCATGTAGCCCTGGATCCTCCTTGCTTGGGCAGCCTTCAGTCAGCTGTCAAGCTCGAGTTAGCCAGAGCCACCAGCAACCCCCCTTTCCCCACTCCACTGTTAGCCTGCTGAGAGAGTTGTTCAGTCAGAGGCGCAGCTGAGGAAAAGTAAAGGACATCGCATGACTGAGGCCTCCCTCTGGGGCAGAGGAGACCCCATGCCAGCTGTCACTGCTGTCCCAGTATCCCCTGGAGGTGGCCAAATATTGGGACAGCCAGATTTGTGCCCTAGAGAAAAGTTGGAACACAGGCCTCTGGCAATTTAGGACTCATTGTAGACCCTGATAGGGGGTTAAACTGAAGGTCAGTGTGGAGGGGCACCATCTGAGGTCAGAAAGAGGCACACAGGCAACCAGGAAGGGGACAGAGAAAGATGAGGGAAAATTACACACACACACACACACACACACACACACACACACACACACACACACACACACGGACATTCCAAGGCCTCAGCAGTTCCTGAGAACGGAACCATGAACTCCCTCTCTTAGGATCACACCCGACCCATGAGAAGATGGCACTATCATGCTCATACTAACTTTAGACACAGCACTAAGCATCTTACATATCTGGAATGTCTCATAACCCAGCATTGAGTTTCCTGCCGTACACACTGCTATGTGGAAAACTCAGGCCACCTATTTGTTTATTGTTGGTAATGAGGTTTGAACTTTGTGCCAGGGCACTGTCCCTCAGCTCTTCAGCTGAAGATTAGCACTCTACCATTTGAGCCACAGCATTATTTCCTGTTTTGTGGTGGCTCATTGGATATCAAGAACCACAGATTTTCCTGTCCAAGCTGGCTTTGAACCGTGGTCTTTATATCTCAGCTTTATGAGTAGCTAGAATGACACTTGGGAGCCACCGGAGGTGCCCGGCTTCAGCCACCTTCATATACACAGAGGAAATACAATTCATCAGGCCACAAATTTCTTGCAACCCTTTACTTCAGACTTTGACACTCAGCATCCAAATCTGTCATTCAATGGAGAGAATACAGACACAAAAATCCCACCCCTGCACCCATTTTCCCACTCCCTGCCTGCCATAGGCCTCGTCCTCTTGAGTTCTTGGTAAGGCACCACCCATCCTACTGTGGCTTCAAACTGGGGCAATCTTGGGTACTCCTTAGAAATCTCTGTACAGTGACACCAGCACCTGGTCTCTCAATCACAACACTCCCCCTCCCTGGCCAACACACACACCTCCATATCTTTATAAGCAAAGATGTTTTAGTTTCTTTCCTTTTTTTGGTTTTAGGGCTTGAACTTTGGGCCTGAGTGCTGTCCCTGAGCTCTTGGACTCAAGGCGAGCACTCTACTACTTGAGCCACAGCACCCCTTCTGATTTTCTGGTGGTTTGTTGGAGATAAGAGTCTCAGGGTGTTTCCTGCTCAGACTGGCTTGGAACCATGATCCTCAGATCTCAGCTCCTGAGTACCTAGAATGACAGACATGAGCTGCTGGCACTCAGCCAAAGATACTTTTCCATGCTTGTCGTTCTATACCCTCAGGAGACTGAGATATGAGGACTGAAGTTGGATGCCACTTGGCAGCAAAGTCTGTAAGAACTATTTATCTCCAATTAAACACCCAAAAATGCTGGAAGTGGAGCTGTGATTCTAATGGTAGATTGCTATCTTGTAGCATAAAAGACAAGATCCACACTCTAGTTTCTAGCATAGACCCACACAAGAAAGGGAAGCAGGTGGGCCATGGGAGCTCAAAGCTAACACATAATACTTAAGACCCCCAGAACAGGTCCTATCTGGCTATGATTCTCTAGATTCTATGTCCTACATCATGGCAGTCTTATATGGGACTGACCATGCAGCAAGTTGGGACATTCAAGTACAATCTCATACTGAGGATCCCCTGACCTTATCAAAGAATCAGGATCTCTCACTGTCCTGCCTCAGCACTGGGCAGTGAGGTGAGGTCTAGTTATCCAACCACATGATATGGGAACCAAAGGGTTTTCTGGTCAAGGGCTGGACACTGGGGGGATCTAGGTCCCTCCTGGGAAGGTGAAAAGGGCTGATCTATCCCAGAAATATTCCTGTGTTGTGTGTATTATCAAAGAAACAATCTTGTTCAGAGCCCAGTGCCTCTGGTTTTCCCACCTGCCTCTACCCAGCCCTGCTACACCTTCAGCCTGCCCTTTCTGAATCCCAGATCTGCCATCTAAACTAAAGTCTGAGCCAGCAAAGAAACCCACTCTGCCTCTGAGAATGGCAGTCATGGGGCCTTAGCCCCTCTAGATGAATCTCGGGGCAAAATGGGTACCAACTCCCGCCCTTATTCCCAGGCTGTCTTATGCCAGTGGCAGGCTTACCTCAGTCTCTGGGAGAGCAATAATCACCGGGAATGTCATCTTTAAATTGAGTCTTGGAAAGTCCCAGTCCCCAAGGATGTACTGCACAAGCATCGTGCAATGAACAACAGCCAGGTCATCAACGATGAACCCAAGGTGCTAGGACTTTTAATAGCAGTGTCGCTGGATCAAAAGCTGGTAGTCTACGTTGTTAGGCAAGGTCATCACTCCAATGTCCTGACATGTTTCACTTGTGATCATCCTCCCTCTTCAAATTCCTGTTTATCCCTTGCCGCCCTTGAAACTCTCTCACCCCAATACCTCCTTAGCTCTTGGGAAGTTTCTTCTTATCTTACCAGAAAATTAACTCGATGAGGCCGGGGATAATTGAAACCTCATGACCCACCTTGAGCCCTAGGGTCTACTCAAGGCTGGTTCCCTCTACAGTCAGTGACCACACAGCTCCTGGATGTCATGAACTTGCTGAGGGGTCAGTGGCTTGGTCCTACATACTGGCATTAGGCTCTGAAACTGTCCCCACAGAGATTGTGAATGGTTGGCTCCCTTGATCCAGAGACTCCAAACTAAGGCTTCCATATTCTCCCTTCTTCTTTCCTTTCCTCTTTTTCTCCCTCTGTCCTTTCCTCCTCTCTCACTCTCTCCCTCTCTTTACTTTCTTTGTATCAGTCCTGGGCCTTGAACTCGGAGCCGAGGTGCTATCTCTGAGCCTTTTTAGTTAAGGCTAGCAGTCTATGGCTTGAGCCACACATACACTTCTGGCATTTTGTTTTTGGTAGTTAATTGAAGACAAAACTCTTACAGGCTTTCCTGCCTGGGCCAAAAGCCTCAATCCTCTGATTTCAGCCTCGTAAGGAGCTAGGATGACAGGCTTGAAGCACTGGCATCCAGCTCAATCCAAGGTTTCTTCATGTGCTGTGAAACCAGTCCTTGAACATTTCATTGTCTATGACCCCCCAGAAACTGGTGCACATTGTGATGGTTTGTTGGATAAATAAATGAGCATCTGTCTAGACAATGCTACAGAAAAGTCCCATCTGATTCAGGTAAGACTCCTCTCTGTGGGAGGAAGGATGAAGCCCGATGTAGCTCTTCCACAGTTCTCCCTCCTCCCCTTTCCCCGCTCCTGGTGCCAATGCACTTAACTGTTTTGGCTCCAAGGATGTTAGCCACGATGTACTCGCTGGATTCTGGGGCCTCTTGGATGTGTATCTTCTCAAAGATCTCTGTCCAGCAGTTGACCACCTCTGTGGCACTCAAATCCCCACTCATGTGGGAACAAAGTTGCCGTGAGTTGAACGCCTGACTCATTGGGCCTCCTCTCCCCCTGGGGCCAGACAGGATGGTCCACCACATCTGGCCCCCATGTTTCATGTTGCAGAAGAAGGATCCTTGAGGAATCCTGGGGTCTCTGACTCTCCCAGAGTCCAGTACAGGTGCTGGGAATCATCTCTGCTCACAGCTGGCAGGCTGGGGATGGTAAGGTCACAATCTCTGCTCTCTGTGACATCCTCCACTTTGGTGGTCACCCTAGAGTGAGCTGGAGGAGATTCAGCAGCTTCCAGAGAAAGTCAGTCAAGGCACAACATTCAAAGCGGGAGACAATCTGGCTTGGGAACTCTGCCTGTGCTGCTTTGAACATCATTGTTTGGCGGCTGAAATCATCCATATAATTTTACCCATAATCCCAGCCATTAGTGGAAATTGCCAGCTTAAATTTAAAAAAAACCTAGAAAATGTGCATTTCATTTGTCCCAATCAAATTTGAAAAGTTCCAAAGTCAGTGGTCCCCTTTTGCTTCCAGACAGCCTACAGCAGGTTACAGAAACTGGCATTCAGAAAGCCCTAGCTAACTGCCACCTCCTGATACTGGGCAGGCTCCAGCAAGGGGAATGGATTTGCCTACCATTACCCAGCTAGAAACAGCCCAAGTTGGACACAGATTGGAGTCTGCAGGACTCCAGGGAGGACTGACCACAGGGCACTTCCCCAGGAGGGAATCCTCGCCACCAGTGTGGGCCTGGATCCATGGGCCTGGATGCCCACAGAGACTGTAAACACCCTAGATAAGGTTCCCCTCTCATCCTTGGTCATGGTGAACCATCTTCTATGTCACAATATATGCCAGCCCCCCAAACCTCATAGCTTCACAGCCCCTGCCCTGCCCTCTCCCCCATCTCGTTCCCTAATTATGTTCGGCAGACACGTTCCCAACCCTTGAATTACCTCCAACTATACACATGAGAGCAGAGTGTCTGGCTGGAAGAATGTGGCTGTGGTCACACTCACCTCACAAAACTTCTGGCTGGGGATAGAAGGACAGGTGTCCACTCTAGTCCAGGGTTCACACAGGTCTCCTAGAAGAGGCCCATGCTGGCCCAGCAGCTACTGTAGGCTACAGGAAAGGGGGAAAAGAGAGGTGGAAAGGGGAGGAAATGAATGTCTACTGAAATCTTCAATAAAGGAGCCATGCAACTGTGAAGGAGAAAACAAAAATTGTGGCTGGGCTTGTACTTGGTATTCAGGAAAAAAGAACAACAACACATACACACAGAGAGAAATAAAATGCTTTTGCTGTTTTTAGATATGGTGACTTAAATATATTTTCATTGTTTTCATCTCCCTGATCTCCCAACACACACACACACACACACACACACACACACACACACACACAGAGAACAGTGACAGAAGACTCTTCCATGCAGCACCTGCAATTTGCCAACTGACAACTCACCTGAGCACAGCAGGCTGTACAAAGAGAAAGATTCTCTCTCTCTCTCTCTCTCTCTCTCTCTCTCTCTCTCTCTCTCTCTCTCTCTCTCTCTCTCTCTCTCTCTCTCTCTCTCTCTCTCTCTCTCTCTCTCACACACACACACACACACACACACACACACACACACATACACACACATTCACACAGACTCAGAGTTGTGTCTCTCCTAATTTTGTTGGTTCCTCATCTGGGACAATGTAGAAGCTGGAGCACGCGGGTTCCCATTCCCCGTACCCTTGTCAGAACCAAGGGATCCCACAAAAGGAGAGCACCACTCTAATGACACAACACAACCCGACCTCTGCCCTTCTCCAGGGCAAGACCCTTCCCCTTGGAAACAACCAGCCTTAACTGTGCTAGGGATGTGCCTGATGTGCTGGCATTGTGTGCTCTATGCTCCTGGCCCAGACCCATGCTCCTACAGTAGCAGAGGCCAGCCATTGAGGCTGCCCCCCCTGGTGTATGTGCCTGCTCTTTTCTTTGCTCTCTCTCTGCCCCCAATGCTCTTCCTGGCTGCCCTGCCTCTGCCGCGCAAGTGGCCAGCCCAGTGTGCTCTTGGCTACAGCAGATATGTGCCCCCTCAACAACGCCCTGTCCTCCCCTTGGTAATGCTTCCTTCCTCCATCGGCCACACCTCCATCCCTTGCTTTGTGCTGTCCTGACTCTGCCCTAAGGCTACCAGGCCATGGCAGAAGCAGCCTCACCTCAGGTCAAGGCTTCACCCCAACCCCAGCAGCTGCATGGGGGATCAAATCTCCCCTCAGCCCAACTGCTGTGAGACTCTTCTCCTTCCACCCCCCACACCAAGCAGGTGCACGGTGACCTCCGTGTGTGTGTGTGTGTGTGTGTGTGTGTGTGTGTGTGTGTGTGTGTGTGTGTGATTGTTGGGGATACCTACCTCTCAAGGTTTCAGAACATAGGACCCTTTGGGATTACAGCACACAGCACATTTGATAAAAAGAGCACAAAGAACCCTGTGTAATGGACTCAGCAATATGCACCTTTTGAAAGATTCAGCACATAGCAACCTTTGGGATGCTCATGGTAATCTAATGAGTAATAAGATAAGACATGCCATTGTGACATCACTAAACTTAAATATCATAGTATTCTGACATCATAAGCCAGAGTCACATTATAGACATATTGTGAATGCCTATTCTGTGATTTCATTCTATTTCAAGCGAGCAATATTGGTGGATATCAAAAATCCATTGTGACCTCAAAACCATTGTGAGATGAAAATCCCTTTGTGACATCACAGTGCCATTGTGATATCATTAACCTGTTGTGACATCACAACCCTGTCCTGTCCATTGTGACCTCATCACCAATGTGACATCACAAAACCATTGTGATATCACCTCGCTGTTGTGATATTACAATCACCTTGTGACCTCCCAAACCCATTATGACAACTTTAGCCCCTTTTAAAAAACACATGGCCTTCGTGAAAAGACAGTCCTCTTGTTATCCATATCCTCATTGTCAATTGAGATCAGATATGCCAATGTAATATCACAATGGATTTACAATATAATCATCGGTGTGACATCACATTGTCATTATGACATCAGCTCATTGTGACATCACAAACTTATAATTACATCATACCACTATGACATCATATTGTCATTGTGACATCATATATACATTATGAAGGCCTATTATGTGATTTCATTATATTTCAAATGTGGCATATGGATTCATATCGAAAACACATTTTGACTTCATAACCATTGTGACATCACAATCCCTTGGTGACATAACATTGCCATTGTGATATCTCTAAACAACTGTGAAAATTCAAACATGTCCTGTCCTGATGTTTTGTGACATGTTGCCATTGTGTTATGTTAGGCCCATTGAGAGCTCTATTTTCAACCCCATATTATTTCAGGTATGACATGAAATACTGTGACATCCTGAATATTGTGACATCACATTGTGTCACATTGTCACATCACAAATCTGTTCTGACTTCATCACATTTGTGCCAACAAATGCTTTGGAATCCTCATAAGCCCATTCTAAATTTATATAATCATTGTGAATTAATGACAATTGAGGTCTGGAATGCCATTGTCACATCACCAATCTATTGCAACATCACAAAAATATTTTGAACTTATCACTATTATGGCATCCAACTAATTGTGACATAACAACAATCTTATGATATTATAATTTGACATCATATTTCAATTGTGATATTACTTTACCATCATGCTTTCACAAACCTATTATGACCTCATCATATCTTAGAAAATTATTGGCCTTTGGGACATCAATCTCTTTCTATGAACTTGTATCATTTTGAACTTGTAGCAATTGAAATTTGAAATAAGATGTGATATTACAAAATAGTTTTGACATCACTAACTCATTTTTATATCATTAACACTTTGACAACAAAACCTGTTAAGAACTTTAGCACTTTTGACAAAAATCAAGGCGTTTGTGTCATCACAGCTCATTTGTGAATGTCATTGTGACTTCATTCTCATGTCCTCACTTTAAACTAATGGCAATTAAGATCTGACATGCCATTGTAACATCAAAAACCCTTTGTGACATCATCACCAGTGTGACATCAGACTGTTGCTATGATACCATCAGCTCACTGCGACATCACCAAGCTACAGTGACATCATAGCTTTTTGACATCGCATTGCCATTTTGCTGTCATAGACACATTCTGAATGTATATCCTGTGATTTCATTCTATTTCAGATATGGCATATCAGTTGATTACAGAAACACATTGTGACCTCATAACAATTGTAACATTATAAACCCTGTGGGAAATCATAACCAGTGTGACATCACATTGTTGTTATGACATCTTTAGCTTATGGTGACATCACAAAATGACAATGACATTATAACATTTGCCACTATGTCATTGTGATATAATAGTCACATTATGAATGCCTAATCTGTGATTTCATTGTATTTGAAATGTGGCATGTGAGTTGATATCAGAAACTCATTGTGATATCACAACCATTGTCACATCAAAATCCCTTTGTGACATCAATTTGGCAATGTGACATCACAATGGCAATGTGATGCTACTAAGGCATTGTGATATCACAATGGTCATGAATTCACAATGAGTTTCTGATATAAACCGACATGCTACATTAGAAATAGAATCAAATAACATTATAGGCAAACACAAAGTGTTATGACATCAGAATGAAAATGTGATGTTACAAAGCTATGATGCCATTATAGTTTTATATGTCAAAATGAGCTGATTGTGTCATAATGGCAACATGATGTCACAATTATGACGTCCGAAAGGATTTGTTATGTTTCAATGGTATGTCTGATATCAGTTGTCATTAGTTCCCCATGAGGATATAGATACAAAAAGGTTCTGTGATGTCACAGAGGCCATGTGTGTTTTCAAAAGTGCTAAGACGTCATAATAGGTTTGGGATGGCACAATGTGATCTGTAATATCACAATGGAAATGAGATGTCCCATTGGGTTTTTGCTCTGAGCTTATGGTCAGCACCCAGGTCCTGTGTTCAACCCCAAAACCTAGCCACGAAGGGCCCAACTAGGAGTGGTCAAAGGCTTCAAAACTTGATGAGCTTCACGAGAACTAAATGACAGGAAGTATTGTGATATTACACATGTGCTTAAATTTAGCAAGCTTACAGAAACCTAGAAAGGCACCATTGCCAATAATGAATCATTTTATTAGGTTCAGCTCCCTTGTTGTCTGCCAGAAGGATCCTTGAATAAATTGTACAAGGTTATTTCAACACTAGAACGTAGTCTAACAAAGACAGGATAAGTACAGGGAACTTGGCCTGCCATGGGAGGTGGCAAAATGAAGGCTTCCTGTCAAAACAGCACTGGGGAGAGAGACAGCTTGGGGTACAAAGAGGCATTTTTCTCTTGGCCTTCAGAGCCCGCCCACACTCCTCCTCACTAATTGGCCCAGATGGAGTTGTTTGTTACACAGCTGGGCAGGAGTGAGGCCTTTGTCTGCCTATTCCAAAAATGAGACAGACTTCCTCCAGCAGCCTGGGGTTCGGAGAAAATCTCAGACTACACTGGGAACAGTGAAAGGATCCCCGGAACAGGCATTGTTTTGAAAGTACTGTCTGTACAATGAAATCATTCTATTCAAAGCAAATTTCCTAGCTGGGTGCCTTTCATCATAGTGACTCTGGACCTTCACCGATAGAAATGCATGCATACGTACATGCAGAGACATGGAGTTACATTTTTTTATTTGTTTTTGCAGTTCCGGAGGTTGAATTATGAGCTTAGGCACTCTCCTTGAGCTCTTTTTGCTCAAGGGTAGCAATCTGCTTTTGAGCCACAGCCGCACTCATGGCGATATTTTATTCCTGTGATCCCTCAGAAATAAGAGTGCTGTGTACTTTCCTGTCCTGGCAGAATTCATACTGGCATTCTCTAACTCTCAGCCTCCTTAAGAGCTAGGATTTCAGGCAGGAGCAAATGACACCTGGCTTTCTTTTCTTCTTCTCACTCTTTTCTTTCATTGTGACAAACTGAAATCTTCACAGTGTAATTCTAATGGTATCCATTTCGAAGTAAAATACCCAGGACTGGAGTTGAAGTGCCAGGACTGCCACCTACAAATGGAGAGAGATCTTGAGAAAAACATTCCTATCCATGGGAATGCCTAATGGAATGTTATAAAAGTAACAATTAAATTTGCAGTTAGTTCATGTTTCTCTTATAGAATGCCACACAAATAGTAGTGGATTATATCTTTAATTCAAGCACGATGGTATGATTCTCCCAATTAAATAATACAGACTACATTTACATTAATGCTTCAATAAGTATTCAACCATTGTATTTCATTAAATGGAGGCCTAATTTAATATTAATTCATAATATATATAATTTAATATCCTCACATTGTCTCTCTCATATATATTGCAAACTACACATCTATCTATCTATCTATAGATCAATCAATCAATCGATCTATCTTTTTATATCTGTATCTGTATCTATATCTATATCTATGTCTATATCTATATCTATCAGGCCCTACCAAAGCTTGTTCCAGGTCCTCAGAACTGGCTGGCAGCTCAATTTGCCAAATGCTTTTGTTCTACAACTGTCCCTTTCATGAATTGGGGAATGTGGGCTGTAAGTTCCAATCTAACCATGGTCAAAATTTTATATGTGGAGTCAGAAGCCAATTTTGACCCATTTTTTTCCTTCTCTGTGAAAGTCTTGGGTCTCAGTAGGATGTATAATCCATATGCAAATATATCCATGTGATAAGATGTAATAAATGAAATAAATGTTATATATGTAATAATACTTAATAAAATATAAATTGAGGGTAATAAATGTAATATGGAGTAAGCCCATATATGTAAATAGATATCATATATGAATATTATTTTTTTCAGTGCTGGGGCTTGAATTTGGGCCTTGTAAACCTGGCTGAAATTCTTGTCTTCAACGACGGTGAGCTTTCTATCTGTCTTTCTCTGTATTCATTTATAGATGTATATACATATGTAAGTACACACACATGCACACACACATACTGCAATCTAAACATCTATCTGTTTATATATTGGCCATTCCTAGGACTTGATCTCAGGTCCTCAAATTTGCCTATGAACTTCACTTGCATCAGACTGGTGTGCTAACATTTACCCATTCATGAAGTGGGCCTGCTGGGCCCTGAATTCAAGTCACAGAACTGCCAACAACTGAATCCTGGTGGGAAAGCCAATCGTCCGAATTGTTTTCCTTATTGGTGAAAGTACTGGGTCTCAGGAATGATGTAGAATACAGAGACAAATCTATTTCTTATGTAATAGGATGCAAAAAATGTTATATGTGTAATCATACTCAGTAAAATACATAAGAAATAAATAAAACACAAAAATAAAAGAATACACTAACTGCAAAATGCAGTAAGCATGTATACGAATATTATTTTTTGAGTGCTAAGACTTGAGTTCAGGACCTAGGAACAAGCCAGACTTGTGATCTTCTCCAACCCACACAGTGCTGCAGATTTATCCAGACCCTGATTTCAAATCCCAGGCCTGGCAGAAAAAAGGGCATGAATTCCAAGCCAAGAAGCAGCACGATATTTCAAATATTTTTAATGTATGTATGTATGTATATTTATTTATTTACTCATTTATTTATTTATTTATTTATTTATTTACTTATATATATATATATATATATATATATATATATATATATATTTTTTTTTTTTTTTTTTGTCCAGCACAGGGCTTGAACTCAGTTTGTGGCGATTCTGCCTCAGCTTTGATCACGCTAGGCTAGGGTGCAACCTCTAGACCCAAAGCCAAACCTGGGTTCCTGGGCCCCAAAGGCAGAAGGAAAAAAAGGAAAAAAAATAATTAATGCTACACAGGAAAAAAAAAAAAAAAAAAAAAACTAGCAACTTGCAGATGGCTGCCGGTTTTACATTTGTTTTCTTTTCAAGGGTCTGAATGACATGTTTGAAAAATGTTGGTAACATTGCATTGCTGAAGGCTGGCAGGCTACCAGGGAAGCCATAGGCCAACATAGCAACATAGGTCCTGTGTTTGAAACCCAGTCCTGTCCCCTACAAATGGAGGGGGATCCTAAGAGTCTCGTTCCTATTCATAGGAATACCAGAGGACACTTATGAATGGCAAGGTTGAATTAGTTGTTTCTGAATACTACAATACAATTAGACAGGGTAATTTTAGGAGGCCAATAGATTTTAATGAATATTTTTGACACATTCAAAAAATACCATTAATTACGTGGACGCAATAGTTTCGGAACAGTGGTTGATTTAATTGATAATTCATTAAGGATGAAAACAATAATATTAATTACATGGAGGCATAATGAATACCCAAGGATTGGTAGGAATGTAGCCTATATAACTGAACAATGTATAGACAACTCTGGCACTCTATAAAGATATATATTTATTTGTGTACTACCATCTGCATGTCAAACTGTTCTTATTTTGTCAACCGCTGGGGCTCAATCTCAGGTGCTGGAAATGCTTGTCAGCTCAATATTCCCAAGGATGGCATACTGACACTCACCCATTCATGAATTAGACCTTGTAGGCTGTGAGTTCAGATGTCAGCACTCACAAAAATTGAATCATGGAGTAAGAATCCCATGGTGACACATGTTTTCCTTTTCTGTGAAAGTCCTGGGTGTCAGCTGTGAAGTTTCATACATAGGGAAAACGATATCCTATATAATAAATGTAATAAATATTTCATGTGTAGTAACAGTCAATAAAATTGATGGTAAATAAATGAATAAAACAAAAAATAAAATGAATAACCACACTAAGCACAATATGGGGTCAACATATGGGGCTCGATCTCAGGGCCTGGGAACTGCTTGGCAGCTGAATTGGCTACAGGCTGCTGTGGTGACAGTCACCCAATCATGAATTGAACCTTCTAGGCCCTGAGTTTATATCCCAGTACTGCCAAAAGTGTAATCGAGGAGTGAGAAGCCGAGCGTGACACATGTTTTCTTTTTCTTTGAAAGTGCTCGGTGACAGGTAGGATGTGTAATTCAGATGCACATCTATATGCTATGTAATAGCATGTCATAAATGTAAAAAATGTCCTAGGTGGAAGAATTGTCACTACAATAAATGAAAAACAGTTTGAATTAGTAGTGAATCATTCTAGGATAAAATTAGACATAAAATTATAGGACGTGGATTAAGTTCAATATTTTATCAATCATTAAAAGAATAAAATTTCATGGAAACATAAGTATCTAATAATTGGTAGTAACACATGATGCATAATTTAATAATGTTTAGACATCTGTCTCATTCTATAAAATATGTAATTATATGTATGGATATATGTACATGTGTGATAAACAATAACAGGCCTCTGACTATTAATTAATGCTTTATTAATTGTTAACAGGGACACATCATTAAATGGAGACATAATTTAATATTTAATAATTGATAGTAATATTATCTATAAATTAATAATATACAAATATCTTTTGTGTATATAATATTTATATATAGCATTCTCTTTCTATTTATACATCGTTCACTCCTGGGACTCGGTGTTTGAGTGCTCACCTATAAGCATGAAGCACTGGGTTCAATTCCTCAGAGCCACATAAACAGAAAACTCAGAAGTTCTGCTGTCTTTCAATCAATTGAGTGCTAGCCTTGAGTACAAATGCTTAGGGACAGTGTCATAGCCCTTACTCAAGCCCCAGGACTGCCATCAAAAAAAGGTAGAATGTTCTAACTGCAACTATATAAGGACAGGTCTTCAAGTACCTTATCACAGAGAAAGCTAGTAGTTTGGTGCTGACTGCTGCCACCTAACCTGACTTAACCAGATGTAAACTGCTGCAACCCAGCTCCATGGGTTACCCCCATCATCCTGGCTTACCCTGACTTACCCACGATATCCTGGCTTCTCGGGGGCTTTAAAACATGGCAGCAAGTCTGCTAGATTCTTTGAAATATGGCTCGAAGTGTAGAGCTCTAGCTCTAGCTTTGAGCAAATGTTATTAAAACAGTATCCCCATGCTTTGAGCTAATCCCCCCAAAAAAACACCCACCCCACTAAACCATTAGATGTGAAATTGTGTGGTTTGTGAAATGTTCTTGAAAGAATGTTGATACTGACGAAAGCACCCTAATTCTAATGACAGCTTGTAGAATAGTGCTATGTGCTGCGTACTTCATAGGGTGTTCTGTTCTGAGTCCTGCATTGGGCGCTGGGTGCTGAGTCTTCCACAGGATGCTCTGTGCTGAGTCATGAAAAGAGTTCCATGTGCTGTGTCCTTCACAGAGTGCATTCTTCCATATGGTCCTTGTAAGAGCTCCACAACTGAGATGGTCATGCAGAGAATATTGAGACTAAGATATATCCCCTTGGCAGAAAAAAAATTATGTATTACTGAAGACTAGTGAGTTGTCTACTGCAGACCATTCTTTTGTTTATTTCTCAGTCATGAACCTTGAAATAGGGGCCTAGGTGCTGTCCCTTACCCCTTGGGCTCAGGGCTAGCACTCCACCACGTAGAGCCAAAAACCCCCTTTCAGCAGAGGCCACAGCCTAGTGGTCTATAGCTGAGATCTGTCATCCTGCCTTCTCAGGAAGCTGAGATCTGAGGATCTGAGTTCCAAACTATCCAAGACACTAAAGGTCCCATGAGAAAATTATCTCCAATTCACCACTAAGAAAACTGAAGTGGAAGCTTGGTGCTTGTGTCTCGTGCCTGTCATCCTAGCTACTCAGGAGGATGAGATCTGAGGATCATGGTTCAAAGCTAGCCTGGGCAGGAAAGTCCTTGAGACACATAGCTATGATGGACCACAAGAAAAGCTGAAGTGGCGCTTTGGCTCAAGTGGTATAGCACAAGACTTGACCCAAAGAGCTCAAGGACAGCACCCAGGCCAGACTTCAAGTACTACAACAATAAAAAAAAAGACAGAAACAAACTAACAAACCTGAAGTAGTGAGCTGGGAATGTACCTTAGTGGTAGAGTGCTCTACATGTATGAAACCCTGGGTTTAATTTCTCAGGACCACATCACTACAAAAAAAGCCTAAAGTGGCTCTGTGGCTCAAGTGGAAGAGGCTATCCTTGTACAAGAGAAACTACATACAGTACTCAGGTCCTCAGTTCAAACTCAAGGAATGGTGTATGTGCCTGCGCACATGCACGCTTACACACACATACACACACACACACACACACACACACACACACACACACACACACACACACTAGAAAGTGATACTGTTACACAAAATAGTAAAGCACTGGGCTTCTGCAATGAGCTCATGATCAGCACCCCAGCCCTGTGTTGAACCCCAAAACCTAGTCATCCAGGGCCCAACTAGGAGAGGTCAAAGGTTACAAAACCTGATGAGATTCACCAGCCCTGTATGACAGGAAGCTTTGTGATATCACATATGTGCTTGGATTTCCCAAGCTTCTGGAAAACTAGGAGAGGCATCATAGGCCCATCATCGCCCTCAATGAAACATTTCATGAGGTTCAGTGCCCTAGTTGTCTGGAAGAAGGACTCGTGAATTATATTGAGCACTGTATCTGAACACCGGAATACAGCGTTGGAAAGGCAGGATAAGTGCACAGGACTTGGCCTGCCACTGAAGGTGGTGCAAATGAAGGCTTCCTGTCAAACCAGAGCACTGGGGAGAGAGATAGCTAAGGCTACAAAGACACCTTTTTCTCCTGATATTCAGAGCACACCCACACTCATCTTCACTATCTGACCCGGAGGGAGTTGTTTGTTACATAGCTGTACAGGACTGAGGCTTTTTGTCTGTTTATCTAGACAATGAGAGAGACTTCTTCCAGCAGGCCTGATATGCAGAGAAACCCTCAGGCTACACTGGGAAAAGTGAGAGGAGCCCTGGAACATGCACTGTCATCAAAACACTCTCTGTTATGAAATCATTGTATTGAATACAAATTTCCTAACTTGGTGCTGTTAATCATAGCTACTCTGGAGCTTCACCTATAGAAATATATCCATATATACACAAAGATATGGAGGTACAGGCTCTTTTTGAGGGGGCAGGTCCTAGGGATTAACTATGAGCCTAGCATTGTCCTTGAGCTGTTTTTGCTCAAGGGTAGTGCATTAACCTTGAATCACAGCCCCACTTCTAGGTTTTTCTGTGGTGTCATGGAAATAACAGTTTCATGGACTTTCCTAAGCTGGGTGGATTTAAACTCATATCCTCTACATCTCAGGCTGCTGAGGAGCTGGGATTACAGTGAGAAGCCACTGACACCTTCTTTCCTTATTTCTTCATTTTTTTAATCTGGACAATGTGACTCCTTAAAAGGGTCATTACAATGGTTTGAATTTATAAGTTAACTACCCAATGTTCTTTATAACTGCTTTCTCTGAAAAGGATTTTCTCTCCTCATCTTCTCCTCTGCTCACAGGTTTGAAGCCAAAAGTGAGAAATGACTGTCACTGCATTTGGCAGCAAATATCCAAAGGACATGCCAGCTCTGTCATTCAGCATTGAGTTGAAGTGAATTTACTGTCTCAGGATGAGCGGACCCAAAACTGGAGTGATCCTCGCACTGTCTGCATTGCACCTTTTGCCTATAAAATGTTCTAATAATTATGAGTGTTGGGTGTCTCAAACCTTAAATATCTAGAACACATTAGAAGTATCTTCATGTATCTCTTTTTCTCTAGTGCCTCTTGAGATTTCTACTAAAGGTTTGTGTGGAGAGGCTTCTAAGGGGATCTCTGAGGAAAGCCACTTGAAGCCTCTTCAGGAGATCGCCGTTCAAAGTCAGCCTGAGCAGGAAGTCTGTGAGAATCTAATCTCCACCAAACCACCAGAGAACCAGAGGTGGAACAGTGGTGCAGAGGGTAGAGCTCCAGCTTTGAGGGAGAAACCTGAGCAGGAGACACAGCCTAGACACAGGTTTTCCTGCCTGGTATGTGCTTATGTCTAATTATCCACCAGATGGCTGGATGTGGAGTTGGGGGTGGTAAAGTCTCAGCCTTGGGAAAAACAGTTGAGGAATGAATCGGGCCCTGAGTTTAAGCACTGGGATGGACACAAAAAAAATTCAAAGAGAGAAGGCCAAGTTTATGTATCAGTGTCCTACCTACATATGTGTGTATATTACTTCCCTGAGTGAAAACAGACTGTATGCAATACTTCTGCTTTTATTTACTGGATTATTTTTCCGAATGCTCCTTGTGCATACTGCATCATTCTCTTCATTTCAGGCCCATGGCTTTTCTCTTCCAGGTTCCCGGCCTGTGTCCTTATATGATGCACAATGAAGCTTTCAGCAGCATTTATTTACAATTTATTATGAGGCCAATGCAGGAGCCGTCACAAATCAGGCAGGGGAAGAGAAAATCAGGTTTCATAGAAGTAACCAGTATTCAGAAAGTTAACCTTGGGGACATAAAATGGTAGCATACTTATGTAAAAACTACCATTAAGGAAAAGATGAGGGGGCTGGGAATGTGGATTACTGAGGGAGTGCTTGCCTAGCATGCAAGAAGACCTGGGTATGATTCCTCAGTAGTACGTACACAGAACAAGCCAGAATATGTGCTGTGGCTCAAGCAATAGAGTGCTACACACAATGGCCAGGCCTTGAGTTCAACCCAAGAACTGGCAAAGAGATAGCTAGCTAGCTAGTTAGCTAGCTAGCTAGGTAAACAGAGAGACAGACAGACAGAGAGACAGAGAGACAGACAGACAGACAGACAGACAGACAGACAGACAGACAGACAGACAGACAGACAGACAGACAGATAGACAGATAGACAGACAGATAGATAGATAGATAGATAGATAGATAGATAGATAGATAGATAGATAGATAGATAGATAGATAGATAGATAGATAGATAGATAGATAGATGATAGATAGATAGATAGATAGATAGAAAAATGATAGATGAATCTGGTGTCTTGGACGTTAGGAGGAAAGAAAGGAACAATTCCCAGTTATGAGGCCTTCTGCAGTGTGTCAGGCCACCGGCATCGCATTCACACAACCACAGAGCAGGAAGACTGTCTCTTTCTCATTTAACAGGCAGCCAAACGGCCCCAAGCCCAGAGGGCAGAATTAGGTTCTAACTTAGGTGCTTGGAGAGAGGAGAGAAACAGCCCTGTCTCTAGTTGGTCTTGGGATTTGCATTAATTACTTGGAGAATGAAGGAAGGAGAAAGGACTGGCAGAGGTAGAAGAAGGGGCTTCAAATCTGACAGGCGAAGAGTAAAATACCCACTCCCTAAGACCAGAGATCAGGGTTTTTCCACTCGATTCCTCCCCTCTCCCACCACTAAACTGGCTCTCTATTGGTAAACTAAACATAGCTTGACGCTCCCTTCACCTGAGGGAGGAAGATTAATTAGTCATTGTTTGAAAAGGCTGAGAAAAGGCTGACACAGGTTTAACTCTAACATGTTTAACAGGTTTAACTCTAAATGTTTCAGGTTTCCACCTATTGCTGGCTGTGCCTGGAATGAATGAAGTGGTTTTGCAGCTCACTTCCTACAGGCCTGGTCTCTTCACCTAGCCTGGCTTTTGCAACTGTTTTCTGTCCTTCAAATACCGTGTTTCACTGGAGTTCTTCCTGCTAACAGGGCTAGGGCTTGGATCCTGAAAACTTCATTTGAACTCAGGATGGGTCAATAATGTTTCTTTCCTGCTTCTGTAGCTCAAGAACTCTAAGAACATTTAGAGTGCAAGTACTTCTCGTCACCAAGGGAAACACAAGAAGCTCTTGAACATCTGACCTTTCAGAAGTGGAAGTCAGATGGTCATAGACTTTCCTGCCCTGGCTGATTTTACTCTGTGTCCTGAGACCTCAGCCTCCTGAGCTAGGGTGACGGGCTTGAGTTACTGGTGCTCTGCTAGTTTCAGAACTGTAATGACATTGACAATACAAGTCAACTGCTTATCACAAAGGGCTTGGAGAGCATATTAAGCCTTTCAACATTGGACCTTTAAGAACCCTGTGGACACAAGATTACAATGCTAGAGTCTGAGAGCCTGGGCATATGGTCTGCTACACTTGAACCTGGAGCTCTAACTCCAATTCTGGTGTACATCAGTTTTCATTTTCCAAAGAATGATCTCATAATTAGAAAATAACCCTCACTTTTTTTTTTCCAATTCAGTGTCTTGAACTCAAGCCTGGGCGCTGTCCCTGAGCCCTTCAGCTCAAGGCAAACACCCTACCACTTGAGCTACAGTGCCACTTGGGGTCTTTTGATGGTTCACTGGAGGTAAGAGTCCAACAGGCTTTCCTTGCCTAGGCTGTCTTTGAACTGTAGTCTTCAACTCTCAGTCTCCTGAGATGCTAGGGTTCCAGGTGTGAGCCACTGTCATCTGGCCTATTATTTTTGACAGTCCTGGGGCTTGATTGTAGGGCCTGGGTACTGTCTTTGAGATTCTTTTTCTCAAGGCTAACGCTTTACCATTTGTGCCACTCCACAGCTTCTGGCTTTTTCTGAGTATGTGGCACTGAGGACTCAAACCCTGGCATTCATGCATGCTGAGCGAGCTCTTTACTACTAAGCCACATTTCAAGCCCCAACCTGACAATTTTATACCTCAATTGCCTATCCACAAAAAAGGATTCTGAATATAAATCATCTAAAGAAATTCCAATAAGAAAAATTGCAAAGGTAAGACAAACTCACTCATACTTGGGAGAGAGTCTAAACATGTGAAGACTGTGAGAAATACTTCCATTTAATTATGTATTATGTTTCAACACTTAAAAAATATTAATGAAAAATGAGTCAATGTCCCAAGTTATTGCATATAATTTTAGCATAGGTATGCAAAATGTAATAAATATTATGTGTATAATAATACTAAATACAATAATCAATACATAAATGAAGAAATCGATAATAAAAATCATAATATGAAATTAACATACATATGTAAGTATATTTCATATATTATACGTATATAGAAGTATTTTTTCCATTGCAGGGCCTTCATTCAGGCCTGGGAACTCTAGCCTGAATTTCTTTTCCTCAAGGACAGTGAGCTTCGCATTCACCCATGCTGCAAATGAATTACCTGGATGATGAGCTCAAATCCTAGCAATGGCAGAAATACTAGCCCCTGATCCCAGACAATGACTTAATTATTGTTAATGAAAGCAGTTATGTTTATTCAGTTCCATACTGAACATTAAAAAAAGCTATTCAGACAACTATTCAGACACCCTTCCCTTCCCTCCAAAGTGCTTCTCTGAGAACTACATTCTGTTTTTTTTTGTACATTTTTTATTGTAAAAATGTTCTACAGAGTGTTACAGTTACAGGAGCAAGGTAATTAGTACATTTCCTATTGAGCATTGTTGACTCCTCCTTGGTTCTCACCCTACCATCCCTTCCCTCCAATCTCTACAACTACCTCCCCGTACCGATGTCAGTGACTTAGTTTTTTTTTTTTTTTTTGGTTGGCATGGAGTTTGATCTCAAGTCGTGCCAACTCTTCCCTCACATTGCTATAGATTTGCCAAGACCCTGAGTTCAAATCCCTGACTAGAAAAGAAAACTGGCCAAAATTCCACACCTGGGAGCTTTATATTTTTAATTTAGTCAATTTTTTATTTATTCTTTTTTTTTTTTTGCCAAAAATGGGGCTGGAACTCAGGTCGTGGAAACTCTGCCTCAGCTTGGATGTCCCTAGTATCCAGACCCACAGCCAATCATGAGATCCTAAGCCCAGAGGGATTTCAGGAAGAAAAAATAAATAAAAAGCTGGAAAGCACAAAAAGTTTAAAGCTGTAATGGGCTGGGTTTTTACGACTTTTTTCTTTGCACGGTGACCCTCCTGGGTCTGAATAATATGGTTGCAAAGTGGACCCGACCTGCCTTTGCTGATGGCTGGTGGGCTATCAGTGAAATCATAGGCCAACATGTCAACATAGGACCTGGGTTCAAATCCCAGTCTTGACACCAATGGCAGGAGATTACAAGAGACTCATTCCTAAGCATAGGAATACCATTTGAAAGAGTAGTTCATGAATCCATCTAGTCTAAAATTGGATGCAATAATCCTAGAACGCTGATTGATCTTAAGTAATAGTTTATTAAGCATGAAAAGAATAATATTCCTCCAATGCTGTATAATAAATACCTAAGAGTTGGTAGGAACGTAGTAGGTGTCATTAAATCATAGATAGATGACACTCTTTGTCAATATATATTTATTTGTATACCACCGTCTACCTATTCATGTATAGCTGTTTTGGCCAAACCTGGGTGACGATCTCAGTGCCTGTGGACCACCTTACAGCTTTATTGGCTAGAGGCTGCCATGCTCAAACTCACCCATTCATGAATCGGGCCTGATAGGCACTGAGTTCAGATCCTCACACTGCCAGGCATGATGGAGAACACATCTAAAATTTAGATACTATGTGATAGGATATAAACAATGTAATAAATGGTATAGGTGTCATCAGAGTCAATAAAATAAATGGTAAATTTTCACAATAAAAAATAAATAAATGAGGGGGGACCAAGATGGCGACGGGGCAGTAGGGAAACGCCACAGCTCTCTCCAACCAAAAAGATAGTTCGAGTTCCAACGCTTAATCTCCCCAAGAGACGACAACAACAAAAAGAAGAACACTCAGAGAAAAACCAGAGGCAGAGAATAACAAAAAAAGAAAGAGAGGAAAAGAAGAATTTCAGAACAGAGAAAAGCGAAGACCCCTCCCCCAACCTTTACTGGCCGTGTGGCAGTGTACCAAGCCGCCGGCCAGCCAGCCCGGCAGGGGCTGCGGGAGCCCCAGAGACACAGGGGGCCGCTTTCAGATCACCAGGTACCGGTTTGCAGAACAGCGGATCACCAGGAACAGAGAAACCTACCAGCCGGGAGTCTCCACGAGGATCCCACCCCCACCCCTCACTCTCCACCTGAGCAGAGAGGCTCCATCCCGCCAAAGCACCAGCATCGTGACAAAGGGACCTGAAGGCAGACCACCCGCCTGATCGCGATCGCAACGATCCAGCGGGGCCGCTCAGGCCCCAGAGACACCGCGAAGAAGCTGCCTGAGCATGGACACTTTTGACCCGACAGCTTCGACAGAGGCAGAGACAGAAAAGAATCACACAGAGCCACAACCGCCCAACCCAGCCCTCAACCACCCCAACCAAACTCAGATTGCACCAACAACTGACGACCTACACCACACAGAAACAACCAGCTCCAGGGTGAGTACCCCACAGGGGAAGTGTATCCCTCAAGGGAGAGCAGAGCTGGAGGGAATCCCCAGACCCTGACCTAGACTCCCTACCCCAACACCCGGACCACAGGACCCACTAAAACTGGGAACTGTTTGAGAGCTCCACCAGCCCATGGAGCACACTCAGCTGGCCAGGCAAGAGCAAGAGCGCCCCTGGAAGGGAGCTTAAATGCCCAAGCCAGGAACAGCGCCCCTGGGTCAAGACTACCAACAGTAGAAGAAATTTGAACTGTGTCCCCCAGGCTGTATAACCTAGCTGGTATACACGTCAGCACAGGCCTAACGAGTGCGCTCCAGGCTGCATAACCTAGGTGGTATACACATCAGCACAGGCCTAACCAGCGCGCTCCAGGCTGGGGCCGGAACCAGGCCTGGGGATCCGGCGCCTGAACAACACAACCAACTCCTCCCAACTGAAGGAAAAAGCTGAGCATACCCCTCAACAGAGGGGAGAAAACCAGGAAACAACACTCCCCGGGAAGCACGCCTGTGACAACAAAAGACCTGGAGGCCCAGGACAAGAGAAGCCCAAACCCCACCAAAACTCCACCCATATACCCTAGACTGGGAATTGGGCAACACAGGCTGCCAGCACCTGATAGTAAGCAGGAGCTCAGACTGTTAAGGCGGCTCAGCAATAGAGTGATAGTCTTGAAGTATGAGGCACTGGATCTGATTCCTCAGCATCACAAAAGCAAAAAGGGTCAGAAGTGGTGCTGTGGCTCAAATGGTAGGGTGCCAGCCTTGAGCTGAAAAGCTGAGGGACAGCACCCAAACCTAGAGTTCAAGCCCACAACCAGCCCAAAACAAACAAACAAAAACACATCAGGAGCCCATAGCAGACTCCAGTATTTGGGAGAGTTCATCCAGAGCATCTGTTCTTCACAAGAGCACCTGTAGGAGCAAACACAAGCAGTCTAGGCTGCTCAACCCTTCCAAAGGAGGGAACTGCCAGCAATCTACAGCAGAGAGCTGAGAATCCTAAGTAAGTCAGAATAGCAGCTGGAAATAGGCTCCGAACAGAACCCAGATCAGGCACAGACTCTGTCTACTGATACAGAATCAGCAACCAAGCAAAGACAGACACACCAAAACAAAATTGAAGAGCAGTCTCCTGAACCTCCATGCGAAAACCACAGAGAAAAATCACAAGGTTTACCACCACCCAGGACAGCAAGCTCACCTCAAAAGCCAGCAGCCACACAGGAAAGAGCCCCAGTGGGTGCAAAGCAGGAATGGAAGACAAAACCTACATCCAAGGGTTGCTGGAGGCAATGACTCAAGAAATAAAGTGAGAAATTGATCAGAAATTGAAAGAGCACAAGGATGAACTATCCAAAGAGATACAGGGTATCAAACAAGAGATGCATGCAAAAATAGAAGCTGCACAAACCTCAGTAAGAAGTGAGATAAACGCCAAATTAGAGGTAATCCATACCTCATTGAAAGGTGAGATCAGTACTCTGAGAACCAACATTGAATCCATAAAGGGATCCATTTCCTCCATGCAAACCACAATAGAAGCCACTGTAAACAGAGTGAATGAAATGAAAGGTAGAGTGTCAGATACAGAAGACAGAATACACCAACTGGACCAAAAAGTGACAGATATGGAAAAATCACTCAAATTAAACCAAAGGCATATTCAAGAGCAAGCAGATAATGCTAAAAAATTTAACCTTCGCATAATTGGAGTGGACGAAGGTGAGGAATTCCAGAGCAAGGGAATGCAACACCTATTTAACAATATAATCAATGAAAATTTTCCCCACCTCAAAAACCATCTTAACTACATCACAAAAGCTTATCGAACACCCAACAAGCAAGACCCCAGGAGAAACACTTCTAGACACATTAGAGTAAAAATGATAGATCTGAATAATAAGGAAACAATGCTGCATGCAGCAAAAATGAAGAAGGAGCTATACTACAACGGGAAAAAAATAAGAATCAATGCAGATCTCTCCACACAAACAATGAATGCAAAAAAACCCTGGGAAAGCACCATACGAGCCCTGAGAGCCAATAACTGCCAACCCAGACTGATATACCCGGCAAAGCTAGCATTCACGTTCGATGGAGAACTGAAAACTTTTAATAGCAAAGAAAAACTAAATGAATACATAAATATTAAGCCAGCATTACAAAGAATTCTAAGAGGGGGGACACAACCTGAAGAAAGCAACCAGGAACAGGGGCCTGCCCCAAAGAGGCGATACTCAAAGTCTAACTGAGCAAGCACAGGAGGAAAGGAAAGAAAAAAAACTTAGGAAAATGGAATGGCAGGGACAACAATGCATCTCTCTATACTTTCTCTTAATATAAATGGGCTGAATTCGCCAATTAAAAGAAAACAAACTGAGGACTGGATCAGAAAACAAGACCCATCCATCTGTTGCCTTCAGGAGACCCACCTCTCAGCCAAACATACAAACTCAGAGTGAAGGGGTGGAAAATGATCTACCAATCAAACGCCCCCAGTAAGAAAGCAGGTGTAGCTATCCTGATATCTGACAAAATAAACTTTTCATTAAAATCAGTACAGAAAGACAAGGACGGACACTACATATTAATAAAGGGAACAATCCAAGAGGAGGATATAACCATCATCAACTTATATGCCCCAAATATTGGTGCACCCAGATATGTCAAACAAATGCTCTCAAACTTACAGAATAAAATAGATCCCAATACGATAATACTAGGAGACTTTAACACACCACTCTCACCAAAGGACAGGTCTACCAACCAGAGGATTGGCAAAGAAGCTACCGAATTAAGAGAGGCCATACTTCAAGCGGAATTAACTGACATCTACCGAGTATTTCACCCTAAAACAACACAGTACACATTCTTCTCAGCAGCTCACGGAACTTTCTCCAAAATAGACCATATCATAGTTCATGCAAGGAACTTAAGCAAATACAAAGGGATCGACATAATCCCCTGTATCCTATCTGACCACAGTGGAATCAAGCTAGCTCTCAATAACAAAGCATATCGCAGAAATTTCTCTAATACATGGAAATTGAACAGCACACTCCTTAACAATGCCTGGATAACAGAAGAGATCAGAGAAGAAATAAAGCATTTCCTACAACTCAATGAAAGTGAAAACACCTCACAAAGAAACTTGTGGGACACAGCAAAAGCAGTCCTGAGAGGCAAATTTATTGCCCTCAGTGCCCACATCAAGAGAATGGAGACAGACCAAGTAAATAATCTCATGTTGCAATTAAAACAGCTAGAAAAACAAGAAAAAATGGGACCTAAAGCTACTAGACGAAGCCAGATAACCAAATTAAAAGCACAGATTAACCAATTAGAAAATCAGAAAACCATAACCAAAATAAACCAAACAAAAAGCTGGTTCTTTGAAAAAATAAACAAAATTGATGGCCCATTTGCTAGATTAATTAAAAAAAGAAGAGAGGAAACCCATATTAATAGGATTAGGGATGCCACGGGAAACATCACAACACGTACCCAAGATATCCAAACAATTCTAACAGACTACTTTCAAAAGCTATACTCTCTAAAGGAAGAAAATCGGGCAGAAATGGACACATTTTTAGAGAAATACAAGTTGCCCAAACTGAGCAAAGAAGAAGTTAACCAATTAAATAAGCCAATATCCTATAATGAGATACAGGAAGCTATCAAAAGTCTTCCAACAAAAAAAAGCCCAGGACCAGATGGATTCACAGCAGAATTCTATAAGACCTTTAAACAAGAACTAATACCCATACTCCTCAAGCTCTTCAGAGAAACAGAGAAGGAGGGAGCTATCCCAAACTCATTCTACAAAGCCAATATCACACTCATCCCCAAACCAGGCAAAGACCCAACCAAAAAGGAGAATTACAGGCCAATCTCCTTGATGAACACAGATGCAAAGATCCTTAACAAGATTCTAGCTAACAGAATCCAGAAACACATAAAAAAATAATTCACTATGACCAGGTAGGCTTCGTCCCAGAGACACAGGGATGGTTTAACATACGTAAGTCAATAAATGTAATCCAACATTTCAACAGAGCCAAGGTCAAAAATCACATGATTATCGCCACAGCTGCAGAAAAGGCCTTTGACAAAATTCAACATTCATTCATGCCAAAAGCTCTGGAGAAAATAGGAATAGAAGGAACATTTCTAAAAACAATAAAAGCCATTTTTGACAGACCAATAGCCAATATTATACTTAATGGGGAAAAGCTACAACCAATTCTCCTAAAATCAGGAACAAGGCAAGGATTCCCACTGTCTCCACTCCTCTTCAATATAGCCCTAGAACCCTTAGCCAGGGCAATAAGGCAAGAAAAAGACATTAAAGGGATCCGCATAGGGAAAGAAGAAGTTAAACTATCCCTTTTTGCAGACGACATGATACTATACCTCCACGATCCCAAAATCTCCATCCCCAAACTCTTAGAATTCATAAATCACTTCGACAAAATAGCAGGATACAAAATAAACCCACAAAAATCAGTTGCCTTGCTATACAATGATAATGTACAGGAAGAGAGGAAATAAAGGGAGCAACCCCATTCACAATAACCTCCCGAAAAATAAAATATTTAGGAATTAACCTAACCAAAGATGTAAAAGAACTATTTAATGAGAACTATAAAAAGTTAAAGAAAGAAATTGCAAAAGACACTAGGAAATGGAAAGACCTCCCATGCTCCTGGATAGGCCGACTTAATATAGTAAAGATGGTAATACTTCCAAAACTAATATACAAATTCACCGCAATTCTTATTAAAATCCCAATGACATACATCACTAAAATACAGAAAACAGTCCAAAAATTCATATGGAACAACAAAAGACCTAGAATAGCCAAAACAATTCTAGGGGATAAAGACAATATGGGAGGGCTATCCATGCCGAACTTCAAACTCTACTACAGAGCTATAATAACAAAGACAGCATGGTACTGGCACAAAAACAGACCCGAAGACCAAAGGAACAGAATAGAAGATCCAGAAATAAATCCACAGGCCTACAGCCAGCTGATATTCTACAAAGGAGCCAAAGACATACAATGGAAGAAACACAGCCTCTTCAACCGCTGGTGCTGGGAAAACTGGGCAGCCACATGCAGAAAACTAAAAGTGGACCCCAGCCTATCACCATGCACCAACATCAACTCAAAATGGATTAAAGACCTTAACATTAAACCTGAATCTCTGAAACTACTGCAGGACAGAGTAGGAGAGACACTTGAACTAGTAGGCACAGGAAGGAACTTCCTGAACAGAGTCCCAGGGTCACAACAAGTTGGAGAGAGACTCGACAAATGGGACTACCTTAAAATAAAAAGCTTCTGCACAGATAAAGCTATCGCAACCAAGCTAGAAAGAGAACCAACTAATTGGGAAAAAATATTTACCAGCAAAATATCAGACAAGGGGTTAACATCCTGTATATACAGGGAACTCAAGAAACTAATCCCTCCCAAACCTAACAAAGCAATTACTAAATGGGCAAGTGAACTAAAGAGGGACTTCTCAAAGGAAGAAATAAAAATGGCAAAGAAACACATGAGGAAATGTTCATCATCCCTGGTGGTGACGGAAATGCAAATAAAGACAACCCTGAGATACCACCTTACCCCAGTCAGAATGTCCCACATCCACAAATCAACCAACGACAAATGCTGGAGGGGATGTGGAGAACGAGGAAAGCTATTACACTGCTGGTGGGAATGTACACTCATACAACCATTTTGGAAAGCAGTCTGGAGGGTCCTTGGAAAGCTAAAGATTGACCTCCCTTACGACCCAGTCATACCACTTCTAGGCATCTACCCTGAACAACAGGAACCAATATACAAGGACACGTGCACTTCCATGTTTATTGCAGCACTGTTCGCAATAGCTAGGATATGGAAACAACCTAGATGCCCCACCACAGATGAATGGATACAAAAATTGTGGTATCTATACACAATGGAATATTATGCAGCCATTAGAAATGACAAAATAATGGCATTTGCAGGGAAATGGATGGAGCTAGAAGGAATCATGATGAGCGAGGTAAGCCAAGAACAAAGAGACAAACAGTACATGGTCTCCCTGATAAGTGGATGATAAATCCAAAATGTTAGGTGATATGACAAAACTAACAGGACTTAAGAAACAAAGAACTCCCACTCATCTGATTGAACCACTACCAAATATCCCCATGCTGCTGATCACATATATGGTATATAATATGTGAGCACCGTTATATATTACAGACTGTGATAGACAATTTGCTCCAGGAAAGTTAGAATGAACTTGTAACTTTAAATGAGCATCATTATTCCACAATACTGTGAATTTCCGGAAATTAAGTAATCACTTAATCACAATCAAAAAAAAAAAGAACCTTGGGGAAGGGAGGGAGGGCGGGGATGGTAGGGGGAAAACAATGGAGGGGGAAACAATGTTCAAGAGGAAGTGTACTCATTACCTTACTCATGTAACTGTAACCCTCTGTATAGTATCTTTACAATAAATAAATTTAAAAAAATAAATAATAAAAAAGAAGGTTCAAACAACTGCATCTCCAATCAGCTAGCAAAATGCTGGACTGGAGACATTACACAAGTAGTAGAATGTCAGGAGTGAGAATGCCAAGCAAGAGATTGAGGCCCTGAATTCAAACCCCAGTACCAACTCTGCCCTCCAGCCCTGCCAAGATGCCCGTAAACAAAGAAAACTTGCTTCTGTAGTTAAAAAAAAGAGCCCAGAAGCGGGCAACCAACCCTTTTACAAAAGGGTCTGAGAGTTGGCTTTGATCAGAGATGTCAGGGAATCAGGACTGGGATCTGGTGGATATTTATCTAGTGAACCATCGCTCCAGTCCAGTGGTGATAAATAGCACTTCAAACCAGTGGCTACCCTGTCCTTCCTGGTGAAATGATTTTATCTGGAAGACTATAGATGAACTTCTGAGCAAGGACTTTGTGTCAAATATATATACATATATATATATATATGTACATATATCCATATGTAAAGTATATATATATACATATATACATGTATATATGTATATATACATATATATGTATATATACATATATATATACATATATATATACATATATATATACATATATATATACATATATATATATGTCCATATATAGAAACAATGTAAAAAATGCAAATATAAGTAATTCCAAATACAATTAATTCCACAATAAAGGACTTAAATGATTGTACAAAATAAAAAAATAAATGAATGAAACAAGAAATAAAATGAATAACCACACCAAACACAATATCAACTGAACATCTGTACAGAAGTATAAATCCTAGCTGGGCGCTGGTGGCTCACGCCTGTAATCCTAGCTATTCAGGAGGCAGAGATCTGAGGATCACGGTTCAAAGCCAGCCCGGGCAGGAAAGACTTTGTTACTCCTATCTCCAATAAACCACCAGAAAACCGGAAGTGGCACTGTAGCTCAAGTGGTAGAGCGCTCGCCTTGAGCTGAAGAGTTGAAGGACAGTGCACAGGTCCAGAGTTCAAGCCCCACGATCGACAAAAAAAAAAAGTATAAATCCCATTTTTAAAAAGTATACAAGGAGAATTTTTTCCAGGCCTGAGGCTTGAATTCAGCCCCCCTAGGAGAAGGGAATGGTGGGAGATCCTGAGATACTTGTTTCTGGACCTAGGAAGAGGCATGGAATGCAATCGATCTCATCTTTGAGTGAGTAGTTCGTGTATGATGCAAATAGGAAATGATAGGCAAGACTCATGAGGTATTGATTATTTGTAAAGAGCAGTTGATAAAGCGTAACAATAATCATCACTGTCCTGAAATGGAGTCATTAGGAAAGATCTAAGAATCGGTAGTCACACAGATTGGATTCCATCACCGGTCACCATCTCTCCTACTCTATACAAATATGTACTTATTTGCATACTACCTTCAGCTTTTGAATGGATGACAATTGTGCTTCCCACTCGCCCCGCCCCCCCCCAGGGGAGGCTCAATCTCAGATCCTGGGAACAACCCAGCTCCTTCGTGGCTCACAGGCTGGTGTGTTCATGTGGACCCATTCACCAATTGGGCTTGCTGGCCCCTGAGTTCAGATCCCAGCCCTGCCAAAAGATTCATCTTCATATCAGAAGCCAATCGTTGCACCTGTTTTCCTTTCTTGTGCAAGTCTTGGGTCTCATCTATAATGGAGAATGTGTGGGCCACCCTGTAGCCATGGAAATAAGTTGTTATCCATGTCAGCCCAGTTATACCTGTCATCATATCCTCAAGAAAATACACAATACATCCATGAATAGCCTACAAAATAAATAGAATAACTACACTCAATGCACGATGCAGTTCACACACGGATGTGAATATATATCCCCTGTTTCAATGATACATTGAGGAATATTTCGACTTCCCTGGGGCTCGATCTCTGTTCCTGGGAACGGCCCAGCTCCTTAGTGGCTCACAGGATGGTCTGATCATGTGGATCCATTGGGCAGTTGGGCCTCCTATGTCCTGAGTTCGAATCCCAGCACTGTTAACAATTTACCCTGATGTGAGAAGCCAGTCCTTGCATCTGTTTTCCTGTACTGTGCAAGTTCTGGGTCTCACCTAGGAGGAAGGCTGTATAGACAACTCTATATTCATGGGAATAGGTTGTCATCCAGTTCACCAGAGTTATATCTGTCATCCTTTACTCAAGAAAATACACAATACATTGATGAATAAGATACAAAATAAAGAGAATGACTACACCGAACTCAAGATGCCGCTCACCCATGTTTGGAAATGTAGCTTCTCTGTTTAATTATGAATTTATGACTCTATTGGCCCCCAACAGAGCTCAATCTCAGGTCCTGGGAATGGACTAGTTTATTAGTAGCTGACAGGCTGGTGTGGTCTCCATGACCCATTCACCAATTGGGCTTGCTAGGCATTTATTTCAAATTCCAACACTGACAAAAGATTCATTCTGATGTGATAAGCCTATGGTTGCACATGTTTTCCTGTCCTGTGAATGTCCTAGGTCTCAGGGAGGATGGAGAATGCTCTATAGGCAACTCTATAGCCATCGGAATAGGTTGTCATCCATGTCAGCACAGTTACATCTGTCACCATACTTAAAAAATACAAACTACATCCATGAATAAGACACAAAATAAAAAGAATAATACCCTGAATGCAAGATGCATACCACACCTGTAAGTCAAGAGAGATCCTATGTTTAAAAAAGGTGGGCTTCCATTTGTTAGGAAATGGAAAGACTTGGAAAAAATTATATTAAGTGAAGTAAGCCAAGCCCAAAGAAACATAGGTCCCATGGTTTCCCTTATTTGCAATATCTAGTATATGTATGAGTCAAGCAGAAAAGTTCAGATAAGGTGATGGTAGGAAAATGAACCCTAAGAGAGGTATTTAAATGTTTTTTTTCTTTAATGCATTTGTTTCTAACGCATTTATAAGATTATTTCTTTGTTGCTTTGTATGTCCCTACCCCACAGTATAACCCCTGTTTCACTGTATTTGTTGTTGGTATAATTTGTGGAGGGGAAGGGGAAAAACAAGTCGTTTAAATAAGGATACAGGTGGACCCATTGCAACAATGAGAAGTAGAATTTGTCATGTCGAAAACGAACTTTACAATATTGGGGGGGGAGAGGATTGTGGGGGGGGGACCGGGGGAGGCTGGGAAGGGATGTGAAGGGTAAACAAAGGAGGAGGCTACAATGCTTGATAGGAAATGTACTCATTATCTTGCCCATGTAATTGTAACCCCTCTGTACATTATGTTCACATAAAAAGGGGGGGTTGCTATTTTGTCCAGTGCTTGGGCTTCAAATCAGGCCCTGGACCAGGCCTGACTTTCTAGTCTTCAAGGATGGTGAGCTTTCACTTTCCCCAAAGTGCAACAGAGCTATCCAGATCTGAGTTCAAATCCCAGCACTGACAAAAGATTCATCCTGATGTAAGAAGCCAGTTGTTGCACACGTTTTCCTCTCCTGTGAAAGTCATGGGTCTCAACTATGATGGAGAATGCATAGGTAACCATCTATTCATGGGAACAGGTTGTCATCCATTTCAGCACACTTATACTTGTCACCATATTTAGTAACATACAAAATACCTCCATGAATTAGAGACAAAAAAGGAGAAGTGCACCGAACACAAGATGCTGACCACACATGAATGTCAATATAGATCCTATGTTTAAATTATGGATTTATGACTATAGTGGACCACCCCCTGAAATCAATATAAGTTCCTGGGAATGGCCTACCTCCTTAGTTGCTCATAGGTTGGTGTGTGCACCTTGACTTATTGGACAATTGGTCCTGCTGGCCCTGAGTTCAGATCCCAGTACTACCAACAAGAGGATCGTGGAGTAACCAGCTGAGTGTGAAAATTGTTTTCCTATTCTCTGAGAATCCTGGGTGTCAGGCAGGATGGAGAACATTTCTACAAATCTAGATGCTCTGTTATAGGATGTCATCAATGTAATAAACATAATGGATTTCATCATAATAAAATCAATGGTAAATAAATGGACAAAACAAAAAAATACAAGGAACAACAACCAAACATGTATGGACTGAATATCTATGGGTAAGTATATATCCTATCTTTACAATGTGTATAAATAGTATGTTTCCAGGGCTGGGTCTTGAATTCTGGACTAGTGGACAGGCCTGATTTTATCTTCAGGTACAGTTATCTTCCCTTTCATCCACACTGCTGCAGATTTACACAGATCCTGAGTTCAAATCCAAAGCCTGGAAGAATAAACAGCATGAAGTGCAAGCCAGGAAACTAATTTATTTTTTAAATTTTTCTCAGCACTGGTCTTGAACTCAGGTCTTGGCAACTCTGCCTCAGCTTCGATCACACTATGCTGGCATGAAGCCACTGAACCCACATCTGGTCCTGGGATCCTACACCCCCAGTTCAAGCAGAAACAATTCTCAGAAAAAAATGTGGCCTTTTTACATTTACTTCCGTTGCACGGTGACCCTCCTGGGTCTGAATGACACTGTTTCAAAGGGTACTTCACCTTGTATGGCTAAAGGCTTGCAGACTATCAGGGAAGCCATAGGCCCACGTGGCAACCTAGGCCCTGATTTCGAATCCCAGTCCTGACACCAACCAATGGCAGAAGATACTAAGAATCTGGTTCCCATCCATAGGAATAACAATGGAATGTTATCAATGTCACGGTCGAATGAGTTGATTGTGAATCATGCTCTTATAAAATTAGACAGCATCATATCAGGAGGCTGATTGATTTTATTTATTATTTATAAAAATTAAAAGAATATTACTACTTACAGAAATGCAATATTTTCAGGACACTGATCGATTTCATTCATAGTATAAGGATGCAAACAATAACATTGATTACATGGAGGCATAATAAATACCCAGGAATTGGTAGGAATGTAGTCCATATAAATGACTAATGTATAGATATCTCTGGCACTCTAAAAGATATATATTTATTAGCATGCTGCCATCTGCATGTCAATCTGTTCTTATTTTTTTAACCTCTTGGGCTCGATATCAGGTCCTGGGAATTGCCTGTCCACTCAATTTGCCCCAGGATGGCATGTTGACACTCACCCATTCATTAATTTGGCCTTGTAGGCCATGAGTTCAGATGCCAGCACTCACAAACAATGAATCGTGGAGTAAGAAGCAGATGGTGACACATGTTTTCCTTTTCTATGAATGTCCTGGGTGTCAGGCATGAAATGGAATACATATGCAGACCTATATCCTATAGAATCAATGTAATCAATGTTCTATGTGCCATAATAGTCAATAAAATAAATGGTCAATACATGAATAAAACAAAAAATACTACACTGAATGCAATATGGAGTCAACGTATGTATATAAATATAAATCATATATGTAAATTGTACATGAATATGACGTTTTTTCTAGAAGTGGGGATTGATTTCAGGCCTAAGGAACAGACTTGTATTTTTTGACTTCAAGGGGGCAAGCTTCCCCTTCCCACACAGTGGAACAGAGTTACCCAGACAATGAGTTCCAATCCCAGTCTTGGCAGAAAAAATGGCACCTTTATACTATTTGACACCCAATTCTTAGGTATTTCATTATGCCTCCATTTTATTAATGTGATTGTTTAAATGCTTCATAAAGTATTAATTAAAATCAATCAGTGTCCTATATTTGTGTATAATTTTATCCAAGAATCATTCAAATCTGCTCATTCAATCATGACATACATCACATTCCATTGGTATTCATATGAATAGGAACAAGTTTCTTAGGATCTCCTGCCATTTGGAGGTGGTGGCAGGACCAGGACTCGAACTGTGGGCTCCAACTCCCACTTCAACACAAGGATAGGGTACTCACCGGTCTGTCCAAGAACATCAGCAAGACCAATTAGGCAGGCACCAGTGGATCTCAGTAGTTCTCCTTGATACTTACAAGGCTGTGATAGGAGGAAGATGGTCAAAGTCACCCTAGGCAGGAAAGTCCTTGAGACCTCTGTCCAACTTCAGTGTCAACAATGCCAGAAGCCCTGTGGATCCTGTGTGGAGGGTGAGCCTTGAGCCAAAACAGCTCACAGACAGTGCCCAGATCCTGAGATCAAGGTCAGGACTAGCAACAAATAAGAATATACAACTATCTGTGCAGCCATCTAGCTAAAGCAGGTCACCCTCTTGTCCCCAACTGAATTGGGCAGAGATCCATGGGAAAAGTGCTAGGGGATCCGCTGTCATCTTGACTCTGCCCATGCTGCTTGCATCACAGGATTCTGGCCACACCCCCATTCTTTCATGTTTCTTTCTGACCAATGGGATACAAGAATGGTGACCACACCCGCATTCCATGCTGCCCAGTAGCACCGGGTTCCCTCTGTTAGCTTACACCACTACCAGCAGTTGAGGAAGGTAGAGATGACAGTGCTGAACAAGAGACTCGATGTGACTTTGGAGTATAGTAGGAAATTGATGCACTCACCCCCCCAAGCCCCTCTCTACCTTCCTGAGGTGCCACGTTTCAAGCTCAGGCAATGGTGCGCTGCCAGCCGACCTAAGGGCCTGACCTGTTCTCTGCCCTTGGTCTTCTGCTCTGGGCACATGTGTCCATAATGCTGCCGCCCAGTATGCTCGTGTCACCTGGAGCAGCCGCCAACTGCTGCTTCTCCAAGCAGCACAGGTGAGTGACTGCCTCAACACCACCCCAACCCTGTGTCAGACACCCCTCTTGGGTAACAATGACCCCCTGCTTGTTTCCTCTCCCTGGCTCTGAGTACCCACCTTTCTGTCTTGGGCATTTCTGAGATAAAGACTAAACATATACTCAGGCTTGGCTGGATCGAGGTCCTCTTATCTGTGACAGGTATGACCCGCCAGGCCTGGTCCTCTGTAGTTGGGATGGTAGACATGTAGCACCATGCTCAGTCATCAGTTTAGATGGATTACACTGTTAGTCCACAGCAGCCGATCCTTGACCACAGGTGAAGCTCTGGGTAGGGCCTCAACCATGGGACCTAGGTCTCCTCACAGGCAAGTTGTGAGGAAACTGACTTATACAGAGGGATCTCTGGAGCATGGCTAGGAACAGAGGGAGCAGCATTCAGATAAAGTTCTTGGCTGCGGCAATTCTGTGAGCATATGACAGGAAGATACCCGGAAAGGGCTCAGGTGGGGCCTGTTACTAATCGGGCAACAAGTGTGGGATTATGAAACAAAACATGGTTCTCTTTCATCATTCCCTTATCCCCGTAAGGAAGGGGAGCCTTTACTCTCTTGAGTTTTTCAGCTGGGGAAACCGAGCCACAGAAAAGCCAGGTGACCTACTTATGACCTCAACTTCACAGGACCATGGCCTGACTTCTCTACCATATTCCCTAGGACAATGGGTGTTATTCAGTCCACTTCTTGTGGTGGGAAGTCCACTTCTTGTCAGTCATGGCCTGGGTGCTGTTCCCTAGCTCCTCAGCTCAAGGCTAGCACTCTACCACTTGAGCCCAAAGTGCCACTTCCAGTTTTCTGGTAGATCTTTGGAGATAAGAGTCTCACAGTCATTCCTGCCTGGGCTAGCTACGAACCATGATCCTCATATCTCAGCCTCCTGTGTAGTTAGGATTAGAGTTCTGAGCCACCAGCACCCTACTTGTGTAATTCTGACTTTCTTTCTCTTTCTCACAGGAACTGGTTGAATGGGTGCTGGAGGAAGTGACCCAGTGTTCCCATGCTGCTGGAACGCAAAGTGGCCCTCTTATTCTGGAGGTTGGCTGTGGGTCAGGAGCTGTCTCACTCAGCCTGTTGAAACAGCTCCATGAGGTAAGCCCCTCTGTGCCCTGGCCAGAATGTGAGGGTTATTCATTGTGAATCCAGCCTTACTGGACTTATTGTATTGTATTGCTTTCTACATCATTTTCTAGAACCTGGCCAAAATTATGATACATAGTTACGAAATGAAAATATAATATCAACTTAAGAAAGTCATTTAGGGCTCTGGGAATGGGGCTTCATGGTGCAGTGTTTGCCTAGCATGCATAAAACCCTGGGTTCAGTTCCTCGTATTACATAAACAGAAAAAAACTGAAAATGGTGCTATGACTCAAGTGGTAGAGTGCTAGCTAGCCTTGAGAGAGAAAAAAAAAAAAGCTCAGGAATAATTCCATAGCGCTGAGTTTAAGACGCTGGACTGGCAAAAACAAAACAAAACAAAATACATTTGGTTAGTAAATGCAAAACAAAGAATCCATACTTGGAATATATAATTACTCCTTCCATACTGACACCTGACAATAGTCCCTAAGTCATGTACTTTACTTATATTAGGATACTGTGTTGAAAAAAAATGTTTTGTTCATTAGGTCACAGCAATTAATGACAGGAATGTGCTTAGATGTCAGGTGAAGATTAACTCTGGAAATTCAAAGATTCTAGGATTTTGTGTTATCACTGCTAATCACAAAGAGAAGGGTAGTTTAAGTGAGATTTGAAATCTTTTTGGTCAGTCATGAGACCAAAAAGGTAGAGGCTAAGTAACAGTTGTGACAGAAGAGAAGGAATAACTTCAGATGCAAGGAATACATGATAGTAACTAAGGTACACCAGAAACTCTTCTAGAGAACCATTTTTGGTTATTTAAGTACTATTTATCAACTAGGCTTACTCCTCATTGCCTTTAGCATTCTAAGTCTCTTAGGCTACTTTTAATCTCTGTGTGATAAATGTATCTCCTTCTATGCTGTTCTTTCATATCTTATCTTGTTTGCTTTCTAAAAATCTGTCTTTCTATATTTCTCTATGAACATTTCCTGATACTAAATACACCTATACAGATGGCTCATGAGTCATTAATGTAACTACGTGGAAAAGGAGGACATATTTATTGCTACCTCAATTTTTCTGAAAAGCTTCAATGTCAGCATTTGATTCAAATTTCCATTCTTTGGCTACAAAGTGTCATTCAGTGCACATAAATGCAAATAAGAGCTGGGTCCTGGTTGTTCACGCCTGTAATCCTATCTACTCAGTAAACTGAGACCAGAGGATTGTGGTTCAAAAAAAGCCAGCCTGGTCAGGAAAGACCATGAGACCCTTATCTTCAATTTGCCACCAGAAACCCAGAAGTGGTACTGTAGCTAAAGTGGTAGAGTACTCAACTTCACCTGAAGAGCTCAGGGACAGCTCCCAGGATCAGAGTTCAAGCCCCATGACCAATAAAATAAGTGAAAATATGACTTTAAGTTTCCCCAAAAGGAACGAAAAGGTCAATAATTTTCCCAAGCAGAAAAAAATAATTCCAAACTGATTCAGTGCACCTACTTTTGCTGAGTTATTGATGTTATGGCTTCTTTGCTGGACATATTTTCTTGTTTTAAAAACTGTCAAATATTAGCTTTACAATAAACTTCATTTAATATTTCTTGTTTCAAAAGAGACGTCCATGCATTTGATGTCACTTAGCTTTCTTAATATCTTAGTTCAAAGCCCACCCAGGCACAAGAGTCTGTCAAACACTTATCGCTAATTAGCAATAAAAAAACAGAAAGGAGTTTTGGTTTGAGCAGTAGAGTACTAGCTTTGGGGGCAATTGGACAGGAAAGACAAGAGTTCAGGGACAGGGTTCAACCTCTGGGTTCAAGCCCCAGAGCCAACACAAACTAAACAAACAAGCAACAAAAACAGATATTTCTTTAGGACCCTCCTTAAAGGAGTACTGGTCTGAGAAGAGACTCCTTTTGCTGATCATGGTAATTGGATCCTTCTTTTATGGAATTCTTATTGCTATGGAGAACTCAGGACCAGACTAAATTAATAACTGACTCGTGCAACAAGAGAATCATCTCAGGGTTCAAATAACCATCCATAAGACACTTTAAAACCTCCATGACTTTGTTTCTTTGCAGTAGAACACTTTTTAAAACAACGTTATTTCCTTTTTTCCTATGTTGGCCTTCAAATGTCATATTATTTCTTTTTGTAATATTCTCAACTAGAAGTTTACAAAAAAGTTTTTTATGAGTAAAGAATACACTCGAACAAGTCAGGGACAGAGTTTCCTACAAGCCAAGGGATATTTTTCTTGTACAGTAAAAACGAAAGCACAAGTTAACTTGAATTTTGTCATTCCTATATGTTCAATTCTTCTCCTGGGATCAGTTTCCACATCCAGTAACGGTTACTTCCAATAACAATCGATGGTACTGCTTGAGGTATAATGAATGTTTTCTTTCTTCACTGAAATAACACAAGAATATCTTTGGAGCTGAGATAACACGTGTTTCAGAGACAAGTTAGTAAAGAGAAAATATGAAATTGATACTGCTTATAAATACATTATCCATGAGTACACTGAGTTCAAACTTTTAAATTCTCGGTAAATTAAGGCATATTTGAAATAGGAAGAAGGTTCTCAGATCATTCTTTTGTGAATGTTATGTGCTGTGCATTATTTCCCAAGTTCACATGAGTTAACAGTAAGAGAAACAATAGCAATAATAGGAGAAAGAGAAGTTTTGTTTTTAAGTATAAGGGTTCAATACACTATAGAAGACTTTACAAATAAGACAACATTGAAACAATAAAGCCAAATCCAGTATGTAGATTTATGGGCGTGATATAGAGAAAGCATTACTCCTAAGTGGAGCACGAATTATGAGGCCACTCCCTTTCTAAATAACGCTTGCTAATCATGCAAATTTGTTAAAAGTAGAATGAAAGAATAATTCTTCTCCAATGCAAGTCAGATATAAGAGCATGGATTTACCTAGGGAAAAAAGTCCATCTTGGGAAAGCTGGGATTATATTAGCAATGAACTGGTGGCTGACATTTATTTTTCTTTACTTATATATCTATATATTTTTTGTTGGTGTTGGTTTTGGCACTTGAACTCTGGGCCTGGGCACTGTCGCTCTGGTATTTGGCTCATGGCTAATGCTCTACAACGTGAGCCACAGTTCCACTTCCAGTTTTCTGGTAGTTAATTGGCGAAAAGAGTCTCCGGGCTTTCCTACCCAGTCTGGCTTTTAACCTCAATCCTCAGATCTCACTACCACCCACCTTAAGATCACATTTCTAACAGTGTACAGTCAGCATAGGTAATGTGTATGTTCATCTACCCTTATATGAATGCTTGAGTTAAAAATCTGGGCTACAACTTAGACTTTACACTAACAAAAATGTTTGTGGTTTAAAAGTTGATACTCCTGGAAAAATAAAACCTAAGCATGTAAAGGAGTCTGGGAAGTTCAGTTTGCATACAGCCTGGGCAGAACAATCTTTGTGACACTACTTATAATTAAGCAGCCAAAAGCTGAATTGGAAGAATGGGTCAGGTGATGGAATACCAGTCATGAGCAAGATTGATGAGAAAGATTGATGAATAAGAGCTTGAGACACAGACACATAGAGGCATTTATATGTGCACACACAAATACACAAATGAAACAACTTTTAGAATATGTAGAAAAGTTAGAAAACAATAGAAAATATGTCCTGAGTAAGACTAGAATCAAGTGACAATTTTTAATATTAGAAAGTCCTAAGTGAAATTCTTCAAAAAGTTTCAGAATATTACATAGGTAGGGACCAGAGATAGGAAGAGAGTTAAGTAATCATTATTCAAGGGAACAGATCCATGGAGGAATGAATCAGACACCCGTTCAGGTGCAGCTGAAAAAGTTCATATCCTTTGTCAAATGTTAGAAAATCTTTGAAAATAGTAGATAAACATCTGAGCAGTCACTTTGGTGGATAACATCACTGGAGAAGTTCAGAATTGCTAGTCTCTACCTAGATAAAATAAACCAAAAAACTATGGCAGGGCAATGTGATACAAACCTAGAATTCTAGCAGTCAGTCTAATACAGGAGATTAGAGATTGGAATTACATAGTGATACCTTCTCTGGACCAGGTAGTATAATTTTATCTTAATAAAACAAACCAGTCAAGAAAGGAATACACAGATGGAAGTTTGGGCTAATTTTGTCATTATGTTTTGAGAAGTCAAGTTTCCTATTGAAATACAACACATATATAATATTCAGTTGTGTTTTAAATGCTCTCTACATTACAGAACATTCCTAGATGCAAAATGACTCATGATTCCCATCCAAAATTTGAAAAAGTAAATAATCATAATTCTTTTGGATTCCAATGAAATGATGAAGGATTACAAAAGGTTATCCCTGGAAAAAAAGCAAAGTTCATCTAATATTAGACTATGTAGATTTTGATAAATTAGAGTTTAGATTTAAAATAAATATTTTGGTTTTGTTTGTAATTTCATATTCTATAGTATGCTACAAAATTCTTTTTAAGTAGAGGGTTTAATTGACAAATTCACAAATGATTCTCACATTCTATTTGCCTAGAATATTCTTTCAAGAGAGTTATAGTTAGAACTTAGTTAATAGATAATTCCAACAGTTCATGTATAAAATGATAATGTGAATGATATAGACACAGTTGCCAACAAATGGATGAAATTAATTTATAAATTAAGAAAAATAGCATTTTTTGAGGCTTTGGTATAACATGGTATGAAGAGAATAATTGTGTGACATCTTCTTTCTTCTACATATATGTAACACAGGAAGCAATTTCCTTAATTACGTGCCTCTTCATACAATGAGAAAAATGCTAGCTTTGAGGTTTGTTTTTATTTTTGTTTTGTTATATTGGTTTGTCCGTGGGCTTGAACTCTGGGCCTGGACACTGTCTCTGAGCCTGTTTTTGCTCAAAGATTGTGTCCTACCTCTTCAACCTCAGTGCCACTTGTTTCTGGCTTTTTCTGAGAAGCTTACTGGAGATAAGAATCTAAGGAACCTTCCTGCCAGGGTAGGCTTTCAACTGTAATCTTCCCAACTTAGCATCCTGAATATCTATGATAGTTAAAAAATTATAAAATATAAATAATATTTGCAAGTGTTCTGATGTCAAGAAAACCACTGGAGGAAAATTCATGAAACCCACTTTATTGTGGTGTTCTTTCCAGAGAAAAGAGGGCATCACACAGAGGTGTAGTATTTTTTCACAATAGAGATCATCTATTTGTGATGTGAATTAAGGGAATTTTGAGGTGCACCCTACAAGTTGGGAACTGTTGGGCTTGGATGACTTTATGAGATAAATATTGGGATTGATGGTCATAGAAATAATAGCTTACTCTGATAAACAATTGCTTACTCTTAAAGAATTAATTATTACAGATGCTTCATAGTTTTATCCTCTACCAGAATGTGGCTATTTTTCTGTTGACTTCTCAATCTGTAACACCCCATTGGAAACTGCATCTATTGCAAAATTATATAACATTCAAACACGTACTGTTTGAAATCTATCAGATATGGAATGTTCAGAATTTGAAAATGAGTAGTTATTAGTCATAGGAATTTTGAAGAACACATATATCCTGTCCTCTTAACAATTATTTACTTTTAAAAGTTATGGGTTTCCCCAGAATTAATCTGTTTTCGGCTTTAGCATGATAAAGTACTAAATTTATTCTTTTTTTGAAAATATAGGCAAGTATATTGTGAAAATATTGTCTAGTTGGATAACATTCAAGTTGATGACCCTCTGATTAAAAAGGGGTAATTAATTCAAATTAGATGCCAAATTGTATTGATTTTTAAAAAGTTACTACATAAAGAATAATATTTATTATGCTTATCCAATGATATTTATTTCATGCAGCTTATTTTTTATTGACAAAGTGATGTACAGTGGGGTTACAGTAATTGTAAGGTACTGAATACACAACTTTACAAACTTGTTACCCTCTCTCATTTTTCTCACAGTTTTCTTTCACCCCAATACCGCTCTCAATTTGTAATGTACATTTCCAACATATTATCTTGTGAGTATTGCTATTGAATTGGTTTGTCCTTGGTCCTTTTTCTAACCATTTGTTGTTCCTCTTCCCTTACCTAATTAAGGTAAATGTATGAACAATACAAAGGGTACCAAAATCAAATACAGCAGGGGAAAACCATAGGGGAAAACCCAAAAGAAAATAGAAATCACATAGTATATTAAATTCACGATTCTGATAAAGAAATTTCAAAAAAGTTTTAAAATTATGACAGGTAAATTTTAATTGTTCAAAATTTTTAACAGTTTAGCCTATGAAGAAAATTTAAAATTGCCTGGAAAAATAGGCTTTCATGCAATGTGGGTAAAGATGGCTCATTTTCACACTAAACAAACAAACCTCAGAAACCTTGCTATAAATCCTGTAGATTTCCTTGAGAATTGTCCTTACCCAGGAAATATACTCTTACTGTGTGAAACAATGTTTTAGTGTAATTTTAATTCAAACTTTAAAAAAATATCAAAATTTGTGAATTGACCTTTAATTATCAAACATTAATTCTCTGAAAAAGATAATTTGGGTCAAAATATTTAGGGAGAATGTGCCTTCCAAAATGAAAGAAGGCATTGGGTTTACACTTTTTTGTTGTAGTACTTTCCAAAATGTTTTTGCACGAGAAATACTGAAAAAGAGAAAAAATCTGATTGGCTACTTCAAACCAATGATTTCACATTTCTAAGTATCTCAAAAAATATCCTTATTAACATGAGATAGTGAGGACTTCTCTTATTACATAAGCCAAAAAGTTTTGGGATCAGAAAAGAATTGAGCAAATTGAAAAGGTAAGAAAACGTGGTCTTAGAAGCCATAGCTAAGCGTATTTGCTTCAGCAGTGGAAAGAGGCCAAAACTTTTTGATATAGATTGCCATAATATTTATGCTACCTAAAGTGATTTTACAGAGCCTATTTGGCTCACTACAATGCGGAATAGATTGAACGAAGAGGTGAAAATAAATTCCACATTCAAATAAAAGAGTTTTAAAAGAGAAACCATGAAGATTTAGCCGTGGGGAAGGCCTTATAATCCTTCAGCTTCACTAGACTTGAAGCCAAGAAGCTGTGATTAAGTGGAAATCACACAAGAGCTAAAAGGAAGACATAGAAGTAGGACATAGAAGCATTGTCCTTTGGAAGAGACACTGTCATCCAAGAAATGGGTGATTTGATTCTCTCCTTCTCCATACAACTTGTTGAGCAAATGCCAGAGGAAGAGAAAAATAATCTATTGAAATAATTTTGCAAAATATAACTTCACTGTTCCTGATATGGTATCTAAGGAGAATATTAAGAGAGAAGATAAAAGTGGAGTATTTTTCGGTTTCCTCTAAGCATATTGTTAGCAAAATATATCTTTGAGGTTAGAAGTGATAGAACCAAAAAGTGGTGCAGTATTTAATTTTGTGGGCACTTTAGACACAAGAAGACTTTCAAGGTAAAAGAAAAAAGAATAGCTAAATATTTGTGATCAGAGCTTCTTGGACTGGTTTTTTGGAGACAAAGTTTTACATTAGAGTTTGTCCTCATTATCAAAGATGTTGGGTTTTCGTGGCAACCAAATGCAAAGGGGAAGTTTAATGTACTCGCTTGGACAAGTAAACAGATTGATAGAAAAAAAATGGCACATAATATTTAGTGAATTACTTTGACCAATTACTTTGCCAGAACAAAGAAGGAAAGACATAATTCAAGATCACTTGACTTAAAAGTATGAAAAAAGAGTAATGAAGAGATATGAGAGAAAACAGAGGATTGTTTTCTCTCCAATGGAATAATGGGTTCTTGATCTTGTTTCTATCATTCTATCTTCACAAATTATCAAGTGTGGCTCAGGACAGGAGGATCCAGTTCAGACAAAGAGAACTCGCAGAAGAAAATATTTGCAGCAGATGTAGGTGATTTATAACTTTAGATAATCTATTTAAATCTGTTCAAAATTCTCCCCTACCCCATACTGCCCTCTTTGAACAGTATTTGTTTTTGCTTTTCCCAAGACTGCCCCTCATTAACTGCTTAAAATTTTGAGAGGTAATATTAAAACTCCTAGAGATTGCTGTTTGGTTGTGATTTTTGTGATTTTGTTGTTTAACTCATTTCAAAATATTGTGCAAGTATGTTACAATTAAATATGTCCATCTATTTGTCCAATGCTCCTGGATCAGAGTCACTCCTTCTATCATTCTCAACCAACCCCTTCTCCAAGATTTATTTCGATTTACCACTTCCTTTATCACATGTGTACATTGAGCATTCTAGCTGTTCTTGTCCCTTGTTCCATTTTTCATTCATTCAATGTCTTTACTATTATTCCTCTCTGGTTTCAACTTCCAGATAGTTATTCTCTTAAACTGTCTGTTAATATTTTGAAAGGTTTATACACATTACATTGAGTTTCAATCCTGCACATACTTGAACTTATGTCAACTTCTATTTCCATAATTCATTCATCTGCAATAACAATTTGCAAGTCTGGAGACGTGAATCACCTAGACATGATTTAATTCTATCCATTTGGAAGATTAATCTTTAGTCAACAAGAAAGTTTAAAAATGGCTTATAATGTATTCCTAACTATCAATTTTTATAAATGGCTTTGTACAATGGTTTGTGATTATTTTATTTCACATGGGATAGTATTTTCTGCTACATATATGTTTTGGGGAAAAAAGTAAATGAATAATTACTACTATAGAGGAATATGATAGATATAGAAGGCAGATTTTATGTTTGTCATATCTCTGATGAGTACCCATATTCAAGACTTAAAGTCATATTTCTTACTATGTTAGACAGACAGGGAAAATATAGAACAACATATGATAAGGCAACTATTTTTGACTTTTTAAAATGTACCTCATTATTTGATGAAATTTACTTTATTAGCTAATGTTTGGGTTTGAAATGTGGAAGGCTGATCTATTTAACCCATTTCTGCAAGGCACCTAATTAACAACACAAAAGGTGGGTGGTATTATTTCTATACTTTAATGAATGGTTGAAACTGTTTGACATTAGTGCTGGGTAAATAAATCAACTCTATTGTAACTTGCTCCCTCCCCTTAAAACACTTGTAATGTCACTAAGTATCATCTACTTGTCAAATGTTATTTTGGCAAATGTGATTTTAAAAAGTTTATTTGAAAAGGAATATATTTTCAGGAGATTAAATATAGGTTATCATTGGATTGAGAATGACAACATTTTTATAATACAGAACCAAGTTTTACGGAAGTACCATTGTTTTGAAGCACTAAGGATCTTCTCACTGTTTCTTCTGAATTATATTTGACCTCTAAGTCAAGTTTTTCAGGCCTTGGTAGACCAATTATGGATCTATTGTTCCAGGAACTATTTTTTGGCCTACTTATGCTGGACTGAAATCTTTCATTACTCATTAGGAGAGGGGTATTAAAAATAATCTTGTGAAATTTGTGATCTTGCTCACTCATATCGGCTGGTCATCGGCAAATTGGAAATTTGAATTACAGTATTTTCTCAGATTTTTTATCTCATATTTATGTTGCCTTGTATTTCACAATTGATTAAAGCTAATTCCTATGTCTCAAGGAATTTGGGCCCTGAAATATTATAGGAAATGAGAATTTGAGATGGTTCTTCAATTACTTTCTGTTGGCATATTGCATTAGCCTAGATGAGAAGTCTTGCCCTTCTTATTTGATGATGCAGATAACTGGGATCCTAGGACCCCTGGGTCCTGCAGAAGAATAATACTTTTTAGACATAAAATCTGCAAAATTTGGGTATACTCAGTAGGAATGATTCAAAAATATGGAGAAAACAGTTTGGGACCAGCGAGTTAAAACAATAAACAGAGCAGCAGAGTAAAATCCCTTATAGATTAGAGGAAAACAGCATTGTTTTTTACCATGTGAATTCAGATGACCAAGAACACTTAGAAGGTATCCCAAGTTAATACCGAAGACATTTCATTGATACTTTTATATTCTAATATATATTCTAAACCTAATTAATTATATTCCAATTGTATGTATTGGAATAAATAAATATCAATGTAGTTCTCAAATTATCAACTGATTCTAGTAAGTTTCACTTTGTGAAATATAAAATCAGCATATAAATATAAAATATATAACTATATATAATATACTAAAAGGTACATGTTTTGCATTGTTCTGTTCTTGTTAGGATATCAAAAGCAACTCTTTTAAAGTTTTATTCCATTATCTCTACCTCAGTGTTTGGTAGAGTTAGGCCTAAAGATTTACCATTTGTAGATGTACAGACTGAGGCAAGAGGAAACAATGTGATAAAAACATTACCAATTTAAGGCCTAAAATCGAGGATAAACATATGGACTGCTCCTGGAGCTATGGAAATATTTGGTGATATAAACGCAGTAGTGTAATTTCCTTCCTGATTGGAAGGTAGACAGACCGGGACATTAGGTAATCATGCATATGAACAATTTTTCACCTTCTTGCCTTTAGCTACTTTTGAAATGTTAGGTATAATAAAAAAATTATATTTTGATAAAATACCTTCTAGTCTGAACAGTTCTGTCTGAACAGTTCTGTATGAACTGTTCATCTCTCTACGATCCCTTGTAGCTAAGATTAATTTTGTTGCAGCAAGACAACTTTTGCTGTCAGGGTAAGATATTCTGGTTGGTCTATTGGTACATGGAAGAATGGGAAAGAGTCAGGGAGACATTTTGTGCCAGTAAGACCTCATTTGGGAAATTTTAAGCTGCAGAAGTTTAGAAGTAGCTCTTGAGCAAGGCTTACTTTGAATCCCTTAGCTCCACAAAGCTAACTCAGTTCATAAATAAGTACTTGAAAAGCCATCACCTTTGGACCTAGCTATAAAGGCTTTAAAGTAGGATCAGGTTTAAAATGAAAAAGACTTAAAATAGTCATTGACAAAAAAATGTTGAAATGTGAGCAATTGATTGAACAATATAAATATTTTCCACTATACACAGAATTTTAGGGAAATAAGATCAATACCATTGTAGGAACAATAAAATTTCCTTGTTACAAATAAGCAACCAAAGTTATATGCCAATATTAAGATTGCATCATTAACTATTTAAATTTACAAGATACTACATGCTTCAGCAGCACATCTACCCAAATTACAACAATACAGAGAATAACATGACACTTCCACAAGGATGATATGGAAATTTGTGAAGTATTCTTCAGATTCAAGGAGTGAAATACAGTTATTAAAAAGTTGATTACAAAGGTACAAGTGAAACAATACATGTAATTCATAGAATTAAAAGTTTGTCTTCAGTGTATTAACTCTTAACCTTAGAAAAGTCTTTACATAGCATAACCTTTACAAAACTTTTGAAATTAGATAACATTGTCATTTTATCCCAAAGAAATAAAATAGTATAAAGACCTTGGAAAAAAGGAATCTTAAACTGTTTCTATATGGAATGCAATCTGAAAGGACACATTCATTAATGAACCTATATAATGTAAATCAATGTAGAATTCAAAATATTATATTTGGAGAGAATGAAATAGATTATGGATATTATACGAACAGAATACAGGCTATTTTAAAATAAGCTTTTTCAGACAAGTACCAGAAATATCTTTAGCTTATGTACTACTCATTTCAACAGATAAGTTAAACCTATTTCTGATTTAAAATAATCACAAACTCTGCAGAAATCATTATAGATATATACAAACAACTCTTGAATACATTTTGATATCAAAGTCAGGCAATTCACTTGGAAGAATTCCATGAAATCTATGATTTTTTACAGTAAGATATTGCTGTTACTTTGTATTGTGAAAATATTTTGGAAGGACACAAAGGATGAAACGGCATTTTTGAAATTTAAGAAACTTAACCAAACCATTACAACTTACAAGAACAATTTGTTCAGCCTTCCACCACTTCATAGAGGTAGTGATACATATTAACCTTTTGGCAATATCTAATGCAGTTTCTTCCAAGTTGTTCTTCAGACCTGGTTTAATAAAATGGTTCAACAAAAGGTGATCCATCATACTTTTGCTACCTCTATTCCCAGCAGCAAGATGCAAGGGGGACAAGATGCATTTAGTTTGGTCATTGTTATCTGCATCATGATGAAGTAAGAAAGAAGCCACTCGTATTATTCCACGTATAAGCACTGTGCATGGGTGTCCAGCCATCTACAGTTATTGCATGAATAGCTGCCTCGAGACAGCAACTCATGGACAATGTCTAAGTGTCCACTGTAGGATTGCCAATGAAGCGGGGTATACTCATCCTCATCCCTAGTATTCACATGAGTGGCTTTTTTGGAAAGTAGTGTCTGCACCGTAGTAAGCTGATTATTTTCGGCAGCCCAAAGAAGAAATTTTCTTGGATCCTTCTCCATCCTTTTTCTTGCAAATGATACCATATTTCACGTTTTCATCTTGTTCCTTGTCTTCATCAGAATTGCCTAACCATTGACTTTGAGTACCACTGGGAATGACGTGCACATGTATTTCACCAATAATTCACGTTGGTTGAACTGGTCAGAAAAATCCAATGAATTTTCTGCATCTGTTTTTTCACCATGATTTGTTTCCTCTTTTTCCGTTTTCTATTCTAAATTATTCTAACTGGAGAATAGGGAATTGATAGAGAACAGAGAAAGATTTTCCTCCATATTCAAAGTTATAGGCTGAAAATGATGGCAAGTGGTGTCTTCATGTTCAGCTTATTCTAGGAATGAGAAAATAGGACATAATGCCTTCTATGAAAATGCTTTGGGAAATGGCAGGGCAGAAAGTGAAATGATGCAAGCAAAAATATAAAAGCAAAAAAAATTAGGATAATTATAGAGCAATCATATTATCTATGAGAACCATGAAAAAGAGGAAGAGAAAGACAGATGTACAATGACCTAGCTAGCCACAAAATCCATGCCTCTGATCAATTTATAGTGGAAACAATTTTATTTTTTAAAAAGAGATGGAAATAGAATTTATGTACTTTCTTGAAATTAGTAAATACATTTTAGTAGCCTACACAAAGAGACATAGCTTTGACTAAATTCGAGACAAGAAACTATTTTCTTGATAATTCTAGTAGCAGATCTGACAAATCAGTTGAATCAAACTTTTCCTGTAAAATGAACGAATGTGTCTATTCTAGAAAAGCAGCTAGAGAAGGAAGGCCGATTGTATGTGTGAAAAAATTTATGGAAAAAGGTATTGAAGATTACTTACTGGTGATCCACTTGCACTGGAAGCGTGATTCTGAACTATTGCTTGCTGATTCTGAACTAGTGCTTTAATCATTATATTCTCCAAGAAGAAAAAGTGAGATTTAATTGATAGCAAAGACCCACATTTTGACTTCTCATTAAGCACCTTAAATCATCAAAATCACATGAAGACAATAGACAGGCCTACTTTTTTAGATGAAAACAAGTGTCTTAAAAAAACAAGGAATTTAAGTAGTCATACAAAGGACTTCAATTTTACTACTGCACTATACTTTTTTTTTCTAATGTTGGGCAACAATAAATAATGGACCTATTAGAAAGCTCTTATACCTCATATGTTCAATAGTGATTCCTCTTATATTATATCATGGTATTTTTTGTTTATGGCCTTAAGAAATTTACTACCATGAATTTCTGACAGGACAATGTCATCAATGTACATCTTGCTTCTATACTCTCAGTTTTAAATTACTATCTAAGTATGTGCATTAGATAACTATAGAGAAAAAAAGCCACACTGGAGGCTTTTGTCTTTAATCCAAGGTAATCAGAAAGAGGAAATCTGAGGATTGTGGTTTGAAACCAGAACAAGCGGGAAAAAAAAGTCCATTTGAATCTGATTTGAAAGGTAGAAATGGAACTGTGGTACAAGCAGTAAAATGCTAGCCTTGAGAAAACTAAAACAAAAAATAACAAATTCTGGGACAGAGCCAGGCCCTAAGATCAAGCCTTAGTATTAGCACCAAACAAATGAATTAATTAAAATAAATTAAGTGGTCACATGTGGAGAAGCAAGTAAAATTAAACATGCATGGAGACTAGATTGTGTATTATTTTGTAATAAAGGACTATCATTTGTAGTAAACAGCCATCTCCCTCTTTTGTGATACTCAATGCAGATCTGCCTCTCATTGAACTAACCTGGGAGGAGGATCACAAAATCCTGGGTAAAGCAGAGCGTTTTTCTGCCTGCTCAAACAAACTGACTTAAGACACCAACCAAGCCACAGGAAAATCAAACACCACAAACAGACCAGAGACTCCAACAAGAGGCTGGTTATGGACACAAGGGATATACAACATTTTCCCAACCCTCCCCCCCAAAAAAATCAAAGAAGGTTTTTTCTTTTTTTATAACTTTTATAAAAAAAATTTCCAATTTTTTTTAATTTTTAATTTTTACCTTTTTTGAAAAATATTGTTTTCTAGTAACTTGTTTTTTCTTTCTCTTATAATTTTTATTTTAGAGGTATATGTGTGTGTGTGTGTGCGGTTTTTCTTTCTTTCTTTTTTTTCTTTTCTTTTAATTTTTTTAAAAATCTTTTTTGTTTTTTGTTTATCTCTACTGAACTTCTGATCTTTTTTCTTTCTTTCTCATTCTCTTTACCCTTTCTTCTCTTTCATTCTTCTTTATATGACTTAATTGCTGTTCTGCGCATCCTCAGATATACCCATAGTCGATAAATAGACCTTATCCCCCATTGTGAATACGGTTAATCCAGAAATTTATTACTCAATTCAAAACCTCTTAGACTTAAATTCCTTAATAGCAGTACTACCTCTTTATACCTATATAATACTTTAAGTATTTTTTTCAGTTTTTCATATTTGCTTTATATCCGTTCTCTTTTCTAATTATATCAACATTCTTCTCGGAATATTTCGTTTTCAAATCTGTATAATTTTTAAGCATTGCAATCTTTAATTTTTAATTTTTACTCTTCTATTTTTTCTGGTCTCTTTTTTTCCCTTTCTCTTTCTTCATTTTTTCTCTCTCTCTACTTTCATCCTATCCAACCTATTTCCTGCTTTGAGATTAGGATTTAGTTAAGTCCCACATCTCTCTCTCTATTCCTATTTTTACCCACACCTCTCCCTAAACCTAATAATTTCTGGATTACCAAATTCTTCTCTGTGGTTCATAGGCCATTAATATATAGTTTTTTGATGCTGAATATATGTATCTGTTGAACTAGATTGTATCTGCAGACTATTGATTGTGCAAATTCAGACTTTGGTTGATGCTTGCCTTAAGATAGTGTTCTAGCACAAAACTGGTGTTATTTTCATCCCAAATGGGCAGAGTAAGCCAGAAAAACACAAGAAAAAAGGGAAGTCTGGGTATCTCAACTCCCACTCATGCTAATCAGGGGACAGAACAGATAAGAATAATCCAGAGGAGAGTTCCCAAATAGCTCTACAAACACTGCTGGCAAACATGGTAAATGAAAAGATTGAAAAAGTACAAAGGACTCTGTATGAGTGTGATATGGAGAGAGAGGAGGCAAACCAAAGTTTTATACAGGAATATCATGAGCATGAGGAAGCTACTCAAAAAGTGATACAGGATTTGCGTGAGAATCTTGAGAAAACTCACAGAGAAATGCAGGAATGGTGTGAGCAGGCTGAGAACACTCAAAAAGAACTACACAAATGTCGCGAACATGAGGAACATAAGCAAAGAGTAACACAGGAATTGAGAGAACAGGATGAGAATACACAAAGAACACTAAAGGCATTCATGGAATCCATTAACAAAGAGCTGAAGGAGGTCAGGGATACCCTAAAGGGAATGCTGAATGGAACCCAAAAGAATAAATGGGAGTCCAAGGAAACAATAACCAATCAACTAAGTGATTAGAGAATAAACACCTAACACTAAATGAAGGAAATAAAGAAGTTCATACAAGATCTAAAACAAAGCTTCAACAAAGAATTTGAAGCGATCAAAGCTGACCAATTGTAAGGAAAAGCAATAAAAAACAAAGTAGAAAGTCTTGACAGCAGGTTAGAACATGCAGAAGATCGAATCTCGGGATTGAATACAGCCTAATATTATAGAGCAAGAACATACAACCATCCAAGACAAGTCCAAGAAATGTGATAGATCTATCCAACACTTGGAAGACACCATCAAAAGCCTAATCTAAGGATAATGGGTGTAGAGGAGCACCTAGAAACAGAATTTAATGGTAGGAAATTTGTTTAACAGTATCCTAGCAGAGAACTTTCAAACACACAAAAAGATAGGCCTATTCAGATACAAGAAGCATTTAGAACCCAAATAGACTAGACCAGAATAGGACATCCCACCGTCACATTATAATCCACACAGGGTCAATTCAGAATAAGGAAAAGATACTTAAAGCTGTCAAAGAAAAAGAGATTAATCACCTATGAAGGGAAACCACTTAGAATCACGTCAGATTTCTCAGCAGAGACAATCAAAGCAAGAAGGGCCTGGAATAATGTATGCCAAGACCTAAAAACAAACAACTATCAAACAAGAATATTGTACCCAGCTAAACTCTCCTTCATAACTGAAGGCCAAATAAAAACCTTCCACAGCAAAGAAAAATTGAAACAATACATCTCCACCATACCCTCCCTACAAAAGATTCTTAAAGACATCCTACACATAGAAAACCAACAAGACCCCAATAAAGGCCTAGAAACCTCACCCAAACAGAGAATCCAAAAACCATAGGAGGAACCAAGTAGCTGCAACACCCAAGAAGGTGGATTATATGGCAGGAACTACCAAATACCTATCAGTCCTATCTCTCAACATTAACAGACTTAACTCTCCAATTAAGTGACATAGACTATTTGGATTAAAAAAACAAGATCCTTCTATCTGCTGCCTTCAGGAGTCACATCTTAACCGTAAAAACAAACACATTTTCAATGTCAAAGGCTGAAACAAAATCTACCAAACAAACAGCCCCCATACAAAGGTGGGAGTTGCAAATCCTAATATCAGATAAAATAGACCAAATTAAAATTCGTGAGAACAGATAAAAAAGGTCACTACATACTAATTAAAGGATCTCTCCTTAGGATGATATTACAATTCTAAATATCTATTCGCCAAACAACGGAGCACCCAAAGTTATCCAAGAATCACTACTTTCCCTCAAATCCCATATAGATCCAAAGAAATTAATTGTTGGGGATTTTAACACACTATTTTCCCCACTAGATAGATCAACTTGACAAAAACTCAACAGGGAAACCGTAGAGCTAAACAACTGCATAGATCAAATCGATTTCACAGACATCTACTGAATATTTCACCCAGCAGCATCAAAATACACGTTTTTCTCAGCGGCACATAACCATATTCTAAAATAGACCACAATTTAGGCCACAAAGCAAACTTGTCCAAATTCAGAAAGTTATACCTTGTATTCTCTCAGACCACAAGGAAATAAAATTAGAACTCAACACCAAAAGCCACCAAAGAAAGTACACTAAAACATGGAGGCTGAACAACACACTGCTGTATCACAAGTGGGTCATAGAAGAGATTAGAAAGGAAATGCAAATGTTCATGATATTCAACAAAAATGAGCACACAAATCACCAGCTCCGCTGGGACGCAGCAAAGGCAGTACTCAGTGGCAAGTTTATAGCCCTGAGTTCCTACATCAACAAATTGGAGAGATCTGAAACGAACAATTTAATGAGACATCTGAACCTCCTTGAAAAAGAGCAGCAAGATAAACTCCAATCCAGTAGACAGAAAGAAATAATTAAAATTAAATCAGAATTTAATGAATTAGAATCCAAAAAAACTATAGAAAGAATCAACAAAACAAAGAGTTGGTTCTTCGAAAAAATTAACAAAATTGACAGACCCTTAGCAAATCTTATCAGAAAAAGAAGAGACAACACCCAAATAAATAAACTCAGAGAGGAGAGTGGAAACATGAGCACAGAAACAACCAAGATTCAGGACATTTTAAGGGAATACTTCTCAAAACTTTATGCTAATAAGGTTGAAAATTTGGCAGAAATGGACCTTTTCCTAGCAAATATTGACATGCCAAAACTAAACCACAATGAGTTAAACCATCTTAATAGGCCCATATCAAGCGCTGAAATAGAAACAGCAATAAGAGACCTCCCAGCTAAGAAAAGTTCGGAACCAGATGGTTTTACAGGAGAATTCTACAAGTCCTTCAAAACAGAGATCACACCAATACTCCTCCAAATCTTCAATGAAATTGAAAGAGAAAGTTCACTACCGAACTCATTCTATTAAGCTATCATAGCACTCATCCCAAAACCTGGCAGGGCTCATCAAAAAAACAGAACTATAGACCCACATTTTTTGATGAACATTGATGCAAAATTTCTCAACCAAATTTGGAACAATCGACTTCAAAAATTCATCCAAAAAAATCATACACCATGATCAAACAGGATTCATTTCAGGGATGCAAAGCTGGTTCAATATAGCAAATCAATCAATATAATACATCACATCAACAGGAGCCAGGGTAAGAACCACATGGTTATCTCAATAGATGCAGAAAAAGCACTTGACAAGATCCAACACCCCTTCATGATGAAAAATTAGTAATCCGTGGAACATTCCTCAATAAAATAAAGGCTGTATATGACAAACCTACAGCCAGCATTATACTTAATGGTGAAAAAGTAAAGCCAATTCCTCTGAAATCAGGAACAAGACAAAGATGTCCACTCTCTCCAATTCTCTTCAATCTTGTATTACAATGTCTAGCTACAGCAATAAAACAAGATGCAAACATAAAGGGGATCCAAATATGGAAAGAAGAAGTAAAACTCTCCCTCTTTGCAGATGACATAATCTTGTATTTAAAAAATCCCATAGACTCCACTACCAAATTACCCAAAATGATTCAAAACTTTGGCAATGTAGCAGGGTATAAAATTAACCCCCCAAAATCAATGACTTTTCTGTATCCCAACAATGAGGAAAGTGTGGCTGAAATAAAGAAAGCAACTCCATTTGTAATAGCCCCACAAAAATAAAATACCTGGGAATTAACCAAAGAATTGAAGGACCTCTATGATAAAAACTTTAAAAACTTGAAAAAGGAAATCAAAAGCGAACTTAGAAAATGGCAAAAACTCCCATGCACCTGTATTGGATAGATAAACATCGTGAAAATGGCAATATTCCCAAGGCTATCTACAAATTCAATGTGATACCTATCCAAATTCCAACGTCATTCTTCAAGGAAATAGAAGAGGCAATCCAAAAATTCATATGGGACAATAAAAGACCCCGAATAGCAAAAACACTCCTGTATGGAAATAACGCTACTGGAGGAATATAAATTCGAAATTTCAAACTCTACTACAAAGCCATAGTAATCAAAAGAGCTTGGTACTGGCACAAGAACAGACCTCAGGACCAATGGAATAGAATTGAAAACCCAGATATGAACCTACAGACCTATAGCCATTAATTTTCGATAAGGGAGCTAAAAAAATAGAATGGAAGAAAGACAGCCTTTTCTGTAAATGGTGCTGGCAAAATTGGTTAAATACATGTAGAAAACTAAAGCTAGATCCTTATATATCACCCTGCACTAGAATCAACTTCAAATGGATCAAAGACCTCAGAGTCAAAACAGACACATTGAAAATGTTAAAGTAAGGAATAGGAGAAACCCTAGGTCTCCTTGGCACAGGACGAAATTTTCTTAATTGAGACCTAGAAACTCAGCCAATCAAAGAAAGGTTGGACAAATGGAATTGCATGAAGTTGCAGAGCTTGTGCCTGGCAAAGGAAATAGCTAGAAAGATCAATAGAAAGCCCACAGATTGGGAGAAGATCTTCACTAGCCATTCAATGGACAAGGGTCTCATATCTAAAATATACTAGGAACTCAAAAAATTAAATCCCCCAAAAACAAATCCTCAAAGAAACAATTGTCCAATAAATAAGCGGGCTAAAGACATAAAGAGAAACTTCTCCGAAGAGGAAGGAAGGATGGCCAATAGACACATGAAGAAATGCTCAACCTCTCTAGCCATAAAAGAAATGCAAATCAAAACAACATTAAGAAAACACCTCACCCCAATTAGAAGGGCAAAAATCAAGATCTCTAATAACAAAACATGCTGGAGGGGATGTGGACAGAAGGGATACTTACTGCATTGTTGGTGGGAGTGTAAACTTGTTCAACCACTTTAGAAATCAGTATGGAGGTTCCTCAAAAAACTCCACATAGAGCTCCCCTATGACCCAACAATCCCACTTTTGGGTATTTACCCAAATGATCACAAACAAGACCATACTAACGGTAACAGCAAAACTATGTTTATTGCAGAATTATTTACCACAGCTAAGATATGGTACCAACACAGATGCCCCTCAGTAGATGAATGGACCAAGAAAATGTGATATATATACACAATGGAATTCTATGCCTCCATCAGAAAGAATGACTTGCCCCATTTTTTTGGAAATCGAAAGACTTGGAAAAAATCATATTAAGTGAAGTAAGCCAAGCCCAAAGGAACATAGGTCCCATGGTCTCCCTTAGTTGCAAGATCTAGTATATGTCTGAGTCAAGCAGAAAAGTTCAGATAAGGTGATGTTAAGGAAATGAATCCTAAGATATGTATTCAAATGTTTTTTTTTCTTTCATGTGATTGTTTCTAATGCATTTATAAGATTATTTCTTTGTTGCGTTGTATGTTCCTCCCCCACAGTATAATCTGTGCTTTCACTGTATTTGATGTCGGTATAAATTGTGGAGGGGAAGGGGAAAAACAAGTCCTTAAAATAGGGATACAGATGGACCCATTGCAGCAATGAGAAGTACAAGTTGTTATATCGAAAATGAACTTTACAACTTTGGTGGTAGTGGCAGGTAGAATTGCCTGGGGGTGGTTGGGGGGAGGATGGGAAGTGATGGGAAGGGGAAACAAAGGAGGAGGCTACAATGCTTGGTAATTAATGTACTCATTATCTTGTCCATGTAATTGTAACTCCTCTGTACAGTATTTTCACAATAAATATATAAAATTTAAACAATTTAATAAAAAAGATGGATGAACATATAGATTACACATCCTGAGTGTCCCCTGTTAGAAATATGACCTTAAGCTGGATGCTGGTGGCTCATGCCTATAATCCTAGCTGCTCAGGAGGCTGTGATCTGAGGATTGCAGTTCAAATCTAGCAGAAGTAGGACAGTTTCTGAGGCACATATCTCCATAATGCACCAGAAACCTGCAAGTGGCATTGTGACTCAAATGGTAGATCGCTAGCCTTGAACTAAAGAGCAGAGTGACATTAAACCATGGTTGCTAATCACAAAAATTTGTAAAACATAGAATGGAGTAATAATTCTGGTTTCAAGCAAGTCAAATATTATAATCCCTGGTCTCTCAATGTGGCCTTCGTTCCAGTTATATCCATGCTCTTATATTTGACTTGTTTTGAAACCAGAATTATTATTCCATTCTATGTTTTACAAATTTTTGTGATTAGCAACCATGATTTAGTGCTAGAAGATGAAAAAGACTGGTGTCATCCTTCATGGTCCAGTTAGTAATAATGTTTCTCTATATTACTCCCATAGATCTACATACTGTTCTTTACTTTATTGTTTCAAATTTGTCTTGTTTTCAGAGTCTTCTACAGTATATTAAACCATTATACTTAAACACAGAACTTTTTTCCCCCTATTACTCCTATTACTCCTATTGTTTAGTCTACTGTTAACTTATGGGAAATAATGCACAACACACACTCACAAAATACATACAAAATACCCCATTTCTGAGAACCTTCTTCCCAGTTAATATTGGCATTAACTTACAGAGCACTTATCAAATTTGAACTTAATATACTCCTGGATAATGTTTTTTCATGTTTTTTATTTTAAAAATAGTGTACAAATGGGTTAGATTTACATAAGTAAGGTAATGAGTACATTTCCTATCGAGCATTGTTACCTCCTCTTTTGTTTTTCACCTGCCATCCCTACCCTCCTCATCTTCCCAACTCCTTATTACCCTCCATAAGCTGTAAAGTTCATTTTCTACATAGTATCTTGTTCATTTCACTGTTACAATGGGTCATCCTGTAGCCTTGTTTCAGCATTTTGCTATTTTCTTTCCCCTCCCCACAGTAGAAAAAATGTATATACCAGATGCAGGGCATTGACATCAAATACAGGGAAAACAGGGCTTATACCACATAGAAGAGAAATAAAAAATCATATAGTACATTTTAGATACATTAAAACTAGTAAGAAGGAAGAAAAATTGAGACCCTATCTTCAGGTTCATTTCACTTAACATCATCTTATATGGCTATATGTACATGCATAATGTTTTTATAAGCCATTTAAATTCCATATTTTCTCTTTACTTAGTTGTCTCTGAAACACGTGTTACCTCATGACCAAAGATGTCTCTGTGCTATTTGAATGAAGCCAGAAAACATTCATTTTACCACGGGCAGCACCATAGATTGATACTGGAAGTAACTGGAAGGAACTTTTATTGCAAATGGAAACTGATCCCAAGAGAGGAATTGAACATAGAGAAATTACAAAGTTCAAATTAATTTGTACAAGAAAAGAATCCAAGGCTTGAAGGAAACTCTGTCCCTGACTTTTTCGAGTGTGCTATTTACTGATATAAAACTTGTCTGTAAACTTCTAATTGAGAGTATTACAAAAGGAAATAATGTGTCATTTTAGGCCAGCAAAGAACAAAAGGAAATAATGTTGTTTTAAAAGTGTTCTACTGCAAATAAACAAAGACATGGAGGTTTTAAAGTGTCTTATGCATGGATACTTCACTCCTGAGATGATTTTCTTGCTGCAGGTGACAGTTATCAATTCCTTTGGTCTGGTCCTGAGTTTTCCATAGCAATAAGTATTTGAAAAATCAGGATCCAGTGAGTATGATCAGCAAAAGTAGCCTGTTTTCAAACCAATGCTTTAAGGATGGTCACAAAGAAATATGTGTGGTTTTTTTTTTGCTTGCTTATTTGTTTGTTTAGTTTATGGGTTCTGGGGCTTGAACTCAGAGGCTAGGCCATGTCCCTGAACAATATCGTCTTCCCTGTCCAACTGCCCCAAAAACTAGTACTCTACTGCTTGAGCCAAAACTCCACTTCTGTTTTTTGTCGTGTTTAAATACAGATAAGAATTTGCCAGACTCTCCTGCCTGGGTTGGATTTGAATTGAGATAGTAAGAAAGCCAAGTGACATCAACTGTATCAAGATTTCTGTTTTGAACCAAGAAATACAAGATGAAGTTTAATATGAAGCTAATATTTGACAATTTTTTCAAAGAACAGAATTTGTCCAACAAAGAAGCCATAACTTAAATAATCAGAGAAAGTAGGTGCACTGAATCATTTTGGAATTATGTTTTTCAGCTTGGAAAAATAACTATTGATGTCGTAGTTTCTTTCGGGAAAATTAAAGTCATATTTGCACTTTTTTTGTTAACCATGGGTGTTGAACTCTGATCCTGGGCACTGTCTCTCAGCTCTTCAGCTCCAGTTGAACACGCTACCACTTTATGTACAGCAGCACTTCCGGGTTTCTGGTGATTATTGGAAGATCAAGTTCTCATGGAATTTCCTGACCAGGCTGGATTTGAACTGCAATCCTCTGGTCTCAAACGCCTGCTTAGCTAGGATTACAGGTGTTAGTCACTAGCACATAGCTCATATTTGCACTTATGTGCACTTAATGACAATTTTTAGACAAAGAATGGAAATTTGAATCAAATGATGACATTGTAGAATTTCAGAAAAATTGAGGTAGCAATAATTATGTCATCCTTTTCCATGTTGTTACATTAATAACTCATGAGCTATGGGACTCTTACTTTAGCATCCTCTGTTCTCTGGGTATGTGGACTTAGTATCAGAATTTTTTCATAGAGAAATAGAGAAAGACTGAGATGTTTAGAATGCCAAGGAGATCGGGTATGAAAGAACAGCATAGAGGGAGATACAATTTATCACACAGAGATTAAGACCTAGCAATATCTAGTATATGTCTGAATGAAGCAGAAAAGGTCAGATAAGTTGATGTTAGGGAAATGAACCCTAAGATATGTATTCAAATGTTTTTTTTTCTTTCATGTGATTATTTCTAACACATTTATAAGATTATTTCTTTGTTGCTTTGTATGTCCCTCCTGCACAGTATAATCTGTGCTTTCACTGTATTTGATGTCGGTATAATTTGTGGAGGGGAAGGGGAAATACATATCGTTTAAATAGGGATACAGTTGGACCCATTGCAATAATGAGATGTACAAGTCGTTATGTCAAAAATGAACTTTACAACTTTGGTGCGGGGGGGGGGGGAGACGGGGGGAAATGGGGTGGATTGGGTGCGGGTCGGAGGGAGGATAGGAAGTGATGGGAAGGGAAAACAAAGGAGGAGGCTACAATGCTTTAAAGAAATGTACTCATTATCGTGCCCATGTAATTGTACCCCTCTGTACAGTATTTTCACTATTAAATAAAAGCTAGCCTAAGAGATTTAGAATAGTAAAGGCAATGAGGAATAAGCCTAGTTGATAATTAATTCTTCAATACAAAAAATGGTTCCCTAGAACTATTTCTGTTACACCTTAGTTATTAGTATCTTTTTTTCTTCCATCTGGAGTTATTTCTTGTCTTCTGTCAAAACCATTAATTAGCCTCTACATTTTTGGTGCCATGATTGACCAAAAAGTTTTCCAAATTTCACTTTTACTACCCTTCTCATTGTGATTAGCAGTGAACACTCAAAAGCCTGGCATCTTTGAATTTACCGGATTAATCTTAACCAGATATCTAAGCACATTCCTGGCATTAATTGTCATGACCTATTAACAATTTTTTTCAACACAGTATTCTAATATAGGTAAAGTACATGAATTAAGAAGTATTGCCAGGAATCCGTATGGAAGAAGTAATTGTGTATTCCAAATATGGGTTCTTTATTTTGCATGTAATAACTAAATGACTTTTTTGCCAGTCCTGGGGCTTAAACTCGGGGCCAGGGAACTGTTCCTGAACTTTTTTTTTTTTTGCTCAAGGATAGCACTCTACCACTTGAGCCACAGCACTACTTCAGGTGTTTCTTTTTCTGTTTATTTGGTACTGAGGAATTGAAACCAGGATATCATACATGTGAGGCAATACCTGTACCAGGAAGCCACACTCCCAGAACCTTAAATGAGTTTCTTAAGATGGCATTACTTTTTCATTCCATTACTATGTATTATAATTTTGGCCAGGTGATAGAACGAAGTGGAAAACAATACTAAGTCCAGTGAGATTGACATTCCTAGCACATCACTAAGGAAGTACAGTGTTAGAAACTGCAGGACTCTTAGGGCTGTTGCATGTGATATTTCCAGTCCTCTCCAACATCCATAACATTCTGCTTCCACATTCAAGGTCCAGAGGCAAATATCTAAGCCGTTTTATTTATTAGGTCTGTTTCCTAGAATGAAAGAAGGAGGATGCAGAAGGTGATGGTGAAAAAAAAAATGTATATTGGCTCCTTGTCCACATTTTTTTTCATTTTAAAAAAGTGCTACTGATGGATCCTATTTATATCTAATTGACTATACTATCTACATCAGATGCAGATAAATGGAGACATTTATTCTGGTGGATAGTCACATATATTTGTATGGGTTTTTTTTTAACTGTATTTTTTTCCTTTCTTTTTTGGTACTGGAGATCAAACCCAGGTTGTTTAGGCAAGCACTTTACCACTGAGCTAACTCCCAGGCAGATAATCACATATATTAACAAAAGCCATTTCTAGGAAAAAAGATACTAGGTAAGAAAGAATAAAATATTGTCTATAAAATGGTTTCTATTCCTAGCAGAACAAAATTTAGTATTGAAATGATTACTGCATCTTTCTTTGAGATTTTATGCTGAGTATGAAAATTTTCTCTAATTCCTGTAACATCCAAGTATAAAAGACATGATTTGAATGTCTCAATGTTTTCATAATCAAGGTACGTTATAGCTTCTTTCCTGCAGAGACCTGTAATGGCAAGTATGATTGATTGTATTATAGTTCTATTTTTCATCTTTATCTCAAGTGATGCATATCTTGGCATATTACTCTATGTTCTGGATCAGCTCTCTGTAGGTGAGATTTACCTCTACTCTGCAATGTCAAGGTGGATCATGTGACTTACTTTAGCTCACAAATATGAACCAGAAGTGGTGAAAGACTATTTCTAGGGGAAGATTTCTATCTCATTTTCTGTGTCTAACAGCTGACTTGTTTTCCCATAGCTAAAAAAATATCATGTCTCCAGAGGGAGTCTTCCTTCAACTTATATACTGGAGAATATAGCAGGCGAAATTGAGGCAAAACTCAAATACAGCCACATACATATAACACAGTAAGAACTAAGCTAATACTATAATATGATATTAAGATATTAGTTTCCTATCATCCTAGTATACCTTTATGAAAGTTGATTAAAGCATACCAGAATTTAACAAATAATAAACAAGTATTAAAGAGATAACTTTTCCTGTTTGATGCTATTACATTTTTTTATAAATGAGCATTCTCCATGTGATCACTTGTGTGATTATCTTGTTCTATAGATGGGTTTAATCAATCTAGAGCACTGTATCTAATAACCACAATCATTATCCAGACCTTGTGATTGAGATGAGGAAGAACAAAATATCTAGATTTTTCTCTATTCCTCTTCTCCTTTTTCTAGTGTGAATTCTCATCTTTTCTCCCAATTCTACTATTAATAAAGGAAGAATGGCACATTGTGGATATCAAGCAAAAGGCTTCAAAGCAAGAATTTCATTTTTTTCAGAAATAGGTGAAATCAATCAGAGTTGCTTGAGGAAGAATAAAAACATTATGTTTTCCCCTGTCTGGCTTCCACCATAGTGTCTGAACATGACTTTAAATATCTAATAAGCATTTTGCCTTGGATAATTTAAAAAATATTTTTTCAAAGAAATAGCAATTTTGTAAAATGTTTTAAATTAATTTAAAATAGTCACTTAACATTGATATTGTATGAGTTGAGAGGCTAAATTTTATCAAAATCTAAACAAAATGAAAAATAGATGATTTTAAGATAAATAGCTTGTAAGTACATTTTTAATGTGACAGCTTTTTTCTTCTTTTCCTCTCGACACTGATTCAACTTCAAAAAGCAGTTCTTTCTGTCCACATCCCCTCCATCATCTGTTGTTATTAGAGTTCTTCATTATAGCCATTCTCACTGGGGTGAGGTGGTATCTCAATATTGTTTTGATTTGAATTTCTTTTATGGCTAAGGATGTTGAGCATTTCTTCATGTGTCTATTGGCCATCCTTCTTTCCTCTTCAGAGAAGTTTCTCTTTAAGTATTTAGCCCTTATTTATTGGACAATAGTTACTTTGAGGATTTGTTTTTGGGAGATTTAATTTTTGAGTTCCAGGTATATTTTAGATGTGAGACCCTTGTCCACTGTATGGCAAGTGAAGATCTTCTCCCAATCCGTGGGTTTTCTAATGATCTTGCTAGCTGCATTCTTTGACATGCAGAAGCTCTGGAATTTCATTCAATCCCATTTGTCCAACCTTTCTTGATCTGTTGGGTTTCTGGGTCTCTATTAAGAAAATTTCGGCCTGTGCCAAGGGTTCTCCCTATTCCATCCTGTAATGCTTTCAGAGTGTCTGTTTTGACTCCGAGGTCCTTGATCCATCTGGTGCAGGGTGATATATAAGTCTAGCTTTAGCTTTCAACATGTGATTATCCATTTTTTCCATCGCCATTTACTGAAGAGTCTGTTGTTCTTCCATTCTATTTTGTTAGCTCCATTATCAAAGATTAGACAGCTATTGGTCTTTAGGTTCATTTCGGGGTTTTCAATTCTATTCCATTTGTCTTGAGGTCTGTCCTTGTGCCAGCACTAAGCTGTTGTGAATACTATGGCTTTGTAGTAGAGTTGAAATTTGGTATTGATATTCCTCCAGCACTATTATTTTTGTTAAGGATCATTTTTCGTATTTGGGAACCTCACTTTATTTTTGGTGGGAGTGTAAACTTGTTCAACCACTTTGGAAGGTAGTATGGCGGTTCCTCAAAAGACTCCACATAAAGCTCCCTATGACCCAGTAATCCCACTTTTGGTCATTTACCCAAATGATCACAAACAAGACCATCTTAAAGCTACCAGCTATGTTTATTGCAGCATTATTTAGTATAACTAATATATGGAATCAACCCAGATGCCCCTCAGTAGATAAATGGATCAAGAAAATGCGATACACACACACACACACACACACACACACACACACACACACACACACACACACACACACACACACACACAATGGAATTCTATGCCTCCATCAGAAAGAATGCCATTGCCCCATTTGTTAGGAAATGGAAAGACTTGGAAAATAGTATATGAAGTGAAGTAAGCCAGGCCCAAAAACATATAGGTCCCATGGTTTCCCTTATTTGCAAAAACTAGTATATGTCTGAGACAAACAGAAACTGTCAGACAAGTTTATGTAAGGCGAAATGAACCCCAAGATAAGGATGCAAATATTTTTTTTCTTTCTTGCGATTGTTTCCAACATATTTATAAGATGATTTCTTTGTTGCCTTGTATGTACCTCCCCTATGGTATAACCCCTGTTTTCACTCTATTTGATGTTGATATAATTTGTGGAGGGGAAGGGAAAAAACAAACTCTTTAAATATGGTTACAGGTGGACCCATTACAGCAATGAGATGTACAAGACGTTATGTCGAAAAATGAACTTTACAACTTTGGCGGGATGGGAGGTGGGGGGGGGGTTGAGGAGTGGTGACAGGGGTGTGTGGGGGTGGGGGTGGAGAGGGGAAGGGATGGTATTGGGAAACAAAGGAAGAAGCTGCAATGCTTGATAAGAAATATACTTACTATCTTGCCCATGTAATTGTAACCCCTTTGCATGGTATTTCCACAATAATAATTTTTAAAAAGCAGTTCATATAATTCAAATAGCTGTGTTTCTTTCAGAAATAGATTAGACCCAAAATGTTAGAAAAAGAGAACCAGTATTGGTGTTTAATTCTTTAAAAATAGCAGTCAAATAAATATTAACCATAATTCCAAAAGAATAGTACTCAAATGCTTTTGAAAGGAGAAGATTTTAAGCAGAATATATAAGAAGTGATAGTGCCAGAGCTGCTTCAGAAACTTCTCTCTGGGATTTAGGGTTTCTAGTCCATGACAATGTTTTAATCAGGATTTATTGCTTTCAAGGACCAAAATTTTTTAGATATACTTCATTGAAGAACTATGTTGTTCAAATTTAATGAAAGGATAACAGCTTGTGATAGAAAGAATACTACAAAACCATTGTGATAGGCAGCCAAATATCTTCCCAATATATCTATCATTCCCAAATATCTAATCTCTCAAATGTAGATTTGCATTATATATACATGTAGATGTATATGTTTGTAAAATAAGCACCTCTCATTACCCACGGATCGCATATTTGAATAAGTATCAGCTGAGGGAAGTATAGTCAGATGGGTACTTAATGTCCTAGCTGCAGTTAGAAAGGGACATGATTAAGTAAGAACCATCAGAAAGATGTAAAGATGCTACATTAGAAGATAAAGGGAAAGATAACAACCCAATTTCTGAAGGTTCTGGAAAGCGGGACAAGAAGCAACTGCCTTTTCCACTAGAATCATCTGAAAAGTATTTCAGCTCTGTTGGTGGCTCGATTTTAATCTAGTAAGACTTCTTTTATATTTCTGTCCTATAGAACTGTAAAATGATAAAAACGAATTACAAGCTACTTAACTTGTAGAAATTTGTTTAGTAAACTAAGTCAACCACAACTTTTCCTGATGAAACTACAGGGATACCACATGTCCTACTTTCTGAGAATAAAATAAAGTTGCCACCGACTTTGAACACATGTATGATGTTCATACTGTAAGGTCTGCACAAGGACACCTCCCTACTGTAAGGTATGCACAGGGACACCTCCCTCCCTCTTGGCTAAGTTTCCACCCATTATCTGTTACCTAGGTAACTGGCAGACCTGGAAGCAGTCACCGTCCCCTCTTGCTAGGTCATATCCTGGGCCACCTCTAGTCACATGCCTCCCATCTGACCTTAGGAGGGTCCCAGACCCTGAGGTTACATCCAGATCCAGTGTAGCCACAATTTTTCCTTACTTGCCACACCTGTTCCTGTCCTTGGCCTAGATAATTCCTGGCCCAGAGGTGGGTCCCCCCACTTTCCTTTTTCAGCCATGCTTCTCCACCAAGTAAGGCAGGGGCAGCAGTTCCATAAATAAACTTCTTTTCCTGCCTGAATAGCGTGCGGTGTTCTCTTCATGGGTTACCTAATGAAACCTACCTATTTAATATGCCGTACCCATACTACTAATGATCTTGCATTAGTGAAGTCTGGGAAATTTTAAATAATATCAAAATAAGAAGCTCCCTAACTTCAATTTTACATTTGGGGATCACTAAGTACCAAAGTTATGTAGAAGACTAGGGTAAGAATATGGAAATGAAATCTGTCTCCTAATATTATAAAGATAATTTATGTCATTTTGTTTTACAGTTTCTAACGTAATAAAAAATAAGGTAAAACAGAAACAGAAACTAAATTTCTATCCAGTAAAGATACAGCAATCCCAGGATGGTATAGTATATTTTAGGGTCACTACAAGGTAAAAAACAACATAATAAAAATGGAACAATGAGAAACAAAATCTATACCTAAAGATTGTGAAATAGCTAGAAAATAGTTTACACTATGCTGTCTATTATATTTTAGGTTTGTCTACACAGCAACTTTCCTGTTTTAGGAAGTGACTCTTTATTAATACTCAAGGGTTTGTAGCTTATAACCCAGCAACAAATAATGCTTTTAAATGTAAACAATCAGGATACTAAGAGTAACCAAAGCTACTTCTGTAGCTATAGCTGATAAATAAGAATGATCTTGGGGAATAGTCAAACAGTCTTGAACTTTTTATATCTTTACTCTTTTCCAACACGAGAAGTCCTAGTAAAATTATGTACAATATTAATAAAGAATTTTCATATTTTTTATTGTTCACACTAAAGCAAATACACTTTTCTTCTTTGCAAGCCTGACTTTGAAAGAGTCAGACTTTCACACTTATTTTATAGACAAAAGTTTACTGCTTTGCGTTAGGTCTTTTCCTGCCTTTGGATGTTGTTCTCTATTATTTTGGCAACTACATAGATGAACAAGGTAAATCCATTATGCTTATGTTGAATTGTTCAAAGTCAAGCTGTCTTTAAACAAAGTTTTCTGTTCCCTTCTTCACTGCTAATTGAAGTTTAATTATTGCTGTTTAAATGTACTTTAATGTACATTTTTATTGAAATGTGTGAAAACAGGAGTGCCTGTGATTGCTTTTTTAAATATTTTCAAGTATTTTTCTTGGCTATTTTCATTATTGCTTTTGTTTCTTCTTCTAATCAGGAACACATGGTTACACAAAAAGATCTTCCTAAGGAATAGGACCTTAGGCAGAAAAAAATATATGTTTAATTAAAAGTTTTCATCTCTTAAGAGATTGAAAAGATCAGGAGACATGTTGATATTACTGTCATGGTTCTTAAACTAAGTGAAATGCATGTAAAATGTGAAAGTTGATCCAAACAATGATTACGGCTTATACTTTTATGCTCTAATGAGACGAACAACTTTACTGTCAATGAAACCTCTGACAAGGTTGGAGGGTATATCAAGTTTAGGGTAGAAGGGTTAATGTTAGAAAGCCAAGGGTTCTTAAACTAAGTGAAATGGGCCTTAAAGTAAGTAAAATATATGTAAAATGTGACAGTTGTTTCAAACAATGATTATGGCTTATACTTTTCTGCTCCAATGAGATAAGTAACTTTACTGTCAATGAAATCTCTGACAAGATTGGAGGGCATATCAAGTTTAGTGTAGAAGGGATAATGTTAGAAGGTCAAGGGAGATTCCTAAAACAGCACTGCCTATCACTTATCAGTTAATTATACTTATGACATATATGTGTGATTTACACAATTAGTTCAATGATAACTAAAACCAGAAAACACTTCTCTACATTTATTTATTTATTTATTTTTTGGGTCCAGTTGTGGGGTCTGAACTTTGGGCCTAGGCGCTGTCCCTCAGCTCTTCAACTCAAGGCTAGTGCTCTACCACTTGAGCCACAGTGCCACTTCTGACTTTTTTTTCTTTTTGCTTATGTAGTGCTGGGGAATCAAACCCAAGGCATCATGCATGCAAGGCAACTGCTCTACCACTAAGCCACCTTCCCAGCTTCACTTCTCTATATTTATATAACCTAGTATATCTAGTGAGGATTAAATTTTTTTTAGAGTATATGTTTTAACATTTATGCCAAAATATTTGTTTATTTTTCAGTGTTTATTTTTAGTTTTTGTCAGACATGGGGCTTGACATCTGGTCCTGTATGCTCTCCCTTAGCTCTTCAACTCAAAGCTAGTGTTCTACCCCTTGAGCCACTGCCAGTTTTCAGGTGGCTCATTGGAGATAAGAGTCTCATATACTTTCCTGCCTAGTATGGCTTTGAACCATGATTCTCAGGTCTCACACTCCTTAGTAGCTAGGATCATAGGCATTAATCACTGGAACCTTGCTACATAATTATTTTAACACATTTATGAAGTTTAGAGTGGTAATACCATTCATTTATATGTTGTGTAATGATCAAGCTATATCATATCCATTAACCTCTGTATGTAATATTTCCTTTCACTGAGACTGTGCAAAACCTTATCTTTTGGCTTTGATAAAATATCTATTCTTAATTATAATCACTTTGCTTCTTGTGGTATACTTACTTTTCATGGAAGTCTGCTACATAAAGTTTTATAAAACATGAATTGTAAATTAAAAGAAATTCATGGTTCCATTACTTGTTTTAGGAAAACAATTATGCCCCTCCTTTTCAATTATATTTCTATGGTAATGTGCAATATTCATTGATTTAACAGTTAAAATTGATAAGTTACCTTATATCAAGTTGATTCAAATTTGTATTTGAAAATTGCACACTTAGAACAGATATACTTCCACTTTCTTCTACCACATAATTAAAATAATAATAAAGCAAAGCTTGGTGTTAGTGGTTCATGTGTAGAATCTTAGTAACTCAGGAGGCTAAGACCTGAAGATTTTGGCTCAATGTCAGTCTAAACAGACAAAAATGCGAAAACTTCCAATTATCCATCAATGACAGGGTGAGGATGTGGCTCAAGGAATAGAGAGTCATCATGTATGAGCAAAAAAAACAAGGGAGACCATTAAATATTAAGTTCAAGCCCTAAAAATAGCATATTCACACAAGACAAAAATAAAAAGTAATATGAAAATCAATAATGAAGACAAAATAGTAGAAAAATCATGAGAAATTTTATGTAATTATATGGAAGACAGAAATAATTTGACAGAGTTTTGATTCATGAGAGCTAAAAAATCCCAGTCTCATTTGTACAATCTCATTGTAATCTTTTGCATTGAAACTTGACTACTGGGTAACATGTGAAAGAGTAGACTGGATTACCTGTCATAGCAGATAGTGCCTGTAACTATACAATCCCACTCTGTAAAAATCTAAAACCATGCTTGTTAATTTAAATAAAAACCTCATGTTAGAGATTGTTTGGTTCACATAGACAGGGGTTCTTATTTTGAGGTTTCAGACAAGGGCTTTTGTATATAAGCACTCCTGCTTTACCCCCCTTCCCTTGTGCAGCTACACCTTACTTAGCTGGCACCAAGCTAAGGCTTTGAAGTACACCCCCCTGCCTTAATCCATGCTTTTCTCCAGCTACAACTCATTTCACATGCTATCTTTTTTATTAGCATTAGTTGTTTCCTTTGTAATCCCCATCAGCAAGCCCACTATACATAAACTAGTTAGAAAAGGGAGTAAGGGTTTAACATTGGCTGAGGCTCTCATCTGTAGGTTTACTCCCTAATTAATCTGTTTTTTTTCTCTTTTTTCTCAATGGCCTTTGAGTCTGACAATTGATTGATTTGGTTTGATGTAATCCCATTTAACAAGACTTACTTTGATTGGTTGTCCATCGTTATTTTTGGAAGTTTTGACCTGTGCCAAGGAGCCCTCGTGTTTCCCCTAAGACTTTTTGTAACATTTTCAAGGTATCTGGTCTTACACTGAGCTCTTTGATCCATTTGGAATCGATTCTGGTGCAGGGGAATATATATAAGGCTCTAACTTCAGTTTTGTGTGTACAGCCAATACTACAAGCACAATTTTTTGAAGAGGCTGTCTTTCTTTCATCCTGTATTTCTGGCTTCCTTATTAATGATTATGTGCCTATAGGTGTGGATTCATTTCTGGGTCTTCAATTCTGTTGTATTGATGGAATTCTGTGCTTCCATTAAAAAGAATATTACCCCATTCCTGAGGAAATAGAAAGACTGGAAAAATAATGATATTAAGTGACATAAGCCAGATCCAATTAAATATATGCTGCATTGCTTTCCTCATGTGTAATAACTAGAATATGTCCATAAATCTACAACTTAGTCTGAGAGATAGTAAAAGACAAATAATTACCCATGGAAATGATTAACAGCACTCTAAGCATTCACATGGCGAGATCAAGGGAAGTTGTTGTTAGGAGAGGATCACAATGGCTCAATAGCTATGTGCATATGACAATATAAAATGTTGCTTATTGCAATGAACTCTAATAATCAATCATACATGTGAAATACATATATTTGTGTACAATTTTATTCGATGTCATAAAAATAACCACTTTCCTGTAACCTCAAAAGCAAATTCTTAGTTTAGAAGATAAAATTGAGTAGAGTTTTCAACACAGACACTAAAATACATAGAGGAAAAAGTGGGAGAGAAAAGATAAGATGAAAATATAGTAGCTATCTATTGAGGAATTCATAAACAATTTCCAAAACTATACAAGACAGCTGGAGTACAGCTCAGTTGTAGGACTAGACTAATTGTAGGACTAGATTGAGCCATGGGCTCAATCTCCAAGAAGGCCTAATAATAAGTTAATAAATATTAATGATAAAATAATTACTTGAAATAAGTGCTTTCATATTAGAGAGGCCTGATTCCTAAAAGAGTAAACAAAATATCTGAAATACATGAAACTACAAGAATAAAGAGGAAAGTTTTCTTTTTCTATCCTTTCCTTTCCTTTTCTGTTTTCTTCTTTGCTTGTTTCCTTTGGCATTATTGGTGCTTGAAGTTGCTAAGGCTCAGACGACTTAGGTTATTTTTCAGATGAGGTCTTATTTTTTGGCCAAGCCTCCCTTGAACAATAATATCTTACCTATGGCTTCCACAAACTTTACATAACAGGGAAATTACACTATATCTAGCTTTCTTTGTTTTTGTAGTTCTCATTTTTTTTGTCAGAACTGGCCCTGGACATCAGTATTCTAAATCTCTGTCTTCTAATTAGCTGGGTATATTTGATCTCAAGCTTGGATTCAGACTATTTTTCAATGTAAACATTCAATATTGACTTCTGTTTTCTAGATAACATTAAATTCTATTGAGGTTATTATGGATCTTTGTGATGTTATAAGAACACAGAGAAATTCCTTGAATACTTTTTCGAGTTTCTTTAAATATTGCAGCACAAGTAGGACATTAATATTTCTCTAGTACCTTATACATACTTCAGTTATTTTAATTATTTTGTGCACATAATAAGTCCAATATAATTTTATGAACTCTAGGTGAATATACCATATTGACAGATATCTTTCTTTAGCTTTCTTCCCGTTTATAATCAAAACCACTACTTCTCTTTGTCCTATCCCAAATCTGTTTCATCCTGTCAACCAACAGTTTTTTTCTGCGACTTCTAGATCATGCAATAAACAATCTTTTAGGATTGCTTACAAATCTATGGTAGATTGTTATCAGTTGTTGTATGCCTTAATATTATATAGTATTCACTCGAGTTACCTTTTGGTTCTGTCATTAGAATGTAGCACCATTCGTTTCCCATTCACCTAAAGAAAGCCTGAATTGTTTTCCATTTCTTTGACTAGAGGAAGTAATGCTGCTAAAAACCTCTGTGTTTTGGCCTTTGGGTGAATGTTACATTTTATTTCTATGAGCCAAAGTCTGAGCTATTAGCTTTGAGAACGTGTTGTCTTCTCCAGCTCTGATCTGCCTGACCAAACGTGTTGTCTTCTCCAGCTATGATCTGCCTGACCATTGTCTCAGTCTTCAGGATGGATCTAGAGAAGTCTGCATTGCTGTTAGCACTTGAGCCAGTGAGTAATCTGTGTCTCATGAGATGATTGTTTCTGCTGAGGGTGAAACGTGTTTGCATCCTGGGGCTATTGCTCTCCCTTGAGGAGAAATCTCATCATGGGAAGATTTACCCCGTGACCCTTATGGTTGCTGACAATTCTTTGTCATAAGGACATTTATCAATCACTGCGGTCAATCCTGAAATCTAAGGGAAATATTGAAGAAGAGACTTAAAAGGGGGAAAATTTTGAAGAGACTGAATGAAGCCAGAGAGGGACAAAATGGAATTAGAGAACTGATGAGCTGTTTCAAACACAGGTAAGTCATATTACAATTAGATCAGTGGCTCAAACTCCAATGCTTCAATGTTATATGATTCCATTATTGAGGCTTAATAAAAGAGCTTAAATCTGGGAGTCCCAATAGACAATGCAATAATCCACAACTGAGTTCTTTCAAGGTCCTATCTATATATGTCGTTATGATCCCACCGACTGTTTAGCTTGAATGTAGAAAAATGGGCTGTTTCGGACAGAGCCAAAATTAAATTGGTTATCTTTTTGTCCCTTTAAATAGACATCTATTCTGAACCTCTGTTTCTGACTTAATATCATTGTGACTATTAAGTAACATTCTTAGGATGCATTGTTAAACTTAACAGACCAATGGCTTCTAAAAATGGAGTGTCAGGCTCTAAGCACAAACTCAAGGATTCTGTACGTGTATTCCACAGTCCACTCACCTGCTCTCATGTATGTATATATATATATATATATATATATATATACATATATATATATATAGAGAGAGAGAGAGAGAGAGAAAGAGAGAGAAAGAGAGAGAGAGATGATGATTACTAAAAGCAGGGAGAAGAAATGAATTACATGGCTCATGAAGCCACAGGAAGATGGGAATTATGCACTTCAGCCAATCTTTAGCCACCTGAGGTATAAGCAAGATCTATAGGTTAAAATATGCAAAGAGGTAAGAGCTTATAGGAGAATGCTAGATGTAATGAATTAAAGGTCTCAGTTATGAGTATGGGCTGTTGACCATTATCTCATCCATATTCTTGGAGATTCTAGAGAAGTGGCTATTGTTACGGGCATGACTTTAGTGATATGCACCAATACCTGAAAGGTGACCTGCCCTGATATTGTAGCTGCTTTCTTCTTGTGGAATAGTTTATTCTATTCCATCCTTCCTTGCAATGTTCCTATCAAAATGACTGCTTAATTTAAGCACCACCATTTGCAAGAAACTGATTAAGTTAAGCAAAATCCTGTCAGAGGAATTATTCTCTCTAGGGCCTGAAGGTCTGCCTGACCAAAGTGACAGAGACCCAGATGGGTAAGAATTATTTTTCTGATAAGTTCCTACTTTGGCTCAATGTTTGGTTGATTGCTCAGGTAAACTTTAACATTTTTTAAGTCAGCCAATAACACAAGATTGTGAACCTGACATCTGATTATTATAATGATGGACAATGATGCACTAAAGAGTACCCACCCAGTACATTTTCTTATTTGGCTACTGTCCGTAGCACACCTTTCTGCAGGCATAAACTTCACCTTGTGAAGTTCCTTTGGAGTTGATGTACTTATTCCTATTTGACATGCAATATCCAGAGCTATTTCCTTGACTATTATTACTGTTTTTCTCAATGATGGGGCTTGAATTCAGGGCCTAGGCACTATCTTTGAGCTTTTTTGCTCAAGGCTAGTGCTTTCCCACCTTAAGCCACAGTTCCACTTCCATTGGTGATAAAAGTCTCACAGACTTTCCTGCTTGGGCTGGCTTCCAACCCCAACCTACTGATCACAACCTCCTGAGTTGCTAGGATTACAGGCATGAGCCATCAGTGCCAAACCTGAAATTATTATTTTTTCACTATTTGGATTGTAATTTCTTAAGTTGGCTGAGATATTAACTAACTCTTTTTGTATCTTTTTTTTTCTTTTTTAGAGATCAGGTTGAGATGAGAAAATTGATGGGATATTGACAAGATTAGAGCATTTCCTATCTTATATTCCCTGCTTCTTCTATACCAGGGGTGATTTTATTGAATGGAACTCATTACTCATCCTAAATATATTTCTCAGAGATTTATTTCTCACAAAAATAGTGGCTTTTTGAACAGCACTAACTCATTGTCTTATAATCATATAGTGAAACATTTGGCATACATTGCAAATCTCAGAGTGCTGCTGACCTTGATTCATTTCTTATCTCCTTCTGTTTATCTCTGGCATTACTTCCCTCTTGGTTAATTTCCTCCAACTTCAAAAATACAAAATGTACACCAATTTCTTCGCATGATCCGCCTGACCTGTGTTTCATTGTTACATCTCTTTCTGATCCACCAGGGTTAGATTCTCAACAATTAAAGTTTTATAATTAGACTAGGCTCACCCCAGTTTTCCTGGTTAACTTTCCCATTTGAAGATGTTTAACCTTTGTCACATGGGCAAGGAAAATTTATTGTCATACGCAAAGGAATTCACAGGTATGTGGGACTTACATATATATGTATCTCTGAAGAGCTCGTATTTCTATCTCCCACACAGGACCTTCTTAGCAATGTACAAGCTATTACAATACAATACAATGAAAAAAAGAAGTTACTGGGCAAAATTTCTAGAAACAGTTCTTTAGCTAGAAAATGCTGAGGTTTATTAGACCCTTTCTGCTTGATCATGCTCCCATCATGTTTTGTGAACTATAATCAGTTTAGTTAACACTCTGAGAGCAGAGACAAGCACAGAAAAAGAGAAAACTAGAAATTACAGTATAGTCTTCAAGCTGCCTACATTAGAAAATTCTATGTAAAGGAACAGATAATTCTTATTTGATTTGTTACTGTTTAATTTGGCTTCTTCATATAGCTTTTGGAAAATTCCTAGTTAATATATTTATCAAAGTAAAGCTGAGTTGGTCATTATAAAAGAGAAAGATCTATGAGGATTTCAGGATGCATTTCTTTTTTTTAATTTTTACTTATTTTTTTACTTATTTTTATTGTGAAAAAATGTACAGAGGGGTTACAATTAGAAGGGCAAGATAAAGAGTACATTTCTTATCAAGCATTGTAGCCTCCTCCTTTGTTTCCCCTTCCCATCACTTCCCAGCTTTCATCGGACCCTCACCAAATCCTCCCCCCACCAAAGTTGTAAAGTTCGTTTTCGACATGACAACTTGTACTTCTCATTGTTGCAAAGGGTCCACCTGTATCCTTATTATACGACTTGTTTTTCCCCTTCCCCTCCACAAATTATACCGACATCAAATACAGTGAAAGCAGGGGTTATACTGTGGTGGACGGACATACAAAGCAACAAATAAAAAATCTTATAAATGCATTAGAAACAAATGCATGAAAGAAAAAAAAATTGAATACTTATCTTAGGGTTCATTTTCCTAACATCACCTTATCTGACCTTTTCTGCTTGACTCATACATATACTAAATATTGCCAATAAGAGAAACCATGGGACCTATGTTTCTATGTTTCTTTGTGCTTGGCTTACTTCACTTAATATAATTTTTTCCAAGTCTTTCCATTTCCTAACAAATGGTGCAATGTCATTCTTTCTGATGGAGGCATAGAATTCCATTGTGTATGTATACCATATTTTCTGATCCATTTTTCTACTGAGGGGCATCTGTTTGTGTTCCATATCTTAGTTATAGTAAATAATCCTGCAGTAAACATAGTTGTGCTGGTACTTTAGTGTGGTCTTGTTTATAAACATTTGGGTAAATGCCCAAAAGTGGGATTGCTGGGTCATAGCTCTATGTGGAGCTCTATGTGGAGTCTTTTGAGGAACCTCCATACTACTTTCCAAAGTGGTTGAACAAGTTTACACTCCCACCAACAATGAAGTAAGGTTCCCTTCTGTCCACATCCCCTCCGGGATCTGTTGTTATTACAGTTCTTGATTTTTGCCATTCCAACTGTGGTGAGGTGGTATCTCAATGTTGTTTTGATTTGCATTTCTTTTATGGCTAGGGAGGTTGAACATTTCTTCATGTGACTATTGACCCTCCTTCTTTCTTCTTCAGAGAAGTTTCTCTCTAAGTCTTTAGCCAATTTATTTATTGGGCAGTTGTTTCTTTGAGGATTTGTTGTTGGGGGATTTAATTTTTTGAGTTCCAAGTATACTTTAAAAACTTGAAATAAGAAATCAAAACAGAACTTAAAAAGTGGCAAAAGCTCCCATGCTCCTGGATGGGAAAGATTAACATCGTGAAAATGGCAATACTTCCCAAGGATATCTACAAATTCAATGCGATACCTATCCAAATTCTAAACTCATTCTTCAAGGAAATAGAAGAGGCAATCCAAAAATTCACATGGAACAATAAAAGACCGTGAATAGCAAAATCCCTCCTCAAGGGAAAGAATACTGCTGGAGGAATATCAATGCCAAATTTCAAACTCTACTATAAAGCCATAGTAATCAAAAGAGCTTGGTACTGGCACAAGAACAGACCTCAGGACCAATGGAATAGAATTGAAAACCCAGAGATGAACCTACAGACTTCTAGCCATCAAATCATCGGTAAGGGAGCTAAAAAAAGAATGGAAGAAAGACAGCCTCTTTAGTAAATGGTGCTGGCAAAATTGGTTAACTACTTGTAGAAAAGTAAAGCTAGACCCTTATATATCACCCTGCACTAGAATCAACTCCAAATGGATCAAAGACGTCGGAGTCAAGCAGACACTTTGAAACATTACATGATGGAATAGGAGAAACCCTTGGTCTCCTTGGCGCAGGTCGAAATTTTCTCAACAGAGACCCGGAAACACAACAAATCAAAGAAAGGTTGGACAAATGGGATTGCATGAAGTTGCAGAGCTTCTGCATGGCAACGGACATAGCTAGCAAGATCAATAGAAAGCCTATGCATTGGGAGAACATCTTCACTAGCCATATAAAAGACAAGGGTCCTGTATTTATTTTATTGGGTTTTGTCTTCAATTTTCTAAAGAACTATATTATTTGGGGTCTCCCTACATTCTATTATGTTTCAGGTAATTCATTTATTTGTTTACTTATGAATTTATAGGCCCATTTTAGCTACCACAAATGAGAGAAATCATGTAACCTGAGGTTCTCTAGGACTAGCTTACTTAACTAATAATATATATTTGAATGTATATATACATATATACATAATTGTAGTTATTATAGTACATTATTTTTGCTTTGAGACAGGAGAAAAAACAAAAAGAACATTTTATTGTTTACCAAAAATTTTACCAGTTAGAAATAACAATCACAAATACAAAATAATGACAGTGAAACAATCACTTGAAAAATAATGAAAACTCAGAGAACTAAGTTGAGAAAAATATTAGTAACTCAAAATATAAAATACCTTAATATCCCTGCACAGAGCAGGCAGTTAAATATATTATAGTATGTTACTCCAAATCATTCAGAACTTGCTACTAAAACATGACAATATTGGTTTTATATAAAATATAGATATAAAAAGTCGAGTTCTGAAAAAAATCTCAAATATGTCTGTATAATAAAGTTTATTCCAAAGAGGGAAATGCAACAGTTTGCTTCATATGATCACAAAGATGGTGAGTAATTTTAGATATTTTCTCCATATTTAATTGACTAATGTTGCTTGATTCTAAATTTCCTGTAGCATTTAAAGGAGGTAAATTTTGTAAAGCTTTGTTTAAAGAACTATTACTAATGCTAGTGGAATCATTAAAGAAAGGAGTAACTTGCAAAAGAATCCACTAGTTTTTATAATTACCTATGTGGATTATAGTTATGCTATAATTTTCACATAGTGAGTGAAGAAAAACTCCTTGTGTTTCTTTTAGATAAAGGTAAGGTTAGAACTTAAATAACATTCCTATTTTATTCAATTATATTTACATAAATCTACCTTAAAATTAAAATTTTAATATTGATAATGACTCTGACTATTTAATCAACATAATAAGGTAATTAAGCCAGGTGCAGGTGGCTAATGCCTTTAATCCTAACTACTTAGGAGGCTGAGATCTGAGGATAATGGTTCAAAGCCAGCCTGGGCAGGTAAGTCTGTGAGACTCTTATCTCCAATAAATTACCAGAAAACTGGAAGTGGCTCAAGGGATAGAGCACTATCCTTGAGCTAAAGAATTGATGGACAGCCCAGAGTTCAAGCCCCATGACCAACAACAACAAAAAAGAAAGGTCATTATTTATTATTGTCTTCATTAGAAAGGGAAAAAATCTTAGAGTTAAGTTTGATTCTAAAACCCATGCTAATATATCATTGACTGAATATCTTGTTATAGTTTATTAATGACCCTAGATTTCTGTACATAAAGTTCTCTTGGATAGACAATTAGGATGATACAATGATATTATTAACTTATATCATTTACCAATTCTGCACACTAGATTCCAGAAGGTGCTAAAATTGTTTCTATTGAATCTCGGGACACATGAGTAGTCGTGTATTGGTAAACTGGATTTTATGCAGTGTTTCCAATATTTAGTCACAGATAATTCATCTTCTCCAGTTGTGAATCTTGTGAAATCAGTTATGAAGTTTCTAACTGTCAGTGAGCAGGGTTCCAGCACAGTTAAGAAAAGCATTAGCATAATAGAAATAAAAAAAATCCAAGAGAAATGGGGCACAGGTAGCTCACATCTGTAATTCTACCTATTCATGAGGCTGAGATTTGAGAATAAAATTTCAGAGCCACCTGGAGTCGGAAAGTCAATGAGTCTCTCATTTCCAATTAATCACAGAAAAAGCTGGAAGTAACTCTATGGCTCTAGCACACTAGTCTTTAGTAAAAGGAGCTCAGGAACAGTGCCCAGGACCAGAGTTCAAGTCCTAGGACTAGCAGAAGAGGAAAAAAGAAAAAGAAGAAAGAAAAAAAAGAATGAATGAAAAACGTAGAAAAGAAAATCCAAAGAATTGTATGGACCAATGTTCGACAAGACATACACTCTTTACTATGTAACTGTAACCCCTCTGTACATTACCTTTAAAACAAAAGTAAAATTAAAAACAAATGAATTGAATGGAAAGAAATATAAATAAGAATTTTATCTTTACTAATCAAGGTAACCTATATTCCTTTAGCTCCCACAGATGCTTATATGGGATAGATAAATGTTCATTTATTTTAGTTTGAGATTCTTATTTTTTGTTGTTCTAAGAAGGCTAAAGTCCAATTTTCTTCTCACATTATACTCATCCCATTATAAATCCATACTATATATGACTTGGGATAGCATAAAAAAAACAAATTCAATATCTCACTCCATTTGGGAAAATTATGTAATAATTGAATCTCTACCTGGACTTAGTTGGAAGAAGCATAAAGATTGACTCAAATGTTATACACAATTTAAAGTGCTATTGGATCATGCACACACACACACGCGCGCGTGTGAACACACACACACACACACACACACACATACACACACACACACACACACACACACACACACACACACACACACACACACCAAAGAAGCTCTGGCTTACATAATGCAACAGAGGAAAGATAAATCCCAGTTCTTGGTTTCAAAGAATTTTAGACCACAGTCTATTGTTTCTGGACCAGTGATGAAGAAAATGACCATGGCTGAGCCTATAGAGGAGAGCAATGATGTTCACTTCAATCCAGAGAGGAAATAGAGGGGGAAAATGCCCATGGACCAGGTACAAGCTCCAAAATCATGCGTCTAATGACCTACTTCCTCCACTTAACTTCCAACCTTTTCATGACCTTCTGAACGGATAGCATCAGCGAGGAACTACATGTTTAACACACGAGACTGTGGGCTGGGGAGAGAGGGCATGCATTATTCAAATTATAACACCCAAGATAGCAATGGGTATGTGATAATAGAATAGATAAAGCAAATGTTTTAATTCCGTTTTTTTCTATGCATTTAAGGAGTTCGCTTATAAAACATATTTTGGCCAGGAATAAAATTGGTGGTCAGCTTAAAATGCTACTAACTTGTTGACTTGCAAAAGGACTCAGAATAGCTACCTCTAGTGGTTCATGCCTGTAATCCTCGCTACCCAGGAGACAGAGATCTGAGGATCTCTGTTAGGAGCCAGCCCAGGCAAGAAAGCCAGTGAGATACATTAAAAAATAAAAATAAAAAATTGATGATATACAAAAGAGTTACAGTTATATAAGTCAAGTTTTTAATACATTTGAACAGTATCACCTCTTCCCTCATTTTCTCCCAATTTTTTCTCCTCCTCAACCTCCTTTCCCCATAAATTGTATAGTTTTCAACAGAGTTAAGTGAGTATCACTGCAGATAAAGTTTACCCTTTGTCCCACCGTTTCTGTGCTTCCCTTTACTCTCCCCAAATCAGATATATTTACATACAAGACAGAGCATATTGAAGTAAAAAAAAACACAAAAGATGCAAAACAGAAAGAAAACAACAACAAACATTCTAAAAATAAAATCCTTAACCACTATAAACTCCAGAAGCATAGCTGTGGTTCAAGTGGTGGAACACTGGCCTTGAGCACAGAAGCTCAGTGACAGTGCTGAGACCCTGAGTTCAGACCCAGGACCAGTACAAAAAAAAGAGTAAGAAAAAAAGCAACAGTACTAAGAGTAGAGAATCAGAAGATTGACAGCAATTAGCATAATAAAAAATGTACAAGACATTACACAGTCCTGGATAGTAGCTACAGATAGTAGAAGAGACCAATCTCCTGAAAGAAGCATAATGTGATTACTGTGTAAAGTGTTATTTTTTCCCACGCATTCAGGGAGATATCTAATAATGCATTTTGACTGCTCAGGTTATTAATGGAGTCCTGCCCATGGTTCAGCTTAGGCCATGAATGCACTTGGTATTTGTGTTCACAATCCCTAAAACTACAATTGAGATTGACATACATAGTCTTTGGTACAGCTTCCCCATTTATTTCCTAGTCTGAGATAAGATTTCTCAGATAGCACCAAAGTGGTTGAACAAGTTTACACTCCCACCAACAATGAAGTAAGGTTCCCTTCTGTCCACATCCCCTCCGGGATCTGTTGTTATTAGAGTTCTTGATTTTTGCCATTATAACAGTGGTGAGGTGGTATCTCAATGTTGTTTTGATTTGCATTTCTTTTATGGCTAGGGAGGTTGAGCATTTCTTTATTTGTCTATTGGCCCTCCTTCTTTCTTCTTCAGAGAAGTTTCACTGTTAGTCTTTAGCCCACTTATTTAATGGGCAGTTGTTTCTTTGAGGATTTGTTGTTGGGGGATTTAATTTTTTGAATTCCAAGTATACTTTAAAAACTTGAAAAAGGAAATTAAAACAGCACTTAGAAAATGGCAAAAACTCCCATGATCCTGGATGGGAAAGATTAACGTCGTAAAAATGGCAATACTTCCCAAGGCTATCTACAAATTCAATGTGATACCTATCCAAATTCTAAACTCATTCTTCAAGGAAATAGAAGAGGCAATCCAAAAATTCACATGGAACAATAAAAGACCCCGAACAGTAAAAACCCTCCTCAATGGAAAGAACACTGCTGGAGGAATATCAACATCAAATTTCAAACTCTACTGTAAAGCCATAGTAATCAAAAGAGCTTGGTACTGGCACAAGAACAGACCACAGTACCAATGGAATAGAATTGAAAACCCAGAAATGAACCTGCAGACCTATAGCCATCTGATCTTCAATAAGGGAGCTAAAAAATTAGAATGGAAGAAAGACAGCCTCTTCAGTAAATGGTGCTGGCAAAATTGGTTAACTACTTTTAGAAAACTAAAGCTAGATCCTTATATATCACCCTGCACCAGAATCAACTCCAAATGGATCACAGAACTCGGAGTCAAAGCTGCCACTATGAAAACCTTACAGGATGGAGTAGGAGAGACCCTAGGTCTCCTTGGTGTATGGTATTTTCTAAATGTGAAATCTATTTTTTACAATCATGGAGTCTAGAAGTTTACAAATAAGTTATATTCAGAAGCACTCTTTGCCTGCCACTCACTTTCTCCCTCGTCCCTCCATCCGTTCCTCCTTCCCTCCCTCCCTCCCTCCCTCCCTCCCTTCTGTCCTTCCTTCCTAGCTTCCTTCCTTCCTTCCTTCCTGCCTGCCTGCCTTCCTTCCTGTCTCTCTCTGTGTCTCTCTATCACTCTCTGTGTGTGTCTGTCTGTCTGTCCATCCATCCTTCTGTCCGCCTGTCCGTCTGTCCGCCTGTCCGTCTGTCCGTCTGTCCGTCTGTCAGTCTGTCTGTCTTTCTGTCTGTCTGTCTGTCTGTCTGTCTGTCTGTCTGTCTGTCTGTCTGTCTGTCTCTGTCTCTGTCTCTGTCTCTGTCTCTGTCTCTGTCTCTGTCTCTGTCTCTGTCTCTGTCTCTGTCTCTGTCTCTGTCTCTGTCTCTGTCTCTGTCTCTCTCTCTCTCTCTCTCTCTCTCTCTCTCTCTCTCTCTCTCTCTCTCTCTCTCTCTCTCTCTCTCTCTCTCTCTCTCTCTCCAGTCCAGGGGCTTGAACTCCAGGCATGGGAAGTTTTCATGACCTTTGATGCTCAAACCTAGTGCTCCACCACTTAAGACAACTCACTTAAGTATTTTTTGTGGTTAACTGCAGATGAGAGTCCCACAGTCTTTGCTGCCAAGGATGGCTTAAAACCATTATCCCCAAATCTCAGCTTCCACAGAAGCAAGGTATAGGCATGAACCATTAGTACTTTGCAAAATTTAGTCTTTAATTTTTAACAAATACCAATATCAGTCCTTTAATAATGAGAAATATTCAGTATTCAAATACACTATAAAGTAGAGCAAATATGGTGTGGAACTCATGATCAATTTTAAACAATGGAATTGTCTTTAAAGTAAAAATCATGAAAAGATTAAGAAAATAAATTAATCAAGAAAAGTAAAACTTTACTTTTAAACTACAAAAACCTGACTCACAGATTTTTATATCAGTTAATAAATGATAATCATATTCTTAAATTTTGAGCAAATTTGTAATGAGAAGATCGAAATGCTAAAACTAAGATATAATCTATATTCTCTATTTATAATAAATTCATTGTAAAAAATAAAAAAAATAAAAAAATAAATTCATTGTGATGCAAGTGTTAAATTCTACAATCCTTTCTTAGAAAGGCACATGATTCCTGATACCCACTCTCTTATTTCTTTCTATCTTTTGGCCTAATATCATAGAAATCTCTTAAAATTTCCATTTAAATATTATTTTACTTGGAGATGTTTAAAACCAGTACCATCTGAGGAATTCTAAATGCCTTTAATGTCTCTTAAAATCTGTTGAAATACAAATAGTCATAGGCATTACAGCTTCTGCTTTTCTCTAACCTAAATGCTAAGGGAATGATAGTTCAGTGTCTTCCTGAGCTGACATACAGATAAAACTTCAAGTCAATATTTATTATACATGTTCCCTAAAATTAGGTTTAATGTGATTAATCAATATAAAGACAATACTAGATTTTGCCCATATTTATCCTAGTTACTCTATGTTATTTGTTGGTCAAAATAGCATATATAAGCAACAAATCTATGTTCCTGTAAGATTTTCTTTAACTAGATTTTTTAAACTAATGGCCAATCCAGTCCATGAACAGTCTGTGATGGCCTCTCTCTCTGCCCATCTGAGAGATTTAGAATAGCAGCACATTCAAATATCTTTCCCTTCCCTCTAACTCCTATCTGGCACTCTAGATTTCTAAAAGGTACTGCCCTTGAATGTCCCCTAGTAACTTTTATTTGGTCAGTCATGGGGCTTGAACTCAGGTCGTGGCAGCTGTCCCTAAACACTTTTGCTCAAGATTAGCATTCTGCCACTTTTAGTCACACTGTCACTTAAGATTTTCACTTATAACTGTCCTGCCTGGGCTCTCAGCCTCCTGAGGAGCTCGGATTACAGATGTGAACTACCAGAGCCCAGCTCCCTCAGTAAAATTTTATATGTATTTCTACAGACACATTGTTACTAATACTGGAAGATAGAATCAGATTTCATTCCTATGGAAAATGGAACAAATTAACACAATTTCACTGCAACAAACATACCTCAGAATATAGGTTTTTATTTCAAATTTCACCTTTTTACAACTACATATGGATCACTATACAGGTTCTCAACACAGTTCCAAACGTGTGAGATTGGGTCACTCTTGTACTCAACATTCTCTAGTAACTCATTTTATTCAGAGTAAACCTAAAGGCTTACATTTACTGTCAAGACCTTAAAAGATTTACCATATTTTTCCTGTGATAACCTCTAATTTTGTTTTGTATTGTTTTGTTTGACAAATTGTATGTACTTAGAGAATATTGGTTTTTCCTGACTGCTTTACTTTTTATCCCTGCAATCTTTTCCCCATAGGTTATACACGTAACTACTTCATTCTACTTACAAACATGGATTTTTGCAAACATGGTTGTGCATATCAGTAATTGTTAGCCTTGGGAAGCTGTGACAGTATGGTAGTTAAGTTACTACACTAGAAGAGAGATCTTGTCCCAAAACTAAATGAATAAATAAAACAAGATAGGAAAACCATGATTGAAATCGGATGTTTTGTGTTTTCTTCCCTGCTCAACATTTTGAGTATTAAATTTGCTACTTCTTATCTCTCAGGTGCCTTTTTGTACTCTTTAATTTGTGCTAGACTATCTCCTTTTCCAATAGCATTTACTATTTTCTATCATTGCATATATATTACTGATTCATTTCCTGTTTCTCTCATCACACATATTTAGATCCTATAAGTACATAAAACATTGATTGCATCATTATTGGTTACCAATAATCTAGAAATGTGTTTGGTGCCTAGAACAGATTCAATAATCATGAATAAAATAAATAACATCAATATAAACAAGTTCTCTTTTGGCCTTTTCTATTAAAAATCTTCAACCGATGTCTTAACTTGGAACAAATCCTCCTTCTTCTTAATGCTTCTATAAAGAAGCACAAACTGTGTTTTTTTTTTCTTTTACTTATTTTTATTGTTCCCGTAAGGTGATATACGGAGGGACTGCAGTTACAAAAGTCAGATGATGAGTACATTTCTTTTTGAACAGTGTCACCTCTTCCTTTATTTTCTCTGTTTTTCCCTCCTGACCTCCTTCCCTCACAAGTTGTGTAGTTCATTTTCAGCATAGACTCTAGTGAGTGTCACTGCTGCATTTGTTCACACTTTATCCCACCATTTCTGTGTTCCTCCTTTCCTTCCCCCCAAAAGATAATCTTACATATTAGACAAAAGGTACAGCAACAAAAAACAGTGGTAAATAAGAACAAAAACTACCAAAAATGCTCTTCTTTCCATTTCTTGGAGTTCGTTTCGACAAACATCATTTTATATGATCATAGCACAGATTAAGTGAGCCTCAGTGATCGTGTCCCAATATATCCTCCTTTGATCCCAGCATGTGAATGTTTAAAGTTTTGTATAATTTATTATATCTAAGTATATATTTTTTTTCTCTTTTACCATCCACTGCATTTATTTGTGGACTTACAGGAACATTGTAGTCACAAAAAGTGAGGGAAACTGCAACCATTTTTGGGTCTGGCTTACTTCATTTAATATATTTTTTTCCAAGCTAACAGAATGGAGGAGATTCTTACTAATTATATATCAGACAATGGCCTTATATCTAAAGTATACTTAGAGCTCAACAAATTAATCCCAATCCTAAAACAATTCTCAAGGAAACAAACACACATTGATAAGTGGGCTAAAGAATTAAAAAGAGACTTTTCTGAAGAAGAAATAAGAATGGCTCACAGACACATGAAGAAATGCTCAACTCACCCTTCCAACATTACAGGAAGGAAGAAGAAAAAATCATTTTTGCACAGGCTGAAATTTTCTTTTCTTTTCTTTATTTGCTGGAAATCATTTTTTATTGTGAAAATACTGTACAGAGGGGCAAGATAATGAGTACATTTCTTATCAAGCATTGTAGCCTCCTCGTTTATTTCCCCTTCCCATCCCTTCCCAGCCTCCCCTGCACCGCCACCAAATCCTCCCCCGACAACCAAAGTTGTAAAGTTCGTTTTCAACATGACAACTTGTACTTTTCATTGTTGCAACGGGTCAAACTGTATCCTTATTTAAACGACTTGTTTTTCCTCTTCCCCTCCACAAATTATACCGACATCAAATACAGTGAAAACAGGGGTTATATTGAAGGGAAGGGACATACAAAGCAACAAAGAAATAAACTTATAAATGCATTAGAAAAAATGCATGAAATAAAAACATTTAAATACATATCTTAGGGTTCATTTTCCTAACATCACCTTATCTGACCTTTTCTGCTTGACTCATACATATACTAAATATTGCAAATAAGGGAAACCATTGCACCTATGTTTCCTTGGGCTTGGCTTATTTCACTTAATATATTTTTTTGCAAGCCTTTCCATTTCCTAACAAATGGGGCAATGTCATTCTTTCTGATGGAGTCATAGAATTCCATTGTGTATATAAACCACATTTTCTTGATCCATTCATCTACTGCGGGGCATCTGGGTTGGTTCCATATCTCAGCTATGGTTAATAATGCTGCAATAAATATAATTGTGCTGGTAGCTTTAGTGTGGTCTTGTTCGTAAACATTTGGGTAAATGCCCAAAAGCAGGATTGCTGGGTCATAGGGGAGCTCTATTTGGAGTCTTTTGAGGAACCTCCATACTACTTCCCAAAGTGGTTGAACAAGTTTACACTCCCACCAACAATGAAGTAAGGTTCCCTTCTGTCCACATCCCCTCCAGCATCTGTTGTTATTAGAGTTCTTGATTTTTGCCATTCTAACTGGGGTGAGAAAGAACCTGAAACACAAAACAATCAAAGAAAGGTTGGACAAATGGGATTGCATGGAATTGCAGAGCTTCTGCATGGTAAAGGTCATAGCTAGCAAGATCAATAGAAAGCCCATGGGTTGAGAGAGACCTAAACTAGCCATACAATGGGCAAGGATCTTATATCCAAGAAATAACTGCCCAATCAATAAGTGGGCTAAAGACTTAAAGAGAAACTTCTCTGAAGAGAAAATAAGAATTGTCAATACACACATGAAGAAATGCTCAAAATTCTCTGTCCATAAAAGAAATGCAAATCAATACATTAAGATTCCACCTCACCCCAGTTAGAATGGCTAGAATCAAGAACTGTAACAACAACAGATGCTGTAGGGGATGTGGCCAAAAGTGAACGTTCCTGCATTGTAGGTTGGAGTGTAAACTTGTTCAACCATTTTAGAAAGTAGTATGGAGGTTCCTCAAAATACTCCACATAGAGCTCCCCTATGACCCAGCAATCCTACTTTTGGGCATTTACCCTAATGATCACAAACAAGGCCATACTAAAGCTACCAGAACAATTGTGTTTATCACCGCATTATTTACCATAGGTAAGATATGTAACCAACCAGATATCCCTCAGTAGATGAATGTCTCAAGAATAGGTGTCTTATTGCTGGGCACCAGTGGCTCATGCCTGTAAATCCTAGCTACTTAGTAGGCTGAGATCTGAAGATCTCAGCCTTGGTTCAAGGCCAACCCGGGGAGGAAAGTCTGTGAGACTCTTATCTCCAATAAACCACTAGAAAACCAGAAGTGGCTGTGGCTCAAGTGGTAGAACACTCTCCTTGAGCTGAAGAACTCTGGGGTAGTGCCCAAGCCTAGAGTTCAAGGCCCACAACTGACAAAAAAAAGAAAAAGAAAAAAAAAAAGAAAATGTGGCATATTTATACAATAGAATTCTATGCCTCCATCAGAAAGAATGGCATCGCCCCATTTGTTAGAAAATGGAAAGACTTAGAAAAAATATACTAAATCACGTAGGCCATGCCCAAGAAACATAGATCCCGTGGTTTCCCTTATTTGCAATAACTAGTATATGTCTAGCATAATCTTACCAGCCAAGCATAAAAGGTCAAAAGCTATGCATATATGACCATATAAGATGGTATTAAGCAAAATGAACCCCAAAATAGGAAAACAAGGTTTTTTTTTCTTTGTTGCTGTCATTTTAAAAATATTAAAATGTACTATGTTAGTTGTTTGTTTCTTTTGTATATTCTTCTCCTATGGTATAACCCCTGTTTTTAGTGTATTTGATTCTGATGCCCTGCATCTTCTATATACATTATTCTAATTTGAGGAGGGGAAGTTTAGTAACAAAATGCTGAAACAAGGAAACAGGTTGATCCATAGAAACAATTAGATGCACTATGTTGAAAATGAACTTTACAACTTTGTTTGGGAGAGGAGTTGGGGAGATCGGGAAGAAAAGATCATAGGGGAAAACAAAGGAAGTTGTAACAATGCTTCAGAGGTAATGTACTCATTACCTTACTCAGGTAACTGTAATCCTTCTGTACAGTATCTTTACAATTAAAAACATATTTTTATAAAAAAGAATCCTCAACTTCTTTAGCCATAAAAAGAATGCAAATCAAAACAATATTGAGATTCTACATCACCCCAGTTAGCATGGTTATAATCAAGAAATGTAATAACAATAGATGCTGGAGAGGAAGTGAGGAAAAGAGAACCATACTTCACTTTTGGTGGGAATATAAACTTGTTCAACCACTCTGAAAAGCAGTATGGTGGCTCCTCAAAAGACTGACCATAGATTTTCTTATGACCCAGCAACTCCACTCATGGGTATTTATCTCATAGACTACAAACAAGGTCACACTAAAGCTGTAAGCACAACCATATTCATTGCAGCATTGTTTATCATAGTCATGCTAGGCAACCAATCTAGATACCCCTCAAAGGAGGGATGGAATAAAATGTGTTATATATACAAAATGGAATTCTAATCATCCATCAGAAAGAATGATAGTGTATCATTAGTACAAAAATGGAAAGACTTGGGCAAAGTGATTTTAAGTCAAATTTAAACACATAAGATGAATCCTTTACTTTTGTTTACATACAATTCTTTGATCACATTTAACTTGTTTTCTGAAGGAACATTTGACATGCAAGCTTTTACATGAGGAATAGTCTAACTTTCTATGTTAAAATATAAAAACATGTTTTCTCCTTTTGGTCCATTTGGAATCTTGTAGGAAGGTAGCTTGAGCCTCTTAAAAGTAGATGAGAAGAAAAGTTAGCATATATGGATTTTACTACTTATTTTATATATTTTGAGATTACCCTTTTATTGTCAAAAAATGGAAAATAAATTCAACAGTCTTCATTCTTCTTCAAGCAACCATTCTCTCTCAACGTTAGAACCATTCTATATAAGTGGAGGAACAGAGTTTCAACATTTTCTCCAAAAACTCAGGGAGATTTCTTAAGAAAAATCAAGATATCCACATACATCTTTTTCCTTTTGAAAAACCTAATGCCACTTCTTAAGTGATTTATAAAATACAAGGTTTAATATCTAAGTCAGATGATAAAAATGCTGAGAAGATGTTTTATCTGTCAGGTTTTGAGGTACTAACTATATTTCTATGGGTCTATAATAGATCCAGAGTTAAAGGTAAATGTGCTATGTGAGCTTTCCAGAGAAAAATGGACCAGTCAAAACACATCAGTCTTAGGGTCTTCTTTACAAGGAATAATGATGAAGTTTCAGAGAAGGAAAAAAATCTCATTGCAAAATAAAATGTTAGCTCCTTTATTTTAAGGAAGAAGCAGCGCAGAGAAATGCAAAGCCCAAAATATGAAGAATTACCTTAAACTGGAGTTTAAATTCAACTTAATTAAATCAAGCACGGTGTGTCATAATCTAGAGGAGAGTTGAGAGATGGGAAAAGTGAAGGAGGTTCGAGCTGGGGCAACTGGCAGCGGGTTGCTTCAGTCAAACAAAACAAAGATTATGTTAGCTTCAAGCAGTTCAAACTGAGTAAGGCAGGAAAGTCTAAGGTCACCAAAGAATATGATTATAGTTTGAGAAGGAAACAGCAAAAGTGTCTGATGACTTCCTTGTCAAAAAATACTAATAGTTGTTATATAGAGCAGTGATATATATTGAACTTCAATGCCCATTTATACATAGCTCAGCACTCCTGAAAGTGAACAACGAGTAAAATAAACCAGCATTTGTAACTCAGTGAGTTCCAGTACGTAACTAGCGTTCTAGCAAGAAAAAATGTCACATTATTATCACGATTATATGTTGCTTAAAGATTATTGGGGAATCTTCCCTAGGCAAAATTTTTGGATAAACTACCACATTATACTTTCTTCTTCACAAACTGCTTAGATACTTGACAAATTTTAGCATGATTTTATAGCCTACACAGGATTTACTTCATAAGTAGCAATAACAAAAAATAACTTTATGTGAGTTGCTCAAGACAGCAGTCCCAACTACTCAGGAGTTTGAGATCTGAGAATCACATTTCAAAGCCAGTGGTTTAGAAAAGATCTTGACAGCTTCATCTCCAATTAAGTAACAATAAGCCTGAAATGGAGTTGTGACTAAGTGATTGAGTACTAGATTTGGGCAGTGAAAGCCAAGGGACAGGGCCTAGGCACTGTTTTTAAAGCCCCAGTACTTCCTTTCCTCAACTTTAACTAACTTAGTTACCATTATATAAATATTAATGTATAAAATTAGTCATTTTCTGCAAATAGCTTAAAAAATTATACTTTGTATATTTTAATGGTTTGTTAATAATGTAAAGAAACTGAACCCCAACAGCTTCTCATCACTATATACAGGGCTTGATTTACTATAATGTAACTTACTATGCAAATGTTCCTTGTTTTGTTTAACACCATCCTCCATCCATTAGTATTAAAAACCATGTTTTCACATGTCTTCTGATGTGCAGCAAACTTAACTAGCAGCACTTGAGAATACATAGTGTGTTTAAAATTAAACAGATTTGCTACAAGGTGGAGGTGGTCACACCTGTAATCCTAGCTACTTAGGAAACTGAGATGTAAGACTCCCAGTCCAAAGCCAACAAGGCAGGAGTGGCCTTGAGACTCTTATCTCCAATTAACCACAAATGCCAGAAGTTTGATTAAGTGGTAGAGCACTACCTTGGGCAAAAGGAGTCCAGGGTCAGGCAGGAACAGTGGCCAAGATGTAAGTTTAAGTCCCAGGAATGGAATTGTGTGTGTGTGTGTGTACACACACACACACACACACCCACACACACACCCCTATATATATATATATATATATATATATATATATATATATATATATATATATATATTATGTGCTCTTATATAGATTGGCACTATATTTAAAATGGGATCATATACATATAAAAGGCACTATATATACACTATGTATACACGCCATACTACAATACATATAAAATAAATACACAATATATAAAAATATATAAAATATATAGAGGACATACAGTGCATATACACTTTATTTGTGAGATTCATATACACAATATTAGAATTACAATTTTCACACTTTCTATATTTATCCTTTATTTTGATATGTTGGAATTTACTCATATCCTTAAAATTTCACTCTTACAAAATATCTTTTTCCTTACTATTTACATATAAAATTGAATGTAATGTTTGGAGTAAGGCTCAAGAAGTAGAGCACTTGCAGAAGAATTGTACAAGAAGAGTTGTACAAGCAGTGCTTTAAAAAGCATCTTCAAAATATCAAAATCTATGAAATGGTATGTGTGAATTAATACATATAAAAAACACAATCCAACAATTATGAAAAAAGTTTATTATTGCTCTCTGTGAAGTTGATATTCAAACAACCAAGCAATATTAGGTCCATAAATATCTCTCTTTTTGCCCCTCCTCCATGGCTGTTCTCTCATCTTTATTCTCACCTGTCTTCATTTTGTTTGTTTTTTAAGTTGTAATTTTATATATAAAATAAAACACAATATTAATCTTTCCGAATCTGGCTTACTTTGTTTAACATGATTTCCAATGCCATCCTTTTTTCTGAATATAGTCTAATTCTATTTTATGACTAAATAATACTGTATTTCTCTCTCCATATATATGTATGTATGGCATATACCGCAAACACACTCACACCCACACCCACATACTATAACTAATTTTTGTGTGTTCATCCATTGTTGGGCACTTTGAAGTTTTCATAACTTGGTACAGTGAATTGTGATGCAATTTAAGGGCAAAATAGTCTCACTTTAGTGCATTATAGCCCTTAATGGATTAGACACCCTTTGAGGGACCTTTCAGAATTTTCACAAGCAAAATGTTAGATTATGTAAAAAAGCTTATGTAGGTAGATTATGTGACCAAATATAAATCTGTAGTTACACTCAAGAAGAATTTTGGCCTTACATAATTTAAATAATTAACTCTGAACTTGGAAGAGACCTCTTGTGGCAATATTAACCTTACTACCCCTCAGTTTATGTGATTACAGTAGTTGATGTGGTCAGTTGGGGATGGAGGAAGCTGTGTATCAAGTGGTAGAGCATGAGCCTTGAGCAAAAGGAAAGCCCAGGAACAGTGCCCTGGTCCTGAGTTCAAATCCCAGAACTTCTGAATGCACACTCATTCACATGCACTCACACACACACTTGCACACACACACACACACACACACACACACACACACACACACACACACACAATCGCTAAAGTTGGGAAATTATTGCCAACACTTTTGTGGTAGAAGTTGATAGAACTAAGATTTTATTCCAGATATACATAATTTGAAGTTGTGGATTGTTCTCAGATACCTGAAGAAGAACTTGATGCAGCATATAATTTAATAAACATTTGAATCTGTATTGATAATGGACTAAATCAAATTGAATCTCTAAATATTACAAACTGTGTTATGATTACCATTTTCCACAATTTCTGCAAGCAAATAAATGCTTTCCATTAGTTGAGATACAATTAAATACCTTTAAATGTTTTTCAGAAATTGAGGATACATTATTCTGGATATTGACTTACTGACTCCTACAGTAAAGGAGAAAGAAACCATAAAACCAAGAAGCCCTCAAAGAGATGACAAATAGGAGACTTAAGTGATTGATGGGTTAGGTAAATGAACTGGAAATTTTTAATTTCAGGTACTCACTCTCACAGGTAAGAGGTTTTGTGTAGGGAGCCAGGGTAAATGCCATTACAAGATGGCGCCCACTCCCTTGCAGCTTTGAGGTAACCACTCCCTTTCAGGCGGTGCTTGGCGGGACGGTGTGTTCTGGGCTTCGCGCATGCGCGAGCCACGTAGAGTCCCCAGCCAATGCGTGGCACCTGGTGACGGTGAAAGGCAGACGACCAATGATGGAAAGACCCGTGTTCCTATTCCCTATATAAGTGGCCATGTTTTGGGTGCATGCTCTCTCGCGCCCAAGCTCTCCTACAACTAAAAGGCTCTCCAATAAAGCGTGATCTGAGAAGACTCCTGGTGTGGTGGTCGTTTTTTCTCGCTGGTCGAGTAGACGGTCGCTACAAGTGGTGCCGAGACCGGGAACGAACCAGGGACGGGACACGCGCGAGAGGCCGAACCGGAGCCAGAACTCAACACACGGAGAGGGGACGTCGGTAAGTATCCCCCGGTATGCTGTTCACTGTAGATTTAGATATTTATTGGTTGCTTGCATTGCTTCTTCCTTTGTGGCTTGTCTTTTTGATGGTGCGCACTTGCCTCGAGGAGGGAGGGGTTGATTTAATCCAGGAAGGACACAAAGCACTAATGCAGCATCAGGATAGTCTATCAGAGTCAGCATACAATAAGGGGGAGGAAAATAGGCCTAAAAGAAAAAGGAAAAAAAGACAAAAGGATCCTAAAGAATTAAAGCAGGAGGGACTGCAGCCCTCACAAAAGGAGAAAGGTTTTAGGGAGGGGGTCTCAAGGAGACCCCCATGCCCTTCTTTAAAAGCAAACCGGTTCTCAGCCCTACATGTGGAAGGGCGGGACCAAGAATGCAGTGATCTTGTGAGTGACTCAGAGGAAGAAATGTTAGAGGAGGAGGGAGAACAACTCGATCCAGCTGATAGTGAAGACTTAGAAGAGGCTGCGGCGGAGCACGAGGCAGACAGATATGGGGGCTGGCGCCCCCTAGGGGTGGGAGTACCGCAGCAGCCAGGAAGAGGAAACGGAGCTGCCCCTCACCCGTCACCCCCCCCCCCCGCCGTGCCCACCAGCAGGGAAGAGTCACTTTATAAAAGGCAGCACCTGGTCGCCGTTAGGGGCCGCTTTTCCAGTCTTTGAAAAGCCAATTACTAATGAGAGAATTCTTGAGCCGGTTTCCTACTCCCAGTTAAAATATTTAGTTAAGGCAGTCAGGACTTATGGGGTGTCGGCCAATTATACCACTGGCTTGCTTCGAAGCCTAACTATTAATGCTATGATTCTGTGGGAGCAAAAACTGTTCAATATTTTCCTAAATTAGTGGCTAAACAGGCAATTTTGGTCTGAGAAAAAAAATAAATAAATAAAAAAAAATAAAAAAAAGGCAATTTTGGGTATAAAGTATTGTTTAATGCACTTTGCAAAAATTCCAGATAAATTAATTATTCCATACACCCGTGAGCAAGTTGAAATTTTAGCAGCCACAATGGATATGTGGGCAATTCTTGTTTGCTCATTTCCAAATGTAATTGATAATCATTATCCTAAGCATCCTCTGCTTGCCATAGTTAACAAAAATTTAGTGTATTTTCCTGTTGTACTTCAAAGGAGCCCTTGGCTGATGCTCTAACCATCTTTACGGATGGATCAAAATCTGGACAAGGTGCCTTTTTTGTTCAAGGACACAAACAGCCGGTAGTCTTTAATTTTCGGCCGAATGCCCCACAGGCTGTTGAATGTTTAATTGTGCTTCAAGTTTTTAAAAGGTTTGATCAACCTTTTAACTTATTTTCTGATTCATTATATGTTGTAAATGCCGTTGCTTCTCTTGAAGTTGCTGCTTCAGTTAAGCAGGCCAGTACAATTTCTAATGTTTTGTTACAGATTCAATCCCTTATCTTAAACAGAAAACATCCTTTTTATATTGGACATATTCGTGCCCACTCTATGTTGCCAGGCCCGATGGCAAAGTGTAATGATTTGGTGGACCAGGCAACTCGGGCTATGGCTCTGGTTGCTGCTGATTCTGTAGAATTGGCAAAAGACTTTCATAGATTGTATCATGTACCTGCTAATACCCTTAGGAAAAGATATAATTTGTCCAGGCATGTGGCAAGAGATATTGTTAAAGCCTGTAAATCCTGTGTTACCTTTCTTCATCCTCCCCATGTGGGGGTAAACCCCAGGGGGTTGAGACCAAACGCCCTATGGCAGATGGATGTTACTCATCTGACGGAATTTGGTAGGTTGAAATATTTACATGTGTCTGTGGACACCTTTTCTGGTGTCATTCATGCCACACCTCTGGCAGGAGAAAAGGTGTCTCACGTCAGAATACACTGCTTAGAAGCTTGGGCAGCTTGGGGAAAGCCCCTTAGACTCAAGACGGATAATGGCCCTGCTTATACTTCCCATGGTTTTCGCGCCTTTTGCGCACAAATGCAGGTTGCCCACACTACCGGATTGCCCTACAATCCTCAAGAACAAGGTATAGTGGATAGAGCTAATAGAAGCATAAAAGAAATGCTTCAAAAACAAAAAGGGGGAATGGCTGAGTCCGCGTCCCTCAGGGAAAGACTTTCTCTTGCGCTCTTTACCCTTAATTTTTAATTCTAAATGACAACGATCAGTCTGCTGCAGATCGGCATATGACAAGAGACTCCATGGATACTAAAGACATGGTTATGTGGAAGGATGTTATTAATAATAAATGGTATGGACCGGATCCGGTAATAACGAGATCCAGGGGAGCTGTTTGTGTTTTTCCACAGAGTCAAGAAGTACCTCACTGGGTGCCAACGAGACTGACCAGGCCGGTGGAGACTGCAGAAGAACCCCCTCTCGAAGATGCCATCCACTGGTCTCCTGATACAGCTGATCTTCCTGCTGTTAGCAACAGTGCTAATAGCAATCCCTGTGATAGCTAAACCAATGATGCTGTGGGCTGTTAAAATTTACTGACTGGATTGCCTCTGCGGTGTCCTTTTCCAAAGAGCGAGTGGGAGTCGGAATGTTTTTAGCCTGCTGCTTGGGAGGATGCGTGGCCTGCTTATGGTTGGTCTGTCGCCTTCGAGCCCAAACCAGAAGGGACAAGGTTGTTATCTCGCATGCATTAGCTGCTTTGGAGAGTGGATCCTCACCCCAGATTTGGCTGTCGGCCCTAAGAGGCATTTAAGCCTTACCATTCTGCATAGCCTAGCACCCCGAGGGATCAGGGGATCCCATTGCACCAGGACACGTATGGAACTTGCAATTTGGGACAGGGTGCAAGGCAAGTGCACTGCACTTGAGGAGATGGTTCTCATCTCCTCAAGAAGAGCATGCTGGGTTGCAAGTGGGTTGATGCCCAAGATCCCACCTCTGCAAAAAAGGCATCGGACGGGCCTGGTCATCACTGGGGAAGGCGCGCCCCTCAGGCGAAGGCCAGTGCAAGGTCCTAATGTTTTAGACAGAGGCCCAACCTCTACTCTTACCTGTTGCCAAAAAACAAAGAAGGGGGGACTGTAGGGAGCCAGGGTAAACGCCATTACAAGATGGCGCCCACTCCCTTGCAGCTTTGAGGTAACCACTCCCTTTCAGGCGGTGCTTGGCGGGACGGTGGGTTCTGGGCTTCGCGCATGCGCGAGCCACGTAGAGTCCCCAGCCAATCCCGTGGCACCTGGTGATGGTGAAAGGCAGACGACCAATGATAGAAAGACCCGTGTTCCTATTCCCTATATAAGTGGCCATGTTTCGGGTGCACGCTCTCTCGCGCCCAAGCTCTCCTACAACTAAAAGGCTCTCCAATAAAGCGTGATCTGAGAAGACTCCTGGTGTGGTGGTGGTTTTTTCTCGCTGGTCGAGTAGACGGTCGCTACAGTTTTGTATGATAATCCTGACCTCTAGTTCTTCATTACACATAAATTTAATACGAAATATTTTAAAGTTATTACATGGCTGTATGTGAATCAACTGATATGTGTGTGTCTGTTTCTATGCATATGTTATAGGTAACAAAAAACTGTGTGAGAACAAGTTTTAGCAAGAAAAATCCACTTGCAGACATATAGACTGTTTTCTTGTTTCTCCAATGGTTTTGTTGCAGTTAGTGACACCAAATTCTTGTGGTTCTGGCATTGTGATTGCTGCTTGGAAGAAAGAAGCCTTTTCTGGCTTTAAAGGATAAGTTATTCATCTGGCATTCTTCTCATTTTTTATTTAAATGCTCTATGGAACAATTCATTTGTCTCTTTTTTTTGATAAAATATCAGATTAAGAATAGCTGGGGAATTATTTTAATTCAGCTTGAGTAATAGTAGGAAGAGAATGTGACTGTGGAAGTTCAAAATAATGCATCTATGTTACAACCCTTTAGAGAATTGCAAGATGGCTTTAAATTATAAAACACCCAAAAACTAAATGTTGTCAGCTAAGCGAAGACTTCATACAGATTTTTTTATCTCTTCCTGAGAATGCCCTAGATATGTGTGCCAGGCTAGTTCCTTTGTGACAAAATTTTTATTTTAAAAAATACTATTTTGTCTTGTTATATCATTGCATTTCTGTAGGACTCAAAATAATTTAGGTACAAATGAAGAGCATTTTAAGAAACAAGAAGACAGCAGTTAAATTTTAAAGGAAAATGTATGATAATGTAAGTACTAGATACACAGACAGAACAAGAGAAGATTCAAATATTCAACATGGTAATTATAAGTTATAAAACATAGACATATGACCGTTTACCTCAACTATGTTTATTGCAACATTACTTACCATAGCTAAGATATGGAACCAACACAGATGCCCCTCAGTAGATGAATGGACCAACAAAATGTGAGATACATATATATACATACATAGTGCTAAATATATGCATATGTACATATACATACATATGTACACACATACAATGGAATTCTATGCCTCCATCAGAAAGAACGGCATTACCACCTTTGTTAGGAGATGGAAAGACTAGGAAAAAATTATATTAAGTGAAGTAAGCCAGGCCCAAAGAAACATAGGTCCCATAGTTTCCCTTATTTGCAATAACTAGTATATGTATGAGACAAGCAAAAATGGTCAGATAAGTTGATGTTAGGTGAAATGAACCCCAATATAAGGTCTCAAGTGTTTTTCTTTCTTGCTATTGTTTCTAAAATATTTATGAGGGAATTTTTTTGTTGCTTTCTATGTCCCTCCCTCATGGTATAACCCTTGTTTTCACTGTATTGAATGTTGGTATAATTTGTGGAGGGGAAGAAAAAAACAATTGTTTAAATAGGGAAACAGGTTGACCCATTGAAACAATGAGATGTACAAGATGCTTTGTCAAAAATCAAACTTTACAACTCTGACGGGTTTAGTAGTGTAGATGGGAGGCAGGGATGGTAGGGGAAAACAAAGGAGGAGGCAACAATGCTTGATAAGAAAAGGAGGAGACTACAATGCTTGATAAGGTATGTACTCATTATCTAACCCATGTAATTGTAACCCCTCTGTACAGTATTTTCACAATAAAAAATAAATAAAAATTTAAAAAATGAAAAAAAATGTACTCATTACCTTGCTCATGTAATGTAACCCTCCTCTCTTCAGTATTCTCACAATAAAAACTTATTTAAAAAAAAAAACAGTACCAAGCTGTTTTGATTATTATGGATTTGTAGTAGAGTTTGAAATTGGGTATTGATATTCCTACAGCACTGTTCTTTCTGTTAAGGATCATTTTTGCTTTTGGGGGTTTTATCATTATTATTATTATTAAAATACCATGCAGAGGGGTTAAATTACATGGGCAAAATAGTGAGTACATTTCTTATTAAGCATTGTTGCCTCCTCCTTTGTTTCCCCATACCATCCCTTCCTCTCTACACCCCCTCAACCCCACACCCCGCTTTCACTCACCCAACACCACCCAACCCCCCCACCCGGCCAAAGTTGTAAAGTTCGTTTTTAGACATAACATCTTGTACATCTCATTGTTGTAATGGGTCTACCTGTAACCCCATTTAAATAGTTTGTTTTTTCCTTTCCCTTCAAAAATTATATCAATGTCAAATACAGTGAAAGCAGGGCTCTGGAGGAGGTACATACAAAGCAACAAAGAAATTATCTTATAAATACGTTGGAAACAATCGCAAAAAAGAAAAAAAAAAACATTTGAATCTTTATCTTGGGGTTCATTTTGCCTAACATCAATTTGTCTGACAGTTTCTGTTTGTCTCAGATATATACTAGTTATTGCAAATAAGGGAAACCATGGGACCTATATTTCTTTGGGACTGGCTTACTTCACTTAATGTAATTTTTTCCAAGTCTTTCCATTTCTGAAGAAATGGGGCATGTCTTGTGGTTTCATATGAATTTTTGGATTGCCTGTTCTATTTCCTTGCAGAATGAGATTAGAATATTGACAGGTATTGCATTGATTTGTAGACAGCCTTGGGAGTATTGCCATTTTCATAATGTTGATCCTTCCAATCCAGGTGCATGGGAGGTTTTTTCTATTTTCCAAGTTCTGTTTTTCTTTTTCAGATTTTTAATGTTTTCATTATAGAGGTCCTCCACTTCTTTGGTTAAGTTAATTCCTAAGTATTATATTTTTTGTGGGGCTATTATGAACGGAGTTGCTTTCCTAATTTCAACCATGCTTTCCTCATTGTTGGCATACAGAAAAGCCATTGATGTTGAGGGTTAATTTTATACCCTGCTACTTTGTCAAACTTTTGAATCAGCTTTAGTAATTTGGGAGTGGAGTCTGTGGGATTCTATAAATATAAGATCATTTCATCAGCAAAGAGGGAGAGTTTTACTTCTTCATTCCCTGTTTGGATCCCCTTTATGTTTGCAGCTTGTAGATAAGCATTCTAATACTAAATTGAATAGGAGTGTAGAGAGTGGGGTAAAGACTTAAAGAGAGACTACTCTGAAGAGGAAATAAGAATGACCAATATACACAGGAAGAAATGCTCAACCTCCCTAGCCATGAACGAATTGCAAATCAAAAGAAAATTGAGATACCACCTCTCTCCATTTAGGATGGCTATAATCAAGGACTCAAATGAAAACAGATGCTGGAGGGGATGTGGACAGAAGGGAACCATACTGCATTCTTGGTGGGAGTGTAAACTTGTTCAACCACTTTGGAAAGCAGTATGGAGGTTCCTCAAAAGACTCCACATAGAGCTCCCCTATGACCCAGCAATCCCATTTTTGGACATTTACCCGTATGATCACAAACAAGAACATACTAAAGCTACGAGCACAACTATGTTTATTGCAGCATTATTTATCATAGTTAAGATATGGAACCAACCCAGATGCCCCTCAGTAGATGAATGGATCATGAAATTGTGGTATATATACACAATGGAATTCTATGCCTCCATCAGAAAGAATGACATTTCCCCGTTTGTTAGGAAATGGAAAGACTTGGAAAAAAAATTTATTAAGTAAAGTAAGCCAGACCCAAAGAAACATAGGTCCCATGGTTTCCCTTATTTGCAATAACCACTGTATGTCTGAGTCAAGCAGAAAAGGTCAGCTAAGTTGATGTTAGGGAAATAAACCCCAAGATAAGTATTCAAATGTTTTTTTTTTCTTTCTTTTGATTGTTTCTATCATATTTATAAGATGATTTTTTGTTGCTTTGTACTTCGGTTCCCCCATGATAAAACCCACGTTTTCACTGTATTTCATGTTGGTATAATTTATTCAGGGGAAGAGAAAAAACAAATTGTTATATAGGGATACAGGTGGACTCATTGTGTAAATGAGATGTACAAATCGTTATGATAAAACACAAACTTTACAACTTTGATATGGGGATGGGAAAAGATGGGAAGGGGAAATAAAGGAGGAGGCAAAAATACTTGGTAAAAATGTACTCTTTATCTTGCTCATGTAATTGTAACCCCTTTGTATGTTTTTTTCACAATTAAAAAAATGAAAAAAGTCATGGACATTAAAAGAAAAGGACGAAGCAACAATGTTTGTTAGGAAATGTACTCATTACCTTGTTCATGTAACTGTAACCCTTCTGTGTAGTATTTTTACAATAAAACATGTAAAAATTAATTACAAAAAAATAAAAAATTCCTGCATGAAAATGTTAAAAATAAAAGATTTTTCAAGATCACTGTTGTCCTGGATCATACTCTGTAGTGGTCCGGTGAAATTTTTAGCAAACTGCTAGAATACCATAGAACACTAAAAAAGTATAATGCCTTCCTCATGTGCTTTGTGACTTTATTGATTTTTGAATCTTTTCCTTCCATGTTTCTGTGTGGATGTGTGTCTAATGTGTTAGCTTTGATATAATTTAGCACAGTAATTATTATATAGAAAATAGTAGAAATGTGATATTAAGGTTGTTTCATCAGACTAATAGAAACTGACATTAATAAATGGTAAAATCATTTCTTTCCTTGGACAAAACTTATTCTTTTCATATAAACAAAACTGATGGTCACACATACATATGCAAAAATTGCTGTTGTCAGAAGCAGTGCCTCATAACCTTCTCTTTATAAACCATATGACATTTCAAATCTGACTCTCAGGTAATCTCTAACTGTTTATCTCCTAATGATTCTCTGGCTTAGCTTCTTGACAATGACCACATTTGCAGGTTCTCCATCTCCTGGATATGTCAATTTTTGTACTAAATCATAAGAGCATGTGAATATGTGTACATTCTAAAGAAGCTAAACAAAAGAATTATTGCTAGAGATGAAAAACATCTGAGATGAAATGACAATTCTTGGCCATTGAAGATTACCTAACACATCGAAGAATGTCCTACCCTGAATTTAAAGTACTGGAGAAAACTCTTTGTCTAACATGTGAGATTATGACTTTTAAAGTTATTTTTGTTTTCACTGTTGTCTTATCACTTTCATATATACATATATATGTATATATATGTATAAGTATATACATATATATATATATATATATATAGAGAGAGAGAGAGAGAGAGAGAGAGAGAGTCTCTTGGAGTTGTTTACATTCTTAACCTTTTTTTGCTCCATTTCAATGCTTTTATTATTCCTTTAGCAGACTTAAAGTTAATGTCTCTATTTTATAGTCTTTGTTTTAAACTCTGAGTTTATTTTTATTTTTTTCAGTATAAACCTACAATTATGAAATTTCTTTAAAGTGTCACATTGTAGTAAAGGTATTTTTATATGTAGGGCCCTCCTCGGTATTAATCACTAAATATTTAAATTTATCTATTGTATATTTGTGTATAATTTAGCCTTTAATAGTTACATTCTAATTATATTGCAACTTTAGATTTTCAGATTGTGTATTTTATGACCGGTTCCCTAGCTGGATTTTTATCAATCCTCCATTTGAAGCATATTGGAAATAAAAAGTTTAAAAATTGTATTTGAGATTCAAAATTTAATCTTTTAATTTTTTAAATTGTCTTATCCACCAGTTGGTGATTGACATAGTTCAGAATCTGTCATCATATTTCTAATCACATATAATTTGTGGGCTTCAGTCTTTCTTTTAATGAGTACAGTTTTATAACAGCTGTATCTATTTTATTATGGTACTTACATATCAATTCTATTTCATTTATGTTTTTGGAAATTATGTTTATAAAGTTATCAGGACAAATTTCATTGATCCAGGTTCATTCTTTACAGTTAGTTCAGTAAAAGGTCCATTTGTAGTAATTTCCCGGATGGTCCATTAGATGAATAACCTTTATCCAAGCTTTCTTATTTCATCTAATAATTAAGTTACAGTTGAATACCTTTCATTTATTCTTTATCTTGGGTTCACTTCTTCTTGCTCAGCTGGCCATGGTTATGAAGGCTGAATTCTGGGGATATAGAGAGTTGATTACATGTTACATGAGAAATCTAGGATGAAAATGTTGTACATAAAATTTATTTTTTATATTGTGCAATTAATCTTCACCATAAGATTGTAAAAGAGGTTAGTTATCTTTACCAGTGACTTTTATTTATTCATGAAGCTTCATAATATCATGTAGTTATCTTCTCATTGTGTGTGTGTGTGTGTGTGTTTGTGTGGTTTATTGGAGAGCAGAGTCTCATAGACTTTCCTGCCTGGGCTGGCAGGAATCCTCAGATCTTAGATTCCTGAGTCGCTAAAATTACAGGCCTGAGCCACCGGTATCTGGCTTTTATTTTATCTTTAGTTTAGGATATGTTTTAAGTTCTTACAGTAAATAATGACAATAAAATCTCTTGGCTTAATTATTTATGACTTACTTTCTCTCTCAAATTAAAGATGCCTTGAAAGCTTTTCTTTCAACATCATATATAATTCTGAAAGTATCTATGGCTTCCATGGTTTCTGATGAGAAATTATCACTTATTCTATTTTAAGATCTTTTTCATATAAGCCAGTACCTTCACTATTGCTGAAAAGATTCCCTTTAAGTCTTCAGATTACAGAATTTTGAATATGATATTATAGGATAGATATTCATTAATTTACTTCATATTTTGGAAGTATTTATATGTATAATTATATTTATAATTTACTTAGTTTTTACTATAGTTAGTTATACAAAGGGGTTTCAATTAAACATGTAATAAGATAATTTTTATTCATCATTGTCACCACTTCTATCATTTCCTCCCCTTTCTATCCCCACCCCATTCACCTCCTCCGGTTGTAGCCTTCTTTTTCCACATATGCTCATTAAATACTATAGCTGCTTTTGTCCATCATTCTTTTTTTGTCTTCTCTCTTTCCTAAGCCCCTCCCGCTTCTATGTGTAATTTATATAACCAATTTGAAAGCATTCCATCAATTTTCCTTCAAATATTTCCTTGTTCCCTTCCCCCTTTCTCTCTCCCTTCTCCATTCCCTCCCTCTTTCCTTCTCTCTCTTGCTCTTTTCTGTTTCTCTCTCTGTTCTTCCTCCTACCCCCTCTCCCACTTTCCTCCCTACTTCCCTTCTCTCTCACTTTCCTTTCTTCCTCATTTTATCTTTTTCTTCTTTCTCTTTAGGATCTGATTTCTTTAGATCACCTAATATACACATTGATATCTAGCTTCTATTTCTTTATTGATATTCTTTATGTCTTCATTCACAGTTCTCTCAATTTCCTAAACTTATTCACTGGTATCTTTTACCTCATCGAGTACATTAAAGGCCCTTTGTCTTTGTCTATTAAGTTCCTTACCAGGACTTCTTCATGACAATTTCTTTTAACTTCTTATTTTCTTTTGCATATGTTATGCATTCTTATGTCTTTGTATTCTTTGTAATATTTTGTTGATAATTTGGCCTCTTAACCTCACTGTGGTAATGCTGCATGAAAAATTAGCATTGTTTTTGATGAAAGCTGTAGTGATCCATTTTTCTCTGACTTTTCATACTTCAAGACTACATTTCTCATCATCTATTCTCATTGAAGTCTTTATGAAATTATTTCCATGGTTAGCCAGTGACCTGAGAGATTTATTTCAGTGCCTGCCTTCATTAAGAAGAAAAAAAAAGCTGGTCTCTTTCTTTAAATACCATTGATGGGATTGTAGTTCAGGCCCCAGAGATTAAACTACTCATGGGCTCTCAGTTTTAAACACATACCTGTTTTCTCCCATAGCAAAGTCAAGTCACAGTGGAGCCTAGACCTTTACCTCTGCCTGCCTGACTCAGGAGTGGTAGCAGCTACACCAAAGGCCCTAATTCAGGAAAATAAGCCACGCTGCTCTTCCCCAAGACTGACTCTGAAGTGTTCTGACTATAATCCCAATCTTAAAATAGTAGCTCAGAATGTTCTTTAAAGTTTAATAGTTAATCTTGTGATTGGCATTGAACTCTTTTTTCGACCCCAGACCCAAATTACAGGAGTCCCATCTTAGCTCTGGCCTTCTTTTCCCAAATAAACATGCTAAAGTGTAGAGAATGGAGATTTCATACATGGCAGCCATGAGAAGACAATACTTAAGTACATCTTCAGGGATCTTCAGGGTTACAGACATTAGCTTCAGGTTAAACAGAAAGAACTCTGTGTGTGTGTGTGTGTGTGTGTGTGTGTGTGTGTGTGTGTGTGTGTGTGTATGTATGTGTGTGTGTAAACAAGAACATTGTGAAACGTTAAAAGAGCGCCAAATTGCAATGTGTGGCCCTGTCTTTTTCTCTGGAGGAATTGTGGAGAAATTGTTGTCACCTTAGCTTGGAGACAGAGCAGGAGCTAGTTCTCTGGCAGGCAGGTGATCTCAGTTTTTGGCAGTTTCTTTTAAGATGTGAGGAAAAAGGCATTACCTGTTTGAGGGGTAGAATTGCTTTGCATACAAGATGCGTACCAGCAAATCTTCTCTTTCCTGAAGCCCAGCGTGATCGCAAAGAGACTGCAGCAGAGAATACTTCAGATCAAAGAACAAAGTGACAAACTCAGGGGACTTTCACTTAATTCTCAGGCACAGCAAAACCATCCTTCAGGTTGATCCTTGCAGGAGTAACACTTCCCCATATTTTCCCCCCACTTGGCTACTAAAAATCGCATTTTTTTACATTTTTATTATTATAACTTTAAGTAGTTGTACAAAGGCGTTCCCATTCTACAAAACAATATATGAGTACAAGGTATCTGATGACATTTTCACTCATCACTCCTTACCTATCCCTTCTCTCACCTTTTTTAAAAATGAGATTAAGTGATTACATAAATTTCACATATTTTAAAGTATTGTGGAGTAGTGATACTTAGTTAAAGTCACAAACGCATTTTAACCTTCATAAGGCAAATTGTCATTATCATGGTCTATAACGTTGATGAATTCCATGAGCTGTGGCAATACAAATTATTTCTTCCACATTAGGTAATGATTAGATTTCTTTTATTTTGCTTAGTGTAGGCTGTTCTCCCTTTCCCTCTCATTCCTCCCTTCCCATCTCTGTCTTTGGGTTGCTTAGTTCTTTTTCTTCTATGTTCAGTGCAGTTGAGGGGCCCCTTTGTTGCATGTTTTTCTGTTTCCCACTTATTCTATTACTCCTTATGGCTTCCTTCCATTGCGTGCATATATCTACCCTATATAGGTTAAGAACATGGTCATTTAGCAATGATATGGCAAAATGAGAGGCTGTCCATTGTTTCTTGAGTCCTGTTTACTTTGTCATATCTTCTTGCATTTTGGCTTTAGCATCCACGTATCATGGAGACCATTTGCCATTTGTCTCTTTGTTCTTGCCTTACTTTGCTCAAAATAATCTGGTCTAGTTGCATCCATTTCCACGCAAGTGCCATTATTTTGTCCTTTCTAATGGCTGCATAATAACAGCACTGTTCACAATAGCCAAGATTTGGAAACAACCCAGATGTTCCAATACTGATGAGTGGTTCACTGTTCTTAGGGTTCACTGTTGAATTATCTAAAATGATAGGTGATGCCTTGTTTTCTGGTGACTATATATTTACCAAATATGCATTACATAAAAGGTAGTTAGTCTGATTCGTAGCTGGCAACTAAGAGAAGTCAAGCCAATATAAAAGAGACTCACACTAGAATATCTAATGTCATTCTAGTGCAGCAGTCTCCCAAATGACAGGACTTAAACTCATTAGAGGTCTAAAACTCTGCCTAGTCTTCTCTGTATCTCCTTTAGGTTTTCTAGTATCCCTACTTCCATTCTTATTCTGGCACAAATGGAAACATTAGTAAGTAACAGGATTATATAATAGTCCTATACATTTTGTCCTCTGTCCCAGCAATTTGTCCCAACTTAATTCCAAGTTTCCAAAAGAAACAATCTCACTGAACTTGCTCAAATGATGTGATTTGGGTTTGTCTGAATAAATAAACCTACTAAATTTGGTACAAGACCTAATATGAGAATGTAGATGCCATATTTGGCATCTCATAATTTTCTTTTTTATTATCTTTGCTGGCAAAGATAATAATAGGCAAACCTTTCGCAAGGATAGCCGTTATAATGCTAACTTGCATGTTTATTCTAACATGGAAATGTAATCCTATGTGGTGTGATGTATAGGTGATTAAAAGTCCAAAGAAATACTCCTAATGCTCATTTTGTAAATAGCTAAAAGTGACTCCAGATAGATAATTTGTTCATCATTTTGGTGACAGTTAGACCTAGAATAATACGTAATCAATTATATCCATAGTCCATAGTGGGATGACAGGTAGGAATTGATCTTGTCAGTACTTCTTTGTTTCTGCCTAGAGTTTGATTGTGGTGGTCCAATATTTTGGAAAGACTTATTGGAGTCCTTGCTTTCAACCAAATTAAGATCAGCCTATGGTACATTTAGTATTCAACGTGCTATTACAAATGAAAGGGATGTATGCAGCTTGAATCTGGATGTGAGAGGCAAAATGGCTTCATGCAGGCTGCCTGAACAATTGTGGAGAATAAACTCGGTGGACTCAGAGCATTTGTAGCTTCAGGCTTTTGCAGGAAGCACCAAACATTACCTCCCTTAGAAACCACAAAACAGTTTAAAATACCATTGTGGGAGTAGAAGACAAAACGTGCTTAGAAGTATTTGATTTCTAATATTTCTGAATACACAAAAGATAAAAGGTATTGAAATACAACATTACCATACCTGGGGTCTGTTTTTTTTTTCCAAAATCTCTTTGGGTTATTATAAGGGAAACAGTAGTGTAAATATCAAGGGATAAGAACATCACTTTTCCCCCCTGCACCCCAAATTGGAAGGTTCTCAGAATTTACAGCTAAATGTATCTTCATTTAATTCAGAGACCGATAGAGGGACAAAGAGGATCTACTGGCTTGCTTTCAAATTTAATGGCATATTTAATAAAAATCACAACTAGTAAAACATACTATGAAGTCTGTTTATGTTTCTATGTCTCATTAATCTGTAGGGCTTTGTTGTGTGATTTTTTAAGAGTTTGTGGCTTTCGTTTTTTCAGCTAGTGCTAAAAACATAGGCTCTGTCACCCACAAACCTTACTTCAAATGGTTCCTGTTTAATGGACCTCTGATGGATGTCTCTGACTGGCAATGGTCGAAATTAAATGTAGTGCTTCTTAGCAACAAAGATACAACGCTTTAAAATTAGAGCCTCAGCTCTTTTTAGTACTCAGGGATCTTGTACATCATATTGACTCACAAGCAATGAGGACCAGGCAATGAACTATTCAAATAATCTTCAAATATCTCTTTTCTGTAAGCTAAGTTACAGTTCAACAATAACACCAACCAGAGTAATATCTAAACCCGAAACCCTGATGTATTTGTTTTGATATTCAAATTGTTAAGCAAACTTGTATCTACCAAGAAAGAACAGTTTATATTTGCTTATGCTTAACTGAGTAAACTATGCTATCCAGTCCAGTGTAGAGGAAGAAAAATGTTATGAAGATGAGAGTGAGAAATGTTAAAGTCATCTGCATGCTTATTGCAGCATTATTTACTATAGTTAAGATATGGAACCAACCCAGATGCCCCTCAGTAGATGAATGGACCAACCAAACGTGGTATATATAGACAATGGAATTCTATGCCTCCATCAGAAAGGATGACATTGCCCCATTTGTTAGGAAATGGAAAGACTTGGACAAAATTATATTGAGTGAAGTAAGCCAAGCCCAAAGAAACATAGGTCCCATGGTTTCCCTTATTTGCAATAACTATTGTATGTCTGAGACAAGCAAAAATGGTCAGATAAGTTGATGTTAGGTGAAATGAACCCCAACATAAGCACTCAAATGGTTTTCCTTTCTTGCTATTGTTTCTAACATATTCATAAGATATTTTTTGTTGATTTGTATGTCCCTCCCCCACAGTATAACCCCTGATTTCCCCATATTTGACGTTGGTATAATTTGAGGAGAGGAAGGGCAAAACAAATAGTTTAAATAGGGATACAGGTGGACCCATTGCAACAATGAGATGTACAAGATATTAAGTTGAAAAATTAACCTTAAAACTTTGGCGGGGGGAGAGGGGAAGGGACTGGGCTAGGGAAGGGGAGTGTCGAAGCAGGGATGGTAAGAGGAAACAAAGGAGGAGGCAACAATGCATGATAAGAAATGTACTCATTACCTTGCTCATGTAAATGTAACCCTTCTGAATGGTATTTTCACAAAAAAAAATCTTATCAATTAAAAAAATATCCAACAACATTGATGTCTACTTTGGTCTATCTATTTTGAATTTCTTAGAGGTAGACATGACAAGGTATAGCAAATAAATCTTAACATTATCAAGTAAAGTGTCCCTTTTTGACAAGAAAATTGCATTTCGTTTTTACCTATGCTACCTCCTTATTTTTACTATTATTATAAAGGTGATATTCATAAGGGTACCAGTTACATAAGTCTGGAAATGAGTATATTTCTTTTTGGACAATTTCATTTCTTCCATATATGTATTTTTATTTTTGATAAGTAGTTGTAAAAGGGGGTTACCATTCAACAAATAATTAAGTACAATGCATCTTGATTAATAACATTTTTCATTCTTTGTGTGTTTCCATACAACCTTGACCTTCCCTATGTAAATATAGCAGCTTAATTGGTATGTTATTTACAGACCATAGCATTTATTTATCTATCTGAAGTAGTTTTAGAAATTCTGAAATGTCACCACATTTGAAAAAATATCTAATTTTATATTCTTTCAACAACCCTAAAGTGGTAGATAACCTATGGCTGTTTATAGTACTTCTTCATTCTCATTATCTGTAAATTTCCATTTTCTCATTAATTCATAGTAATAAGATCACACTCTACTCTTCTAAGATTGACTTCCTTCATGAAGCAAAAGCTCTGAGTTGTTCTCAATGCATTATTTTTTAAATTCTGTTTACCACAAAGTGTTTAGACATGGACAAAATTTGGACAAATTTTCCCCCTTTATAAGAAGAATTGCCTTCTTTCCAGTTTCCAATATTTTATTCTTAATTTCCACAAGAGGCTCACCAGAGCTACCTTTATTTTCCACATTTCTACCACTATTTAGAACATACTACTTCACTAACCTCTCTGAAGTTTTAGATGTTCTGTACAGATTTCTCCTTCTTAAACCTTACCTGCCTGATCATTCTTGATTGTATTGGTTTTTCCTAGCCTCCTCCAAAGTTCTTATGCTTCTTCTCATCAGCTAGCTTAGACATTCTTCTAAAGGTTCAATTATTTGTTACACCACTGCTCTACTTTTACATTCCAATTTCTGTCGTAACCATTTGTGCTATTGTAAATGAGTAGTTAGATTAGAGAAGATAAATTATAATTAACAAGACATAATGGCTCACAGTTATACACTGTAGGCAGCCAAATATCAAAGTATTTGTAACTGTTCAGGGCATCAACTGTTGGTGAAATACATCATGTGACAGGAGAGTAAGAGAGAGGACAAGAGCTTGTGCACTTACTCCAATAACCTTGGCATTAGTCTATGCAGGAGTGTGTGATGCTTATTATTTGTTTATTTGGTTTTTATGACATAAATATACCAAAATACCCTCATTTTCTAATTCTAACCTAAGAGTAATGCATTTCTGTTGATATTTTGAGAAGCGATACACATTCAAACTCTTGTAACATCCCAAAATAAAAAGGATTAGTAGAAAAGAAGTTGTATTCATCATTAAAAGAAATTAGAAATTCTGAGAGAGAGTCTCATTGCAAGAAATCAGGACAGAACTCATATTAACTAAATGAGATTTACAAAGACTTAACTGCTGTCTTCCATAGTAGAACAAGAGAAAGAGGAGGAAAAAAATCACAGTTGGCAAAGGGTTAATAGGAACTGAAAACATAGGAATTGAAGTAACTCCAAAATTATAAAAATAATTTTTATATCATGACAAGAGAACAGATTCAACTATAAAACACTTCTATAAGACTGGGAAACTCTAATTATTCTCCAGGAGGGGGCCAGTATTAAATGAGATAAAGTAGATTTTACTGGTGTAAGGGATATGTGTTACACCTACACAGTTGTTAGGAATTCACCTTAGCTGGGAAGATCTCAATTGTTACAGATTGAAATTATTTATTAAAAGAGTGATCTCTGAACCAGATAAAGTCTTAAGTTCTTACATCATTAGTACAGAAAAGAGTGTAAAAAAGGAGAAAATATTAATCTGATTTTTCCAGTTGGACCTTAACAATACAAAGGCTTTTCCTGATGAAAAGTCGTCTTTCCTTCAAAGCTGAAAAATCAAGGCCAGGATGTGTTAGTTACGTGAGAAGAAAAAATGATCTGGATTTTGTCTTTAGACCAATAGAGACTCTCAAGTTCATGTAGGATTGTCTTGTTATTGGCAACATGAAGATTAGTGCTTCTCATCTTATATCTTAACAAACTTATATTGCACTTCTCTACCATATTTAAAAATAATTCAGAATGAGTCATTAACTTAGGTCAACTTTCTGCCTTCATTCATTTTGTAGATACTAAAGAAACCCAACTTGTGGGTTCTACCATGCAAAGCAGCTAAGGGCTGGGCTATAACACAGGGGCCTCTGATGCTCTTACCCTTTGCGAACTCTAGAAAAGGTATCACAAAAGAGGATGTACTTATAAACCCAAGATAATTTTTCAAACAAAATATTATAGAGAAGTAAAGTCAGGGAAATAGAAAATATTATTCAGTGGTATTGTATATGTAGGACTTGAATATATTTTCGTCATGTGTAAAATAAGGGACATGAGTGAAAATGAGATAGTCACATCAGCTTACTCTGCCCAGACACAATCACACAATCACTATGGATTGTCTGGATTAACACATGAAATACATCTGGAAAGCTATCCATTCTTCCCATTCTTCAATATGATTATTTCCGTGGGGTGTGTCTTACTAAAGTGTGTGTTTTATTCAAATGTGAAACTGTGCACCTACATATCTATTTATAGATATTTAATTATGAGTTGCCATAAGGCTTACAATGAGATCCACTCTCAAAATAGGAATGAGAATCTGGTGCCTTAGTTTTCTTTTAAGGAAGAAATAAATTTCTGATGGGTGAGTCACAAGTCACTGTTATTCTCAGATTGTTGCTATTCAAGAATGATATATTTTGGGGGGAGGGATTATGGGTTTGGGTGCGCATATTGCCAGCACGCATTACCCCCTTTCCAGGTGGTACATCTCCTCTCTCCTAGATATATTGTCAAAATAATGGGGTTGTGGAAATGTGTAGTGGACATCCCAATGTTTACAACCCAGAGCTGGCACATTAGCTCTACATGTGTCAGAGAGAACAAATGTGGATAGAATGATGTGGGCATGATAAAAGTCTTCCAGCTTACCCATCCAAATTCAAAAGTCTGTTCTAATGATGTGCTTAAGCTTTTAGGTCAATGAAAATATTTTGGGTTTATTCAACTGTGGACTAAAGTCCTTAAAATTGTATTTAATGACTAACTCACCTTTACATACTAGTAAGACATGCAAGAAAAATTTCAGCAATTACTCCCCAGGTTGGGAGGTAATAAACCATCACAATGACACTCTACTTTTGATACTTCAGACGCTTCTTCCCAAAAAACACATGTTCATATGGATCAAACATTTTTTACAGTAAAAGTTACTTTCATATGAAATAACAGGCCGTGGATTATATATAACATTTCCTTTTAAAGTGTAATTATCTTTGGCTTCTTAATTAACTTCCTTAACCATTTCACCAGTGACTTTTCATTGTTTTCTCTGTTAATTGTTCTATAAAGATGGAAAATGTCTTCATGTTTTTGGGGGGGTCGGGTCATGGGTTCTGAACTCTGGGCCTGGGCACTGTCCCTCAGCTCTTCAGCTCAAGGCGAGTGCTCTACCACTTGAGCCACAGCGCCACTTCCGGCCTTTTTGGTTCTGCTTATGTGGTGCTGAGGAATTGAACCCAGGGCCTCATTCATGCAAGGAAAGTGCTCTACCACTGAGCCACCTTCCCAGCCCTCTTCATTTTTTAATCCTGTAACTCTCTACTAATGATTTTTTTATTCCTCCTATGCTCTCCTTTATCCTCTTCCATCACATCATCGCAGCATCTCACATGTTTATTATTTTCCAGAGTAACATAGAAACTTCAAAATCTTCTTGAGTGACCCGTTAGAGCTCCTTAAATTGATCAGTATAGGGAGATATCTACTTACTGTTGATCTGCATTTTGCCCTTATCTCAGAATATTCCCTTTTAAGTCTGGATTTGTTTCTTGTCCTATAACTTTATTTTCTCAGTTGCTTCGTTGTTAACAGGGATTGAACTCAGGATCTTACACTTGCTAGGCAGGTGCTGTACTGATCAGCAGTGCTATCAGTTCCCATCCCATCTCTGTTAGCAGAAAAGTTTCTCAGAGTCTTAGCAATCTATGGTATGTGGTAACAGTGCAAAGCATTCTGAATGATATGATTTCCTTCCTTTACTATACTTTCCTTTGTTTCTCCTGTCTTTTGGTGATAGTAAATTCCCTCTTATTTTCATTAGTGCAGGATTGTAGGAAACTATCTATCAGAATGCTTCAGCTTATCTATACATTGTGAACAGTAAAATAAGTAAGTAAGTAAGTAAAAAAACATACAATTAGGGCTCATTTCTGCCAATCCTAACCCTTCTCACTTGATTCTTCCATTCACCAGCCTTATAGTCTAGTTTCTACCTATTTGTCTCCTACTCAACTTACTGTCCTGGCTCCTCCAGCCACACTCCATCTCTGCAGGGTATAGTTTCTGATATTGATCAAATTTGACAAAGAAGTATTTATAATATCCTGAATGGAAAGCATAAAATCTCTAAGCCAGGAACAAAGAAACATAGGTCCCATTGTTTCCATTATTTGCAATCAAGACGATATGTCTGAGACAAGCAGAAAGGGTCAGATAAGTTGATGTTAGGCAAAATGAACCTCAAGATAAGGACTCTAATATTTTTCCTTTCTTGCTATTTTTTCTAGCATATTTATAAGATAGTTCTTTGTTGCTTTGTATGCCCATCCCCCATGGTATAACCCCTGTTTTCACTGTATTTGATGTTGCTATAATTTGTAGAGGGGGAGGGAAAAAAACAAATCGTTTACAGATGGACCCATTGCAACAATGAGATGTACAAGACGTTATGTCAAAAAACAAACTTTACAACTTTGGCAGGGGCAGGTTGGGGGGCGGGCTGATGGGAAGGGGAAACAATGGAGGAAGCAACAATGCTTGATAAGAAATGTACTCATTACCTTGCCCATGTAATTGTAACCCCTCCGTACGGTATCTTCACAATTTAAAAAAAATCTGTGGCAGTCTTATAATTCTCTTGAGTTGATGCCTTAGGGAAATTCTTAAAGGAAGTCAGCTGTGAATCTTAATGTAGTTCCCTGCATGATGTAAGCTGATTTTTTCTTATTAGTTTCAGGCATTTTGTCTGTGTTTTGGCTTTCAGTAGTTTGCTATATCTGCTAGTAAAACGTATGGATATTTATATATATTTTATGAGGTCTTTGTAGACCATCTTAGAGATTATCACTATAGTATTCAATGGTTGTTTCTTCAAATCTTTTTTCATGTTCTCTCTTCTTTTTTATCTTCTCTTATCTTACCCACAGGTTGCTCAAGAATAATCTACTCTCATTTTCATCTCTTCTTCAGATCAGTCTCAGCCATATCTTAAATTTGCTAATTATTTCTTCTGTCAAGAAGCCCATTGAGCCCTGGCAGTGATTTTTCATTCTAGTTCTGGCACAATTCGACTTCTAGATGTTTCACCTGATTCCTTTTTATATAATTGCTATTCATTTTATGACTCATGTCACCAAAATTTCAGTTAAATCTTCAGTGTGGTTTTCTTTTACTTTGGAAATATTGAAAATGGCTGCTTTGAAAACTTTTCTTCTAAGTTCTATCTTTTGGGTTCTTCTGGGAAATGTCTCAACAATAAAGAAACAAGCAACCATGTAGGTTAGAGAGTGGCTTTGGAGATACGTAAGTAATCATAACACCATCCATACTAGTGTTAAATGTAAGTGTACTGTGTTTGTGGAGAAACTTTCATAAAACATATAAGTAATTTCTAAGATTAAAAAATCAACTCAAAACTTTTTCCTGTGACTCCCTTTACACATTTTCTGCACTACTATTCAAGTAGTCCTATAATCAAATATTATACCTTTTACAGATGTCTTATTTTGGATCAGTCAGACCTACAAAGGAGTTGGGGAGGTGGGGAGGAAAAGGATGGCAAGGGAAAAACAAAGGAGGGGGTAACAATGCTCCATAGGAAATGTACTCATTATCTTACTCATGTAACTGTAACTCCTCCCTAATTGAAACAGCTTTCCAGGTATTGTGGCTTGTGCCTATAATGCAAGCTACTCAGATGTTTAAGATTTGAAGGATCATGATTTTAGATCATGAGAAAAAATGATTTTAACACCCTTCTCAACCAGTAGTTAGGAATAGTAGTGTGCCTGCCTTCTCAGTTACATCAATAAATCTTAAAAAGAAATTACAATATAGGCACATGCCAGGCAGAAGGCTAACCCTCATCACTAAATAAGCAATGCAACATTAAAAAAAAAAACTGAATATGTTGTTTTGAGTTAGAACATCTACTTAGCAAGTGCAAAACACAGCCTCATTGCTTCCCCAAAAAGGAGAAAAAAGCCTGAAAAGGTACAAAAGGTATGATATAACAGACATCAAGCACAAGCTACCACTAACAATTTTTCTAGGCTGGCCTTGAATATTAATTTTCATATCTCTGCTTTTGAAGTAGCTGGGATTACAGAAATGAGCAATCTTGTTCAGCCATTTTAAACACATTTTGATCCATCCTTTACCTCAAATTTGTGATTGTGTAATGGCTACAGAATATTGACCTAGGGCAGGAGAGAGATGGGGGAAATTTATGGACATTGTAGATTTATTTACTAACTGCTCTGAGAGATTAATATTCCTATGTTTGTTTCTATTTAAAAATTAACATAAAAACCCTAGATTCTTTTATTTTCTTTACTTTTTTGAAGACATTTCTTCTCTCATGATGTTTATATTTATGTGTATGTCTGTTTTAAGATATGTAAACATGAAGTGTATACATAATTATGGAAATAGATTTAACTTTATGGAATTGTAAATTAGTTTACATACACAGAGATAATTCTTTCTATTTTCATTATTTTACTTACCATTGTTACCCTCAAGCTTCTTTCTTACTTCCTATTTAGTCATACATACATGGAGTACTTTAGCTAAACATTCATTTTTGTTTAATATTAGTGTCTTCTCTCCAGAATTTTCAGCTTTATAAGTTCTGGTAAACAGACTTGAATGCACAACTCAGCTTCTACTCCTGATCATTTCCAGCAATGGAGTCAGGGAAACAGTACTTGATAATGTGACCAAAATGAATTGTTGAAGGTTGAGTAAAGGCTACCAGCAGCATTTTGTACTTCTAGACAAAGATTATTTGAAAACGCTCTCCTGCCGGCCTTGTTTTCCTAACATGTTTGGTTTTATATAATCAAAAAAATAAAGGCAGTAAAACTTCACACTTGAATTAGCTCTGCTTTCTCAAATCCGTGTTTTTTACTCCCCAAAGAAAGAATGAATCCTTGAGGTAAAATCTAAGAAAACTTAGACTAGTAATATTGCTTTCACCAAAAAGGCATTTAAAATTCTCTGCTATTTGTATTTAAATTAGAAAACATCCCTCTAAAATGTCAGTGAGCATGTCTTTTAATTGCATTTACTGATCAGCAATATTAAACATACCTCATCATAATATTTTATATTTATTATAAATATTCTAGATGAATTAGAATATACTAAATCATGTACTTGTAATCCGATATTGGAAACTATATGGCCAGATAGCTACTGATTTATTGAGGCATGTCAGCCATAAAAATATCAAGTAATAATTTATGCAAGTAAATTCTAATCGTATTTCTTAAAAGATTCTGGTGGGAAATGAACACCTAATGACAAACTAATCTTTTTAACTAGAAGAGTTTCTGATGTTTTGAAACTAAGGAGATATTATATAAGATCTTCAACAAGGAAATATATAATTTAAATATTGAGGTTCCATGGTCCAAGTAAAATAAAACAGTAGTTAAGTACATAGAGTAAAATTATTTTAATCATCATTTTATCTATTTTTTTCCATTTTAAGAATCATGGCGAAATTTTTCAAAAACACAGTTCATAAGTTTATTGATTTATAATCTAAATATATGTTTGTGATATCACTTTTCTTTTGTGATAGAAAGATAAAATTAAAGAAGCAATTTCTTATTGTATGTTCATTTGTTTTAAATAATTCATAAAATACATGTTAATATAAATTACTAATATGTTATTATTATATAACCTACCCAATATGTAATATACATTTTCACAGTTGAATATTGCATTAATTTTTTTAGAGTATATGTAAATGAATGTAACTTTTAAAACTGCAAAAAGTGATTTAGAATCCTGTACACATTAACTAATGACAAACTGTATTACGTGTCATAATAATATCTAATTTTAAATTCTTACTTTATAATTTTTATATTTTAATGAAATTGTTGATAAAATATGCTTAAGTACATAGAGCTGAGCAAATTCCAAATTAATATACTTCTTAGAAAGTGCACATTGTTTACTGGGAAAGCCAAAATTTAAGTATTTCAAAATAAAATACAAATCCGTATCTTCTATTTCTTTTTTTTTTTTTTTGTCGGTCTTGGGGCTTGAACTCTGGGCTTGGGTGCTGTCCCTCTGCTCTTCAGCTCAAGGAGAGCGCTCTACCACTTGAACCACAGTGCCACTTCCAGTTTTCTAGTGGTTTATTGAAGAGAAGAGTCGCACGGACATTCCTGCCGGGGCTGGCTTTGAACCGCGATCCTCAGATCTCAGCCTCCTCAGTAGGTAGGATTGTAGGTGTGAGCCACAGGCGCCTGGCTACTTACATTTCTTAATTAACAAATGGCAAAATGAAGCAATAAAGGGTAGAGATATAATAATATACTCTACTTTCTTCAGCAAAAGATTTATGTAGTTTAGAATGTGAGCAAAAGAAATTCACAATATTTACAAAAAACATATTAAAATGATTTCAAATAAGACTTTGCACTTTTAAATTGAGATAATACACTTCAGGTAATGCTCATCTCTGTTTTATAACCTTTGTTTCCTGTGATACCAAGGTTCATATAGCATTTATAGGAGAATGTTGGGAAGTGTACATTATTGTAAGTATTATAAATTTGTCATTCATAAAGCCATCAATTTCTTTTCTCACTCACACCTCTCTCTTATGCCATATAATTAATTGTGCAAAAAGAGAAGATTGAGTATGAATTAACCATAAGCATAGCAGTTTTGTTACACAGACAAAAAAATCAGTCTTTATCAACACAGCAATATACCAGTTTCCAAAAGAAAACAAAAGCATGGATTAATGACTTTGGCATCAAGTTTACTAAGCATAATTATACTATTTTTAGGACACTTAATTGTATTATGTTCTGTACATCTTAAAGCAATTGTTTTATAGTAATATTGAGTATAAACAATATAAATATAAATAAATCGTACGATGTTAAAATGGGGTCCTCATTTTAAACTTTAAATCATTTTAAATAAAAATATTAATTAATTTTTAAATCATAGATTTCCTAGTTTCTGAAAATTCTGTGAAGTTAGATCAAAATTTATCACTTGAAAGTATGAGATAGATAAATTTATTAAATTAGGTAAGATGAGGCTACTCAATTCTGTAGAAAACCTCTAACATGTAACATTAGACCCTGACATTAGGAATTTACAGGACATTTAGAAGATACTTCTTTATGAAATGTATTGTTTTCATGACAGATGCCTGGCAATATCACATGAATTTTATATGAGGTTCAAGGGAAAATGTAACTGAGATATATGAACTTTTTAACATAATAACGATAACCAACATTTTGAATTATGAATTATTTTGGTTGACATAGGGTGGTTTCAGGTGTGAGCTCTGAGAGTAAGAATGAGGCACTTGATTTGGGCAGAATGATTGGTGATGTGCAAGAGTAATGATAAAGGAAAAGACTGAAGTTCTGCACTTTTGAAACTAAAATCTAGTTTTGCACATGAAAAGGAGGGAGGGGAGTGGTTTGGAACTTAAGGATATAGGGTGTTATGGAAAAAAAACAATATAGGTTAATAAGCACATACCTGAGCAAAATTGCATTTATTATATACACTACATATACACCTGACAGGTGTTCAGCCAATGAACTACATTCAAAAAGCATAGATTTTAGCCAAGAGCTGGTGGCTCACTTCTGTAATCCTGACTACACAGGGGGACAGAATGTGAGGATCATTGTTCCAAACCAGACCTAACAAACAAATCTGTGAGATTCCTATCTCCACTTAACAAGAAAAAAGCCACAAGTGAAGGTCTGGTTCAAGTGGCAGAATGCTAACTAGCCCTGAGCATAGAGGCCAAGTGAGATCATGATATCTGCAGTTCAAGCCCCAGTAGAAGCACCAGTAAACAAGCAAGCAAGGAAATCTTGAGAAAGAAGAAAAACATGGAAGCATCAGATTTTCAAGTTTTATGAAAGATTCATATAATAAAATACATCATCAATAGTTCAAGGTGTATGAAGATGAAAAAAACAGAAAAATTTAATTGCAATGAAATCATTATGACAAGTGAAGCTTGTACTGAGAAATGCCAACCCTATGGAAGAAAAAATCTTAAATTAAAATTTAGTTTTACATGTTTATGACTTAGAAAATTAGAAAAAATTAATATCAATGAGAGAAAGAGAAAGAGAGAGAGAGAAAAGCGAGAGAGAGGAGACTTTGGATAAATTCAGAAATGAGACACATTGAAACAAACTTACTGAAAATTAAAAGGATCATAAGACACTAGTGTGAACAATGGTTTGCCAACAATGTGGATAACTCAGAAGAAATGAGTATATTCTTAGCACCATACAATCTACAAAAACGAAATCAGAAAATGTAGATTGCCTTAACAAACTCATAAAAAAAGTTCAAAAAGAATCATAAATCAATAATTTCCAAACAAAAAGCCCAATCCAGATTGTTGTAACTCTGTCACATATTTTAGGAGCAATCAACACCAATATTATTCCAAATTCCCTGAAACAAGCCTTATGTTACATCAAATCAAGCAAATTAACTGAAGAAGAATTAAAAATTAAAATATTAGACTTCAAACTAAAAAAAATCCCAGGAGAAAAAAAATGGAGTTAAAATATTTGACTTTATTTTTGTTTTGCTGTTATTTTATTTATATGATGTACCCCTACACACAAATGTAAGAAAACAGAATTTGAAAAGTGAGATTGCATCAAGTGACTAAGGCTGGAAACATTAAAGGAATGACCACAAAATAAAAAGGAAACATACAGAAGAAGAAGTTATTTTTCATTTAATTTTCTACACTTTGGAGAAAAGAATAATTTTTCTAATCTTTAAATGGTCATACAAAGAGGTTACAGTCAAATATTTCTGCCAATATATCCAGTGGTTTTATTTTCTGTTTCTTTTTGTTTTATTTTTGTGTGCTGGAGATTGAACCAGGATGTTGCACTTGTTTACAAGTGCTTTGCCTCTGAGCTACATCCCAGCCCTCTCAAGTGCTTCCTGATCACTTACCTCTGCTACCATTCTCGACAATCCCACATGTAACCACTCATTTCCCATTTCCCATTTGCTTTACTGCATATGTACATTGAGTATGCTGACTGTATTTGTCCTCTGTTTCCTTTATTATTAATCCATCTCTCCCTCGACAAACCACTCACCTAAACCCCAAATGTCACACACACACACACACACACACACACACACACACACACACACACAGACTGGAATTTTCTGCAACCATTAGGTAAGAACAAAATTATGTCTTTTGCAGGGAAAAGATATCTGGAAAATATACTGAGTGAAATAATTCAGGCCCAAGCATATTTTTTTCTCACATGTGGATTTTTTTGGGGGGGTCCAGTCGTGGGGCCTGAACTCTGGTCCTGGGCACTGTCCCTCAGCTCTTTAGCTCAAGGCTAGTGCTCTACCAATTGAGCCACAGCACCACTTCCGGCTTTTTTCTTTTTGCTTATGTGGTGCTGAGGAATTGAACCCAGGGCATCATGCATGCAAGGCAAGCATTCTACCGCTGAGCCATTTTTCGAGTCCATCACATGTGGATTTTTGTGTGTTTGTGAATGCTTAATACAAACTCCCATATCAACACATACATGGGGGTATATGTATATGTACAGAATCAAGCTGACTGAAGAATTGTATATGCAGGAGTGTAATCGGATCGAGTAAATTCTTCAAAAGCAGTCATATTTAAGCTAAACTTTTTGTATCAGAATAACAGCCCCATTTCTGATTTAAGATATATATTACAACCTACTATAACCAAGCCAATATAATTTCATAAAAGGACATACAAATCTATTATGAAAGGCCAGAAATAAATCCATGTAACATAAATGAATCTCAAAGCAGTTGTTTAGGAAAGGAAGCTGTATCTCACAAAACATACCTTAAAATTTCCATTATGTTATGATCAAATTAGGAAAATCCAAAGTACTTCTAATGATTGTATAAATTCTGTGGCTTGGGACAACAGCTTGCTGGTGCAACCCCAGCTATCTTAGAGGTGTCAATAGGAGGCTAATCATCAGATGTCTTCTCAGGTAAAAAGCACATGACATTCTAAAAAACGACAAAAATTATGACAAAAGGAAACAAAGTATCGTTCAAGTGGCAGACAACCTACCCATCAAGTGTGTGGTGCTGACTTCCAATTCCAGTATTGCCCCCAAATAAAGAAGTAACAATGCTTGATAGGAAATGTACTAATTACCTTGCTCATGTAACTGTAACCCCCCTGTACATTTTTTTACAATAAAGAATGTATTAAAAGGCCAAAGATTTATATGATCTGAAGAGAAACTCTATGTCCCTCCTTCATGATATAACCCCTGATTTCACTGTATTTGTGTAGGGAGCCGAGGAGAGACTCCGCCCACTCCCTTGCAGCTTTGAGGTAACCACCCCAGACGGTGCTTGGCGGGACGCCTGGGCTGTGCACGTGCACGAGCCAGGTAGAGTCCCCAGCCAATCCCATGACACCTGGTGACGGTGAAAGGCAGGCGACCAACAATAGAAAGACCCGCGTTCCGATTCTCCTATATAAGCGGCTGTGTTTCGGGTGCACGCTCTCTCGCGCCCAAGCTATCCTACAACTAAAAGGCTCTCCAATAAAGCGTGATCTGAGAAGACTCCTGGTGTGGTGGTCATTTTTTCTCGCTGGTGGAGTAGACGGTCGCTACAAGTGGTGCCGAAACCCGGGAACGAACCAGGGACGGGACCCGCGCGAGAGGCCGAACCGGAGCCAGAACTCAACACGCGGAGAGGGGAACTCGGTAAATATCCCCCGGTATGCTGTTCACTGTAGATTTAGATATTTATTGGTTGCTTGCATTGCTTCTTCCTTTGTGGCTTGTCTTTTTGATGGTACGCACTTGCCTGGAGGAGGGAGGGTTTGATTTAATCCAGGAAGGATGCAAAGTACTAACACGGCATCAGGATAGTCTATCAGAGTCAGCATACAGTAAGGGGGAGGAAAATAGGCCTAAAAGAAAAAGGGAAAAAAGACAAAAGGATCCTAAAGAATTAAAGCAAGAGGGACTGCAGCCCTCACAAAAGGAGAAGGGTTTTAGAGAAGAGGGGGTCTCAAGGAGACCCCCATGCCCTTCTTTAAAAGCAAACCGGTTCTCAGCCCTACATGTGGAAGGGCGGGACCAAGAATATAGTAATCGTGTGAGTGACTCAGTGGAAGAAATGTTAGAGGAGGAGGGAGAGCAGCTCGATCCAGCTGATAGTGAAGACTTAGAAGAGGCTGCGGCGGAGCACGAGGCAGACAGATATGGAGGGTGGCGCCCCCTAGGGGTGGGAGTACCGCAGCAGCCAGGAAGAGGAAACGGAGCTGCCCCTCACCCGTCGGCCCCCCCGCCGTGCCCGCCGGCAGGGAAGAGTCACTTTATAAAAGAAAAAACCTGGTCGCTATTAGCGGCTGCCTTTCCAGTTTTGAAAATCCCATTACTGCTGAAAGAAATTTTGAGCCGGTTTCCTACTCCCAGTTAAAAGATTTAGTTGAGGCAGTCAGGACTTATGGAGTGACGGCCAATTATACCACTGCCTTGCTTCAAAGGCTAACTATTAATGCTATGATTCTGTGGGAGCAAAAACTGTTCAATATTTTCCTGAATTAGTGGCTAAACAGGCAATTTTGATCTGAGAAAAAAAAAAATAAAAATAAAAAAAAATAAAAAAAAAAAGCAGGCAATTTTGGGTATAAAGTGTTGTTTGATACACTTTGCAAAAATTCCAGATAAATTAATTATTCCATACACCCGTGAGCAAGTTGAAATTTTAGCAGCCACAGTGGATATGTGGGCAATTCTTGTTTGCTCATTTCCAAATGTAATTGATAATCATTATCCTAAGCATCCTCTGCTTGCCATAGTTAACAAAAATTTAGTGTATTTTCCTGTTGTCACTTCAAAGGAGCCCTTGGTTGATGCTCTGACCATTTTTACGGATGGATCAAAATCTGGACAAGGTGCCTTTTTTGTTCAAGGACACAAACAGCCGGTAGTCTTTAATTTTCGGCCGAATGTCCCACAGGCTGTTGAATGTTTAATTGTGCTTGAAGTTTTTAAAAGATTTGATCAACCTTTTAACTTATTTTCTGATTCATTATATGTTGTAAATGCCGTTGCTTCTCTTGAAGTTGCTGCTTCAATTAAGCAGGCCAGTACAATTTCTAATGTTTTGTTACAGATTCAATCCCTTATCTTAAACAGAAAACATCCTTTTTATATTGGACATATTCGTGCCCACTCTATGTTGCCGGGCCCGATGGCAAAGTGTAATGATTTGGTGGACCAGGCAACTCGGGCTATGGCTCTGGTTGCTGCTGATTCTGTAGAATTGGCAAAAGACTTTCATAGATTGTATCATGTACCTGCTAATACCCTTAGGAAAAGATATAATTTGTCCAGGCATGTGGCAAGAGATATTGTTAAAGCCTGTAAATCTTGTGTTACCTTTCTTCATCCTCCCCATGTGGGGGTAAACCCCAGGGGGTTGAGACCAAACGCCCTATGGCAAATGGATGTTACTCATCTGACAGAATTTGGTAAGTTGAAATATTTACATGTGTCTGTGGACACCTTTTCTGGTGTCATGTCATGTCATACACTGCTTAAAAGCTTGGGCAGCTTGGGGAAAGCCCCTTAGACTGAAGACGGATAATGGCCCTGCTTATACTTCCCATGATTTTCGCGCCTTTTGCGCACAAATGCAGGTTGCCCACACCACCGGATTGCCCTACAATCCTCAAGGACAAGGTATAGTGAAAAGAGCTAATAGAAGCATAAAAGAAATGCTTCAAAAACAAAAAGGGGGAGTTGCTGAGTCCGCGTCCCCCAGGGAAAGACTTTCTCTTGCGCTCTTTACCCTTAATTTTTTAATTCTAAATGACAACTATCAGTCTGCCGCAGATCGGCATATGACAAGAGACTCCATGGATACTAAAGACATGGTTATGTCGAAGGATGTTATTAATAATAAATGGTATGGACCGGATCCGGTAATAACGAGATCCAGGGGAGCTGTTTGTGTTTTTCCACAGAGTTAAGAAGTACCTCACTGGGTCCCAATGAGACTGACCAGGCCGGTGGAGACTGCAGCAGAACCCGCTCTTGAAGATGCAGTTGATCTTCCTGCTGTTAGCAACAGTGCTAACAGCAATCCCTGTGATAGCTAAACCAATGATGCTGTGGGCTGTCACAATTTACTGACTGGATTGCCTCTGAGGTGTCTTTTTCCAAAGAGCGGGTGAGAGTCGGAATGTTTTTAGCCTGCTGCTTGGGAGGATGCGTGGTCTGCCTATGGTTGGTCTGTCGCCTTCGAGCCCAAACCAGAAGGGACAAGGTTGTTATCTTGCAAGCATTAGCCGCTTTGGAGAGTGGATCCTCACCCCAGATTTGGCTGTCGGCCCTAAGAGGCAGTTAAGCCTTACCATTCTGCATAGCCTTAGCACCCCGAGGTATCAGGGGATCCCATTGCACCGGGACAGGTATGCAATTTGCAATTTGGGACAGGGTGCAAGGCAAGTGCACTGCACTTGAGGAGATGGTTCTCATCTCCTCAAGAAGAGCATGCTGGGTTGCAAGTGGGTTGATGCCCAAGATCCCACCTCTGCAAAAAAGGCATCGGACGGGCCTGGTCATCACTGGGGAAGGCGCGCCCCTCAGGCGAAGACCAGTGCAAGGTCCTCTCATTAATATTTTAGACAGAGGCCCAACCTCTACTCTTACCTGTTGCCATAAAACAAAGAAGGGGGAACTGTAGGGAGCCGAGGCGAGACTCCGCCCACTCCCTTGCAGCTTTGAGGTAACCACCCCAGACGGTGCTTGGCGGGACGCCTGGGCTGTGCACGTGCACGAGCCAGGTAGAGTCCCCAGCCAATCCCCTGACACCTGGTGACGGTGAAAGGCAGGCGACCAACAATAGAAAGACCCGCGTTCCGATTCTCCTATATAAGCGGCTGTGTTTCGGGTGCACGATCTCTCGCGCCCAAGCTGTCCTACAACTAAAAGGCTCTCCAATAAAGCGTGATCTGAGAAGACTCCTGGTGTGGTGGTCGTTTTTTCTCGCTGGTCGAATAGACGGTCGCTACATATTTGATGTTGGTATACTTTGGGGAGGGGAAAAAAACAAATTGATTAAATAGGTATACAGGTATACCCATTGCAACAAAGAGATGTAAAAGATGTTATGTCGAAAAACATTCTTTACAACTTTGGCCGGGGTGGGGAAGGGGTAGCGGGGAACAGGGGTGGGGGGGAGGGGAGATGGGAAGGGATGGGAAGGGGAAAAAAAGTAAGAAGCAACAATGCTTGATCATAGGGGGGAGCCGGGAAGATGGCGGAGGAGAAGCTATAATCTGAACAAGCTCTCGCATAGAAAGCAGTTTTAGAGTTCCAGTGAACAGTCCTAAGCCAGAGAATCACACCAAGTGTGCCATCACAGGACAGAGAGTTAGACAAGAGAGGGAAGCCAAGGCAAAAACACACATCTGAGTGCTCGCCAGCAGCCGCCGCGGCGGCGGCGGCAAGGTCGCAAGCGGCGGAGAACACAGCCGCCGAGGCCATACCTGAGCACTCAAACAGAGGGTCCGGGAAGAAGGAGCCAGACGCAGCGGGCGAGCGGATTCTACTCAACACCAGCAAGAACCAACAAAGAGCGGACATCTTCATCCTGCAGCTTGCAGACCAGAGACGACCCAGGATCCAAGACTCAGCGTCAGTAGAAGCCCGACATCCTCACTCCTTCTCAGGGAGCAGAGGAGGGAAGGCCACCCCTCCCCCCGCAGCACCAGTGATCTCCATCTTGGATACTGACAAAGCTCGGAGGAGCTGCCAGCTCCAACCCAGGCCTTGGAATAAAACGAGTCATTTAGCAGGTCACAAGAACTTAAAGGCGAAGTGACCTGCCAGACTCGGCTCCATCCAGAGAAAAGTCACCCAGCTCAGGCACCAGCCATTGGAGTGGCTTCCCTCACTGGGTAACCAGAGCCAGAGGCTGCCCCTCCCTCTAGTAGCCTCAACAATCAATTGAAAAAGAGAATCCCTGAGAACGGCTCCAGGCTGGGCTCTGGGAGATTTTTTTTTTTTTTTGCACAAAACAGCCCCAGGAAAAAGCTACTGATTGTTGAAAGGCCTCAACTCTACCCAGAACCTAGCCTCACCACTGCATCCCCCTCTTTTGTGATTCTCAAAGCAGATCACCCTCCTAGAAAACTAACCTGGGAGGGGGATCTCAAAATCTTGGGTAAAGGAGAGCATTTTTCTGCCTCTTCCAACAAACCGACTTAAGAAACCAATCAAGCCACAGGACCTCAAGCTGACCAGAGACTCCAACAAAAGGCTGGTTACAAACAAAAGGGAGACACAGGATTCTTCCCACTCCTCCCTCCCCCCCCAAAAAAAATCAAAGGACTTTTTTCTTTTTTTTTCTTTTTTTTTTCTTCTTCTATTCTTTTGTTTTGTTTGTTTTTTGTTTTTGTTACCTTATATATATAAAATTTTTTTTTCTCTTCTAAAATTTTATTAATCTTTAATTTTGCCTCTTCTGAAAAAATAATTGATATCCAGTAACTTTTTTTTTCTCCTCTTATAATTTTTATTTTAGAAATATGTGAATGAGCATTTTCCTTTTTTTTTTCTTATCTTCTTTCTCTTTTTCTTTTTTTCTTAATTATCTTTTTGTTTTTTGTCTAGCTCTACTGAACTTCTGATCTTTTCTTCTCCCTTTCCCATCCTTAATGTTTTTCAAATCTCCTCTATGTCCCTCCCTTTCTCTCAACATATTCACATTCCTCCTAAATAGATGGTCTTTTAATTTCTATAATAACAATAATTTTTACGTTTCTATTTTTTTTTCTGGTCTCTTTTCATTCCCCTATCCCTCTCTTCTTTTTTTCTCTCTCTCTACTTGCATCCTACCCAACCCATTTCCTACATTGTGATTAGGACATAGTTAACTCTCCCTGTGCCTCCCCATACCAATCTATTCCTATTTTTTACCCACATCTCTCCCTAATCCTGATAATTTCTGGTTTTCCAAATTCGTTTCTGCAGATTGAAGTCCTTTAAAATATAGTTGTTTGATGTTGAATAGATGTATGTGTTGAACTAGATTGTATCTGTAGACTATTGACTGTACAAATGCAAACTTTGGTTGATGGTTGCCTTACGATAGTGTTCTAGCACAAAACTGGTGCTATCTTCATCTCAAATGGGCAGAGTAAGCCAGAAAAACACAAGAAAATGGCAAATTCGGGTATCTCAATTCCCAATCTTGATAATCAGGGGTCAGATCAGATAATGAACAATCCAGAGGAGAGTTCCCAAATAGCTCTACAAACACTGGTGGCAAACATGATAAATGAGAAGTTTGACAACTTACAAAGACTCATTATAAGCGTGATAGGGAGAGAGAGGAGGCATCCCAGAAGTTTATACAGGAATATCATAAGCGTGAGGAAGCTACTCAAAAACTAATACAGGATTTGCGTGAACAACTTGAGAATACTACAAAGAGAACTGCAGGAATCCCACGAACGTGAGGAAGTTAAACAAAGAGTAATACAGGAATTGAGAGACCAGATAGAGAACACACAAAGATCACTAAAGGCATCCATAGAATCCATTAACAAAGAGCTGAAGGAAGTCAGGGAGACCACAAAGGGAATGCTGAATGGAACCCAACAGAAGGAATGGGAGTCCAAAGAAACCATATCCAATCAACTAAGTGATTTGAGGACAAACACTGAACACCAAATTAAGGAAGTAAAGAGATTCATACAAGACCTAAAACAGAGCTTCAACAAAGAACGTGAAGCCATCAAAGCTGACCAATTAGAAGGAAAAGAGATAAAAAACAAAGTAGAGGGTCTTGACAGCAGGTTAGACCATGCAGATGATCGAATCTCAGGGATTGAAGACAGCCTAGATATTATAGAGAAAGAACATACAACCATCCAAGACAAGTCCAAGAAATATGATAGATCTATCCAACACCTGGAAGACACCATCAGAAGGCCTAGTCTAAGGATAATGGGTGTAGAGGAGCACCTAGAAACAGAAGTTAATGGTCTAGGAAATTTGTTTAACAGGATCCTAGCAGAGAACTTCCCAAACATACAAAAAGATAGGCCTATTCAGATACAAGAAGCCTTTAGCACCCCAAATAGACCAGACCAGAATAGGACATCCCACCGTCACATTATAATTCACAAAGGATCAACTCAGAACAAGGAAAAGATCCTTAAAGCTGTCAGGGAGAAAAGGGTAATCACCTATAAAGGGAAACCAATTAGAATCACCTCAGATTTCTCAGCAGAGACAATCAAAGCAAGAAGAGACTGGAATGATGTATGCTATGCCCTAAAAACAAACATCTATCAACCAAGAATACTGTACCCAGCTAAACCCTACTTCATAACTGAAGGCCAAATAAAAACCTTCCATAGCCAAGAAAAATTGAAACAATACATCTCCACCAAACCAGCCCTACAAAAGATTCTTAAAGATGTCCTACACATAGAAAACCAACAAGACCACAATAAAGGCCAACAAACTGCACCCAAAATGAGAATCCAAGAACCATAGGAAGAACCCAGTTTTCCCAGCACCCAAGAAGGTAGATAACATGGCAGGAACTCCCAAATACCTCTCAGTCCTATCTTTTAACCTTAACGGACTAAACTCTCCAATTAAGCGACATAGACTGTCTAGTTGGATTAAAAAACAAGACCCTCCTATCTGCTGCGTGCAGGAGTCACATCTTGCCTGTAAAAACAAACACATTTTCAATGTTAAAGGCTGGAGCAAAATCTACCAAGCAAACGGCCCTCATAAACAGGCGGGAGTTGCAAGCCTAATATCAGATAAAATAGACTTCAAATTAAAAATCGTGAGACTAGATAAAGAAGTTCGCTACATACTAATTAAAGGATCTCTCCTTCAGGAGGATATTACAATTCTAAATATCTATTCGCCAAACAATGGAGCACCCAAATTCATCAAAGAATCACTACTTTCCGTCAAATCCCATATAGATCCAAAGACATTAATTGTTGGGGATTTTAACACACCACTCTCCCCACTAGACAGATCAACTCGGCCAAAACTCAACAGAGAAACCGCAGATCTAAACAGCTGCATAGATCAACTAGACTTAACAGACATTTACCGAACATTTCACCCAGCAGCATCAGAATACACGTTCTTCTCAGTAGCACATGGAACGTTTTCTAAAATAGACCACATTCTAGGCCACAAAGCAAACGTGTCTAAATTCAGAAACATTGAAGTTATACCTTGCATTCTTTCTGACCACAAGGGAATAAAATTAGAACTCAACACCAAAAGCCACCAAAGAAAGTCCGGTATCACATGGAGGCTGAACAACACACTGCTGAATCATGAGTGGGTCATGGAAGAGATTAGAAAGGAAATTCAAATGTTCATGCTACTCAATAAAAATGAACACACAAATTACCAGCTGCTCTGGGACACAGCAAAGGCAGTACTCAGAGGCAAGTTTATACCTCTGAGCTCCTACATCAACAAATTGGGGAGATCTGAAATTAGCAATTTAATGACACATCTAAACCTCCTTGAAAAAGAGTAGCAAGATAAACCCCAATCCAGTAGACAGAAAGAAATAATCAAAATTAAATCAAAATTAAATGAATTAGAATCCAAAAATACTATAGAAAGAATCAACAAAACAAAGAGTTGGTTCTTTGAAAAACTTAACAAAATTGACAGACCCTTAGCAAATCTTACCAGAAAAAGAAGAGAAAACACCCAAATTAATAAACTCAGAGATGAGAATGGAAACATCACCACGGAAACAACCAGGATTCAGAACATTGTAAGGGAATACTTCTCAAAACTTTATGCTAATAAGTTTGACAACTTGACAGAAATGGACCTCTTCCTAGCAAATATTGACATGCCAAAACTAAACCAAGATGAGTTAAACTATCTTAACAGGCCGATATCAAGCATTGAAATAGAAACAGCAATAAGAGACCTCCCAGCTAAGAAAAGTCCAGGACCAGATGGTTTTAGAGCGGAATTTTACAAGGCCTTCAAAGCAGAGCTCACACCAATTCTCCTCCAACTCTTCAACGAAATTGAAAGAGAAAGCTCACTACCGAACACATTCTATGAAGCCATCAGGGCCCTCATCCCAAAACCGGGCAGGGACTCATCAAAGAAAGAGAACTATAGACCCATTTCTTTGGTGAACATTGATGCAAAACTTCACAACAAAATTTTGGCCAATCGACTTCAACAAATCTTCCAAAAAATCATACACCACGATCAAACAGGTTTCATTTCAGGGATGCAAAGCTCGTTCAATGTACACAAATCAATTAATATTATTCATCACATCAAGAGGAGCAAGAACAAAAACCACATGGTTATCTCAATAGATGCAGAAAAAGCATTCGACAAGATCCAACACCCCTTTATGATGAAGGTTTTGAAAAAATTAGGAATCCATAGAACATTCCTCAATACAATAAAGGCTGTATATGACAAACCTACAGCCAGGATTATACTCAATGGTGAAAAACTAAAGCCATTTCCTCTTAACTCAGGAACAAGACAAGGATGCCCACTCTCTCCACTTCTCTTCAATCTAGTATTAGAATGCCTAGCTACAGCAACAAGACAAGATGCAGACATAAAGGGGATCCAAATAGGGAAAGAAGAAATAAAACTCTTCCTCTTTGCAGACGACATGATCTTATATGTAAAGAATCCCATAGACTCCACTCCCAAAGTACTCAAGCTGATTCAATACTTTGGCAAAGTAGCAGGATATAAAATAAACCCCCAAAAATCAATGGCTTTTCTGTATGCCAACAATGAGAAAAGTGTGGCTGAAATTAGGACAGCAACTCCATTTGTAATAGCCCCACAAAAAATAAAATACCTAGGAATTAACTTAACTAAAGAAGTGAAGGATCTCTATGATGAAAACTTTAAAATCTTGAAAAAGGAAATCAACACAGAACTTAAAAAATGGCAAAACGTCCCATGCTCCTGGATTGGCAAGATTAACATCGTGAAAATGGCAATACTTCCCAAGGTTATCTACAAATTCAACGCGATACCCATCAAAATTCCACCCTCATTCTTCAAGGAAATAGAAGAGGCAATCCATAAATTCATATGGAATAATAAAAGACACCGAATAGCAAAAACACTCCTCAACGGAAAGAACACTGCTGGAGGAATATCAATACCAATTTTCAAACTCTTCTAAAAAGCCATAGTAATCAAAACAGCTTGGTATTGGCATAAGAACAGACCTCAGGACCAATGGAATAGAATTGAAAACCCAGAAATGAACCTACAGACCTATAGCCATCTAATCTTCGATAAGGAAGCTAAAACAATAGAATGGAAGAAAGACAGCCTCTTCAGTAAATGGTGCTGGCAAAATTGGTTAACTACATGTAGAAAACTAAAGCTAGATCCTTATATATCACCCTGCACCAGAATCAACTCCAAATGGATCAAAGACCTTGAACTCAAAGCAGACACTCTGAAAACATTACAGAATGGAAGAGGAGAAACCCTAGGTCTCCTTGGCTCAGGCCGAAATTTTCTGAATAGAGACCCGGAAACACAACAAATCAAAGAAAGGTTGGACAAATGGGATTGCATAAGGTTGCAGAGCTTTTGCAGGGCAAATGATATAGCTAGCAAGATCAATAGAAAGCTAACCGATTGGGAGAAGATCTTTACTAGCCATACAACCGACAAGGGTCTCATATCTAAAATATACTTGGAACTCAAAAAATTAAACCACCCAACAACATATCCTCAAAGAAACAACTGCCCAATAAATAAGTGGGCGAAAAACTTAAAGAGAAGCTTCTCTGAAGAAGAAAGAAGGATGGCCAATAGACACATGAAGAAATGTTCAACATCCCTAGCCACAAAAGAAATGCAAATCAAAACAACATTGAGATATCACCTCACTCCAGTTAGAACAGCAAAAATCAAGAACTCTAACAACAACAGATGCTGGAGTGGATGTGGACAGAAAGGAACCTTACTTCATTGTTGGTGGGAATATAAACTTGTTCAACCACTTTGGATAGCAGTATGGAGGTTCCTCAAAAGACTTCACATAGATCTCCCCTATGATCCAGCAATCCCACTTTTGGGCATTTACCCAAATGTATACAAACAAGACCACACTAAAGCTACCAGCACAAATATGTTTATTGCAGCATTATTTACCATAGCTAAGATATGGAACCAACCCAGATGCCCCTCAGTAGAAGAATGGATCAAGAAAATGTGGTATATATACACAATGGAATTCTATGCCTCCATCAGAAAGAATGACATTTCCCCATTTGTTAGGAAATTGAAAGGCTTGGAAAAATTTATATTAACTGAAGTAAGCCAGGCCCAAAGAAACATAGGTCCCATGGTTTCCCTTATTTGCAATATCTAATATAGGTATGAGTCAAGCGGAAAAGGTCAGATAATGTGATGTTAGGAAAACGAACCCTTAAATATGTTTTTTAATGTTTTCGTTTCTTTCATGCATGTGTTTCTAACGCATTTATAAGATTATTTCTTTGTTGCTTTGTATGTCCCTCCCCCACAGTGTAACCCCCGCTTTCACTTTATTTGATGTCAGTATAACATGTGGAGGAGATGGGGACAAACAAGTAGTTTAAGGATTCAGGTGGACCTGTTACAACAAGGAGAATTACAAAATGTCATGTCAAAGCAAGCTTTACAATGTCGGTGTGGGGGGGGGAGGGGGGTATGATTGTGGGGGGGGGAGGGGGGAGGCTGGGAAGGGAGTTGAAGGGTAAACAAAGGAGGAGGCTGCAGTGCTTGGTAAGAAATGTATGCATTATCCTGCCAATGTAATTGTAACCCCTCTGTACAGTATGTTCTCAAATAAAATAAAATAAATTAAAAAAAAATGTACTCATTACCTTGCCCATGTAATTGTAACCCCTCTGTATGGTATTTTCACAATAAAAATGTATTTAAAAAAAGAAGTCTTATTTCAAAGATAAAATAATTTAAAAAATGCGTTGAATTTCTCTGATAACAATCGTAACTCTTATGACTCCTTGGGAGGAAAGAAGTTGGAACGCACCCCTTCCCCAAATATACTGCTTTGGTGAGTTTTAGGATTGTTGTCAGAAAAGCTACATGCAATAGCAGATGAATGAGTTCCCCTTACCCAACAGCCTTCTTTCAAAGCCAGGAGATTAAAAATTCCCATGAAAAAATTGCAATCCCAGAATAGAAAAATAAAATAAAAAACTAAAAGCAAACTCTTATCCCTGGAGTGACAGAAATGAGAATTCTGGGATGGGAGGAATTTGTTAAAACTACTTTTGCGGATGAGAAGGTGGTTTAGTGGTTGAGGCTTGTCTAGCATGTATGAAGCCCTGGGTTCGATTTCTCAGTACCACATCAACAGAAAAAGCCAGAGGTGGTGCTTCGGCTTAAGTGCTAGCCTTAAGCAAAAGGAGCTCCAGTGACAGTGCTCAGGCCCTGACTTCAACCCCAGGACAGGCAATAATAACAACAACAACAACCAAAACTACTATCTTCTCTTTACTGTCCATATCATTCATTTATTTTCATTTTATATAACTTCTTCTCTTCACTTCATATGAAAGCATGTGTGCTCTGTTACTTCATTTTTTTTTATTCCAGGTCATATAGCATTTAAATTTGTTTGCATTTGTCCTACTAATCTATCAATTTTGTCAGTTTAATTAAGCCCTACGGGCATCCTAAAAGAGCACTGGTCCAGTATTACCATTCCTACACTGTCATCATTCTTCTTTGTTTGGCTGGGGATGGTGGAGATGTTGAAAGATCCTTAATTGCTTGGAAATATGGACAGTTCTGTCCACATTTTTCTATGACTTTAATTCTTTCTAATTCTGTTTTTTCAATAAAATCTAGTCTAATCAAATTTGGAAATTGAGAGAAATGAGTAAGGATAAAAAAAATGTGAACATCACATGACTACTCACTTTTGTGGATCCAATCAGGAAACTGATAGAGTGACTTAGAGAACCTTTTAAGTTGCAGTAAATTTACAGAGTTGCTTACAACCTTCTCCCTTTGTGCTACATGTTACATTTTTTCCCACTCGTGGGTCTTGAACATACTGCTTGGATGCTGTTTTTGAGCTTCTAGCATTCTACATGAGCCACAGATTTATTTATGGCTTTTGTGGTAGTTTATAGTAGACAGTCCCCTGATTTTTCCTGACCAGGCTGGCTACCAACTGCAACCTAAGATCTCAGCTTCTTAAGCAGCTAGGTTTTCAGAAATGAGCCACCAGATCCTTTGGCTTCCATGTTGTAATTTTTATGCTATTCTGTCTTTTTATCCTAGCAAGCTGTAACCCCAGTGGTTATACAAATTGCTACTAAATTCTATATTAATACCATGTGGCTCCTGATAGCTTGAAGAGATTTTGACTGATTAGGTCTTAATCAATCTTTATTTCATCTACTTATATTTATCATATGCATTGCTCTCTAAAAATGTATATAATAGTGTGAATGTTTACCTCCAAAACATAGGGTGAAACCAAACCCTCATTGTGAAAGTAAAAGGAGGCTGAATTTGGGGAAAAGTGATTAAATTATGAGGATTCCAGCTTCATGAATGGAGTTTGTGCTTTAAATAAAGGAAGGAGGTGGTGAACCTCTTTTTACATGGGAAGGAAGATACAGCATTGACCCATTTCCCACATGAGGATGAATGAAGAGGCATCGTCTAAGAAAGAAACAAGGAGCCTGCCCCCAGAGGCCAGATCAGCATTTGATAGCAACTGAGCTATTCGAACCTCTATAATCATAAAAAATACACCTATATTGCTCATAAATAGCCCACATATGTTTTAATTATGGTAACATACAGGAGCTAAGATGAAGAGGTTTAGTTATGATAGTGAAATGTTGAAATATTTGTAATATGTTATCTATTTTGAAACCTTGAAAAATTACTGACTAAAGGTAAAGAAAATATGTTTCATGTTTCCATGATCCTGACCTACAGGCCTTTTTTTGCTGACATCTTAATGTTCTTAAGAATATATGAAAGCATATGTGCATATATTTTTCTTGATTTTTAGACTGAATCTGAAATTCATTATACTATTGCATTTGTACTTGTACTATCTTCTCTACTTAATCCAAAGATGAGAGCCCTGCATTGGTGGATCACATCTATAATCCTGACTATTCAGGAGGCTGAGATTTGAAGAATGGTAGTTCAAAACCAGCCACACAGGAAAATCTATGAGACTTCATTCAGAAATAATTAAAAAGAGAATAAATTGGTAGAACATCATCCATAATCAAGGAAGGCCATGTGTGAGCACAGGCCCTGAGTTTAAGCCCAGATACAGATACAGGCAAGTGAAGAAAGAAGAAAAAAAGGAGAGAAAGGAAGGAAAGAAGGAGGGAGGGAGGGAGGGAGGGATAGATACAGAGAAAAAGAGATATGGAGAGAGAGAGAGGGAGAGGGAGAGAGAGAGAGAGAGAAGAGAGGGAGAGAGAGAGAGAGGAGAGAGAGAGAGAGAGAGAGAGAGAGAGAGAGAGAGAGAGAGAGAGAGAGAGAGAGAGAGAGAGAGAGAGAGAGAGAGAGAGAGAGAGAGAGAGAGAGAACACTGAAGCTATTCCTATAGCCAAAGAAGCAAGAAGCCCTGAGAAATGAATGGCACTTGTAACAGGAATCACAGAATACTTACAGTGTCAGGAACTAGATGTTCCTTCTACAGCATTTGTGTGATGGAAGAGCCATCATTATCTTCCTGTTATTTGAAAAGGATCCATTTCAAATTGAGGCAAAAATCAGAAACTTGGGGATAGAAGATCACCAATGAGCAGTTGCTTTGTCAGGAAGCCAGTGCAGAAAACAGAGCTAGAGAGGCCTAGTGTACTGATCTCTAATGAAATCATCATGGAGACCAGGGTCAGAAACACTGTCATGGGTGTGTTTTGCCCCATGAACCAGCAGAAGAAGCACTAGAAATCTCCAAATCTTTGAATTGTACAGTCGAGTTAAAGAAAATGATAAAAAAGAGAAATAACCATGATGTCATCTAAAATAATGACATCTGTGTTTGATTTCAGAAAAAAAGTATGTGATTTAAACTAAATAATAGAAGACTTGGAGAGAAAATTAACCATTTAAATAATTAAAAAAGTAGACACGAACTCAACACCAGGTTAATGAAAAGAAGAAAAATCTAACATTAAGCAATATATTTACTTTGTTTACTAGAGTTTAGTTGTTTTATTAATATCCCAAGGTTAAATCAGGATATATGTGAAGTATATAATACATATTTATACCTCAATTGTATCATGTTAGTGTGCTATGAATTTTCATTGTAGAACTTATAGATAATATATGAAATCATGCATGTATACATATACACAAACCAACATATACATTTCAAATATTCTTTTACCTCATATAAATAGCTCAGAAAGAGAACTCTTCATTGTATTGTTTTTGATGTTTGAATCACTGGTGAATACTGATACAACTCAGAATACATACCTGGTGTAGTCTCAAAGTTTTAGATGTAACTAAAAGGTCAAAATTTTAGCTTCCCAAAAATGGAAGTGTATTTCTTAGTCCTTTTCAAAGTATACAATTAGAAGAAGTGCTAAGAGTCTTAGATTACTGAGAAACTCATTCATCTAAGCTTCGCATGAAATTGCTGCTGCCATATTCATTCTGTACACTTAAAATTGTAATATCATAGAAAATCATCTCAAAAGCAAGCTATATTATATAGAACAAAACTGCAAGACATTAATGCATATTAACACATTATTTTTCAGACTCATTTTGCTGATGTCATTATGATGTTGGTTCTGATTAATAAATATTATTATAAAATATAAAATGGTCTGGATTATTTCTAAATGAGAGCAGAGTTCAGGGAAGCCCTTAGTAGCCACCAAGAAAGAAAGAATGAAGGAAAACTAAACTATCACTGACATTAGTTTTGCCTAGAACTGATTCTATGTAATAAATGCCTTAGGTGTATCATTACCTCAGCATGTGTTCATAGACTCATAGATTGGGTATAATAACCTCATAATATTCCAAGATATCTTGATTTGCTGGCAGCCTCAGTGATCTGCTTATTTACTTATGAAATCACAAATTATACTGGTTTCAGTGTAGTTTTAGAGAGGTATTGAGTGGGATTGTAGACACATATATACCATCTCTCAGTATTAATATCTTGGTATGTTCATGACTTGATTAGGCAAAATAAAGAATTAAATTTAAAAACCAATGGAATGAACAACACTGAGAGTGAATCCTAATTTAAACTATAGATTTTGCAGATTCAACAAGTTCATTGAATACACCACCCAAATGCTCAATAAAAAATATTCTTTTGAAAACATTTTCATGAAGAGTATGCTCTGTACCTCTTGGAAACATATTTTTCTTGTGTAATTATGTAATTTGAAGACATTCTCTTTCGAGGTCTCTGATAATTTGTGTGCTTTTAAGTTAGATATTTTAAAATATAATTTCATTGTCATTATTAATCAGGTAATGAGTACATTACTTTTTTGGAAAAATAACCCCTTCCTTCGATTTTCTAAGTTTCTCCCTCCTATCCCTGCAGAGAATTTACACAATGCATTTTCCACATAGTGTATACTGAAGAGTGGTTGCATTTGTTCACGTTTCTTTTCCCGGTTTCTGCATCCTCCCATTGCCCCCAATAAAAGGAAAAACAATCACAACCAACAACAACAAAAACAATAACACATGTTTACATTTCTTGTTTGTATGTGAATACCTAGAGTCTTGCAATTTACTTGACAATGAAGTTTACCAGTATATAAATACATAATATACACACAGTTATATATAATATAAATGAATATATTATTAACATATATATTTGTGTGTATTTTATCTATTGTGTATTGATAGAAACACATTTGAATTATATGTTTATAAATAATACTGATACACATTGTATACAATTAAATATACATGTTTCCTGTCTTATGATGGGACACATTATATTGTTGAAGTTTACAAAAGTTTGAAAGGAGCACACCTTGAGGAGTAATTTTACTTCAGTTGTTGAATTTTGATATGTTTCTGACTAGACACATATGGTAGATGACTCTCTCTTCCAAATTGGGCATCTGTGCTGATCCTCAACCACATGCAGCCCTGTAATCCCAACATAAACAGCTGACTTCTGAATGCTGTGTTGCAGGTATGTTTTTTTATATAAGTGTGCAATAAGTGACAGGACAGGAGGTATTCAATAATTTATTATAAAATTGTCTTTGTGTTGTATGATTTTACCTACTAAAACACTAATTTATGTATTGTGTGAGCACTTGGGGTTATTCAAGCTAAGTTTTTCATTGAATAATTTAATTTGTGTGTGTGAAAATTACAAAAATCTATACTAATTCCTTATTAGGAAGAAAGCAAGATAAAAAAGAGAAAATATCTGTCATTATTTAAAAGTTGTTTTTCTATTATCTGATATCTGTTGTGCAACTGTATTGGATGAACTATCCGATTCTGATGCCATTTTCCTTCATGAAGTCATCCGAATTATATTTTGAGCTTCTTTCATAACTTCAATTCCTATATTTCTCTTAACTTTCTCACTTGAGGAAACCACAAAAACAATAGAAGCATCTAGTATATACTTATGGGATGAATGGAGCTTCTCTTTCTTTTGAAATGTATTTTTCATGGGTTTTACAAAGACTTGTGATGTGCCTTTTATTGAACTAAGATTTTTTTCTTTATCGTTTTGTACTGGTGCCTGGAGAAACAACTTTAAAATAGTACTAAAAATATGAAAAGATTCTTCCAAAGTTTCAGTATTTTTAAATATCCCCAAATCTCATAAGGCTACAGATTGTAATATGAAAAAGAAATCTCTCACTTCTCCTCTCATAATTATCCTGAACTATTGCAATATAGAATGCGAATTAAAAATTCTGTTTTGTCAAATCGTTTAAATAGGGCTACAGGTGGACCCATTGCAACAATGAGTTTTGTCGAAAGCGAACTTTACAACTCTGGTGGGAGGGGGCGGCGGGAGCGGAGAGGTTTGGGGGGCCGGGGGAGGATGGGACGGGATGGGAAGGGGAAACAAAGGAGGAGGCTAGAATGCTTGATAAATAATATACTCATTGTCTTGCCCAGGTAATTGTAAACCCTCTGTACAGTATTTTCACAATAAAAAAAAGAAAAAAGTTATGTTTTGTAACAGAATAGGTTCATTAATTTGGGTGGTGTATGCCATATTTTTGTGTCGTTATAGACCAACAGCCAGTGCTTCATGTAGTTAGGAAGGGGTGTGGTTAAGAATAAATTTTATTTTATTGAAAAATTGTGTACTTGACCACCATTGGTTAATATGAAGAACAAGCTATTCTCAAATGATGAAATAATAGCAATATTTTGCCTTGCTCTGCTGTAACTTTTACCTATAATTGATGCATTTAAAATTTGGCCAGTTGATTAACTGGAAAATTAGTGATCAAATATTTTACCAACAATCATTTAAAATATGTATAACCATGATTTAATTTCTTTAAGATGTAGTTATATACAATTCAGATGCAAAAGTACTCACAATGAGAACCATGTTATGTAAACATGTTCTATTAGCTCTGTTGTTCCCTATCCTTATGGTTTGCCCTCCATCTCTGTGTAAAAAATCGCTATTTCTTCTATAGTGCTTGCAATGGAGAATAGATGGACTATTTCTCTTAGAAATGACAATGCTGGTTTAAGTGAAGTCACAGAGATGATTGCCTCTTTTTTCATACCTTTCTCAAGTATAGAAAATCTACATTATGATTGATTTGAAGTAAGAGAATGTAAGAACTTAGCTTTTCATTTGGTTGTTATTATTTTTTTTCCAATTCTACCACATTTTCCCTGAAAGGTGTGATTGTATAGAAGAAAAAGAGTCCTCAACTTTCATCTACAATTGTCTGGAATTTAGTCTCTGTAGCTCAACCTTTCCCCGATTTCTTGACAATGGAAAGAGAGAAAATGACTCTTGACAATGGAGAAAGAGAAAATGACTGTAAGCCTGACTCTATTAAAGAAGGAAAAATAATTCACAAAACCTGTTAATAATGATGTTAGATAGTTGTGAGCTGCTTCAATACTATTTTGCACCCTAGGACATAGATATCTTGTTTATGTAGAAATGAGGTTTTTGGCTTTTTTTCATGCTGGTCTTTGGGCTTGAACTCAGAGACTAGGTGCTGTCTGAAAGCATTTTTTTGACAGTTTGGGACTTGAACTAAGGGCTTTGACACAATCCCTTAGCTTCTTTTTCTCAAGGGTAGCCCTCTACCACTTGAGTCAGAGCATCACCTCCAGCCTTTTCTGTTTATGTTTTACTGAGGAATCGAAACCAGGTCTTTTTTTTTTTTTAATTTAATTTTATTTTATTCGAGAACATACTGTACAGAGGGGCTACAATTACATGGGCAGGATAATGCATACATTTCTTACCAAGCATTGCAGCCTCATCCTTTGTTTACCCTTCACCTCCCTTCCCAGCATCCCCCCTCCCCCCCACACAATCATACCCCCCTCCCCCCCAACACCGACATTGTAAAGCTGGTTTTGACATGACATTCTGTACTTCTCATTGTTGCAACAGGTCCACCTGAATCCTTAAACGACTTGTTTGTCCCCATCTCCTCCACATGTTATACTGACATCAAATAAAGTGAAAGCGGGGGTTACACTGTGGGGGAGGGACATACAAAGCAACAAAGAAATAATCTTATAAATGCGTTAGAAACACATGCATGAAAGAAACGAAAACATTAAAATATATATTTAAGGGTTCATTTTCCTAACATCACATTATCTGACCTTTTCCGCTTGACTCATAACTATACTAGATATTGCAAATAAGGGAAACCATGGGACCTATGTTTCTTTGGGCCTGGCTTACTTCACTTAATATAATTTTTTCCAAACCTTTCCATTTCCTAACAAATGGGGAAATGTCATTCTTTCTGATGGAGGCATAGAATTCCATTGTGTATATATACCACATTTTCTTGATCCATTCATCTACTGAGGGGCATCTGGCTTGGTTCCATATCTTAGCTATGGTAAATAATGCTGCAATAAACATAGTTGTGCTGGTAGCTTTAGTGTGGTCTTGTTTGTAAACATTTGGGTAAATTTCCAAAAGTGGGATTGCTGGATCATAGGGGAGATCCATGTGAAGTCTTTTGAGGAACCTCCATACTGCTTTCCAAAGTGGTTGAACAAGGTCTTCATGCATGGTAGGCGAGCATTCTACCACTAAGCCACATTCCCAGCGCCTACCAAAACATTTTTGCTCAAGGCCAATGCTCTAGCACTTGAACTGAAGCTCCAGTTCTGGGTTTATTTGTTTTGTTTTTCTTTGTTTTGTGTCTATGTGATTTATTTCCTGCCTAGGCTGGCTTCTAACTATGATCCACAGACCTCAGCCTAGTGAGTATTTGGTATTCAGTTCATGTAGAGTTTTTAACAGAAATTAAATGATAAGAAAACTAAAGCATTTGTTCAGGAGAAAAATGTAATACGAAGTGTTCTCAAGTTTTGCCATCTACGCACTGGAGCAAATGTAGGGTGTTTCAAATACATTTCTAGACTCTTCCCTCTGGATGGGAATGTGTGGGGAATTTGCTGATGGCAGATTTCCTTCAGTCATTCCTCTAGGTAAGGCAGTATTCTGGGCTGCATTCTGTTACCCTGGGCTAAATATGATCCTCAAATTCTTAAAAAGAAATAATAGTTTGTATACAATACAGCCTGGCCAGTTCACAAACTGCCAAATTAAAAACAAAATATCATTGAAGATTTGTTGTTGGGGGATTAAATTTTTTTGAGTTCAACGTATATTTTAGATATGAAACCCTTGTATGGCTAGTAAAGATCTTCTCCCATTCCGTGGGCTTTCTATTGATCTTGCTAGCTATATCCTTTGCCGTGCAGAAGCTCTGTAACTTCATGCAATCCCATTTGTCCAACAACCGATTTGTTGTGTTCCCGGGTCTCTATTAAGAAAATTTCAGCCTGTGCCAAGGAGACCTAGGGTTTCTCCTAATCCATCCTGTAATGTTTTCAGAGTGTCTGCTTTGACTCTGTGGTCTTTGGTCCATTTGGAGTTGATGTAGAAGAGTTTGGAATTTGGTATTAATATTCCTCCAGCAGTGTTCTTTCTTTGAGGATTGTTTTTGCTATTCGGGGTCTTTTTTTGTTCCATATGAATTTTTGAATTAACTCTTTTATTTCCTTGAAGAATGAGATTGGAATTTTGATAGGTATTGCATTGAATTTGTAGATAGCCTTGGGAAGCATTGCCATTTTCATGATGTTGTTCTTTCCAATCCAGGAGCATGGGAGTTTTTGCCACTTTCTAAGTTCAGATTGGTTTCACTTTTCAAGTTTTGAAAGTTTTCATCATAGAAGTCCTTCATTTCTTTGGATAAGGTAATTCCTAGGATTTTTTTTTTTGTGGGGCTATTACAAATGGAGTTGCTTTCCTAATTTCAGCCACACTTTTCTAATTGTTGTTGTACAGAAAAGCCAATGAATAAGTGGGCTAAAGACTTAAAGAGAAACTTCTCTGAAAAGGAAAGAAGGATGGCCAAAACACACATGAAGAAATGCTCAACATCCCTAGCCATAAAAGAAATGCAAATCAAATCGACATTGAGATACAACCTCACTCCAGTTAGAATTGATAAAATCAAGAACTCTAAAAACAACAGAAGCTGGAGGGGACGTGGAAAGAAGGGAATCTTACTGTATTGGTGGTGGGAGTGTAAACTTGTTCAACCACTTTGGAAATCAGTATGGAGGTTCTTCAAAAGACTCCACACAGAGCTCCCCTATGACCCAGCAATCCCACTTTTGGGCATTTACCCAAATGTTTACAAACAAGACCACACTAAAGCTACTAGCACGACTATGTTTACTGCAGCACTATTTACTGTAGCTAAGATATGGAACCAACCCAAATGCCCTTCAGTAGATGAATGGATCAAGAAAATGTGGAATTCTATGCCTCCATCAGAAAGAATGACATTTCCCCATTTGTTAGGAAATGGAAAGGTTTGGAAAAAATTATATTAAGTGAAGTAAGCCAGGCCCAAAGAAACATAGGTCCCATTGTTTCCATTATTTCCAATATCTAGTGTATGTCTGAATCAAGCAGAAAAGTTCAGATAAGGTGATGTTAGGAAATTGAGCCCTAAGATATGTATTCAATTTTTTTTTCTTTCATGCGATTGTGTCTAACACATTTACAATATTATTTCTTTGTTGCTTTGTATGTCCCTCCCCCACAGTATAACCTCTGCTTTCACTGTATTTGATTTTGGTATGATTTGTGAAGGGGAAGGGGAAAAACAAATGATTTAAATAGGGATACAGGTGTACTCAATGCAACAATGAGATGTACAGGTCGTTATAATGAAAAATGAATTTTACATCTTTGGTGCGGTGAGGGGATACTGGGGAGGATTGGATGAGCGGGTCGGGGGAGAGGACGGGAAGGGATGAGAAAGGGAAACAAAGGAGGAGGCTACAACGATTGATAAGAAATGTACTCATTATCTTGACCATGTAATTGTAACCCCTCTGTACAGTATTTTCACAATAAAAAGATAAAACAAAATAAAATAAATAAAAAATAAAAATGAAAGTTCAGGCTTCAAATTGGCACTCTTAACCGTAATAGCATATTGCAACTGGACCTGATTTGCTGTACCCTTCTAAGTGTCCTGAGTCTCTTTGTGTCCAGGTCTGTATATTTCTCTCAAAATTGTGACCTTAGGAGGGTGACAAATATAGGTGGCTCTAACCCTGATGTTTTTAGGTCTCGCGATATTTGGACTGAAAATAAACATAAGGATTAAACTCGTTAACCTTACCTCAAAGCTTTACATGTTTAATCACAATTCTTTTTATTTTTATAGCAAATCATTTCTACACACATACAATTTAATATTATTAAACTGAATTAAATATAATCCGGTAATGAATTGGCACCGATTCAGTTATTACTATCAATAAGTCCATCATGCAAACTATTACTCAGCAAGTCTATAGACTGCTAATTTTCAGAACCGCATCTATCATTAGAAGGATGTGTATATACAATGGAAGATTTATCAAGTACAGACATCAATTCTATGACATTTGGCATGCTGTTGTGTGTTAAAAATAAGAACATTGTCCTTAGAGTCTCTTGTGAAATACTGAATTTGAGTATTTGTAAATGTGGCATCTTTCTAAGCTATTTACATGTCAACCTTCTGTTCAACATCATACATATCTCCTTTTCAAATTAACTAGATAAACTTTATTATCATTAAATCACCTTTGTTTTTTCCAAGATGAAGGATTAGATGCAGTCTCCTTGTAAGTGTAATTATGATTCCACCATGTTCATTATCCTTAATAATACTTTACACATATGTGCATGTTTATTTTCTCATTCTGACCAACTGATATCCTAGGAGGATTAATTTATGAAAGGTTAGAGCATGTTTAGAAAATACATTTCTCTCAGGGACAATTTGTTCTTAGTTAAGAGAAGAATAATAAAGCTAAAAATATATTTTTGGTTTATTTTTTGGAATGTGTGTAAAAATGTCTCTATATTTAACTGATGTTTGTTCTAGCTCTATTTTTTTCTGTGGGACTTGAAAATCTAATTAGTCATTTGAATTTTACATAATTGTCTTCTGGGAACTCAGTACATGTCTGTCCTAGTCTTCCATGTTGATATCAGCATATTATGTTCTGATATCCTTAATTAGTCTACATATATAGATTTAAATGGTTAGCTTACTACCAACAAAAGCTCTATTCATACAATATTTTTGAAGTAGTAGAAAATTTTTCTATTTTAATGATAATTGTCTTAAATATTTACTGACTCTAGTTCCAATTGGCTATGCTTCAAACTGATTAATTAGATATTTTTTCATGTAATGCTTCACAGCTCAGCTTGCTTTTTTAAATAATTTCTCTCTGTAGTAGTTACTCAAATAAATAAATTCATAGTGTCTCATATATGGGAAGCACTTTTAATGTATGCTTTAAATAACATGACTACTATATAAACTGAAATATTTGAAGAAATAGGACGGTTACAACATGAAAATAAGGACATTGACATTGCAAGTATAAGAAAGAAAAGAAAATAGAATTCCATTAAGTATATATACCACATTTTCTTGATCCATTCATCTACTGAGGGGCATCTGGGTTGGTTCCATATTTTAGCTATGGTAAATAAAACTGCAATAAACATAGTCATGCTGGTAACTCTAGTGTGGTATTGTTTGTGCTCATTTGGGTAAATGCCCAAAAGAGGGATTGCTGGGTCATAGGGGAGCTCTATGTGGAGTCTATTGAGGAACCCCCATACTGCTTTCCGAAGTGGTTGAACAAGTTTACACCACCACCAACAATGCAGTACGGTTCCCTTCTGTCCACTTCCCCTCCAGCATCTGTTGTTATTAGAGTTCTTGATTATAGCCATCCTACATGGGATGAGGTGGTATCTCAATGTTGTTTTATGTCCTTTTATGACTAGAGAGGTTGAACATTTCATCATGTATCTATTTGCCACCTGCCTTTCCTCTTCAGAGAAGTTTTTCTTTAACTCTTTAGCCCACTTTTTTATTGGGCAGTTGTTTCTTTGAAGATTTGTTTCGGGGGGATTTAATTTTTTACGTTCCAGGTATATTTTAGATCTGAGACCCTGGTCTTTTGTATGGCTAGTGAAGATGTTCTCCCAATTTCTTAGGAAATGGAAAGACTTGGAAAAAAATATATTAAATGAAGTAAGCCAGGCCCAAAGAAACATAGGTCCCATGGTTTCCCTTATTTGCAATACTAGTATATGTCTGAGTCAAGCAGAAAAGGTCAGATAAGTTGATGTTAAGGAAATGAACCCGAAGATAAGATTCAAATGATTTTGTTTATTTTCTTTCATGCAATTGTTTCTCACATATTTATAAGATGATTTCTATGTTACTTTGTATATCCCTCCCCCATTATAATCCATGCTTTCACTGTATTTGATGTTGGTATAATTTGTGGATGGGAAGGGAAAAAACAAATCGCTTAACTAGGGATATAGGTAGACCCATTGTAACAATGAGATATACACGTCGTTATGTGGAAAAACAAACTTTACAACTTTGATGGAGGATGAGGGGTGGATCAGGTGGAGGTGGGAGGGGAGTATGGGAAGGGATGGGAAGGGGAAACAAAGAGGAGGCAACAATGCTTGATATGAAATTAACTCATTATCTTGCCCCTGTAATTGTAACTCCTCTGTACGGTATTCACACAATAAAAAAGAAAAGAAAACAGAATTACAGCTTGTAAGAGAACGCTTTTGATTTATTGGAAAGACAATACTTAAAAAAGTAAGGAGAGTGTCATGTTTTAAAAATTCCAAGACATGATTACATGGCTCACTCACTAAGAAAAATAGCATAGAATACACTTAGCTTTGATATAGAATGATACAGCAATTAATATTCTATAAGAAACTAGTATTCTGTAAGCAATTGAATCTGTCTGAAGGAACATGCTATTACTTAAAATAATATGATTAGTTGGGTCAACAACTCAAAACTTGGACTAAGTTTTTATAGTAGAGTTTAAAATTAGGTATTGATATTCCACCAGCATTGTTCTTTCCATTGAGGAGCATTTTTGCTATTCGGGGTCTTTTATTGTTTCATATGAATTCTTGGATTGCCTCTTCCATTTCCTTGAAGAATGAGGTTGGGATTTGCTTGGTACTCGCATAAGAACAGACCTCAGGACCAATGGAAAAGAATTGAAAACCCAGAAATGAACCTACAGACCTAATGTCAACTAATCTTCGATAAGGGAGCTAAAATACTAGAATGGAAGAAAGACAGCCTCTTCATTAAATGGTGCTGGCAAAATTGGTTAACTACATGTAGAAAATTAAAGCTAGATCCTTATATATCACCCTGCACCCGAATCAACCCCAAATGAATCAAAGACCTCGGAGTCAAAGCAGACACTCTGAAAACATTACAAGATGGAATAGGAGAAACCCTAGGTCTCCTTGGCTCAGGCCGAAATTTTCTGAATCGAGACACGGAAACACAACAAATCAAAGAAAGGTTGGACAAATGGGATTGCATGCAGTTGTAGAGCTTCTGCATGGCAAAGAATATAGCTAGCAAGATCAATAGAAAGCCCACAGATTGGGAGAAGATCTTCACTAGCCATACAACGGACAATGGTCTCATATTTAAAATGTAATTGGAACTCAAAAAGTTAAATACTCCAACAACAAATCCTCAAAAAACAACTGCCCAATAAATAAGTGGGCTAAACACTTGAAGAGAAACTTCTCTGAAGAGGAAAGAAGGATGGCCAATAGACACATGAAGAAATGCTCAACCTCCCTAGCCATAAAAGAAATGCAAATCAAAACAACATTGAGATACCACCTCACCCCAGTTAGAATGGATATAATCAAGAATTCTAACAACAACAGATGCTGGAGGGGATGTGGACAGAAGGGAACCTTACTTCATTGTTGGTGGGAGTGTAAACTTGTTCAACGAATTTGGAAATCAGTATGGAGGTTCTTCAAAAGACTCCACACAGAACTCCCCTATGACCCAGCAATCCCACTTTTGGGCATTTACCCAAATGTATGCAAACAAGAACACACTAACGCTACCAGCACAACTATGTTTATTGCAGCATTATTTACCATAGCTAAGATATGGGACCAACCCAGATGCCCCTCAGTAGATGAATGGACCAAGAAAATGTGATATATATACACAATGGAATTCTATGCCTCCATCAGAAAGAATGACATTTCTCCATTTGTTAGGAAATCGAAAGGCTTGGAAAAAAATATATTAAGTGAAGTAAGCCAAGCCCAAAGAAACATAGGTCCCATGGTTTCCCTTGTTTGCAATATCTAGTATATGTATGAGTCAAGCAGAAAAGGTCAGATAAGGTGATTTTAGGAAAATGAACCCTTAAATATGTATTTAATTGTTTTTTTTCTTTCATGCATTTGTTTCTAACTCATTTATAAGATTATTTCTTTGTTGCTTTGTATGTCCCTCCCCCACAGTATAACCCTTGCTTTTACTATATTTGGTGTCGGTATAATTTGTGGAGTAGATGGGGAAAAACAAGTCGTCAAGGATACAGGTGCACCCGTTGCAAGAATTCGAAGTACAAGTTGTCATGTCGAAAACGAACTTTACAACTTTGGTGGGGATGGGAGGGGGGATTGGGTAGGGGAGCGGGGGGAGCCTGGGAAGGGATGTGAAGGGTAAACAAAGGAGGAGGCTGCAATGCTTGATAAGAAATGAACTCAATATCTTGCCCATGTAATTGTAACCCTTCTGTACAGTATGTTCACAAAAAAATAAAAATTAAAATTGAAAAAAAAAACTTGGACTAAATGAATCAGTGGAAAATAAGTCATCATATAAGGACTATAGGAGAGATGCACCATACAGAAACAGTTCATTTAGAATAACCAGAAGAGGGACACACGCAGAGTAGATCTAAGACGGAGTCTCTGAAGAGATCCTTACGATGAACATTTTGTTTTCCTAATGAGATAATGTTTTTTGATCCCAAATTCTACATGTCAGTCTTTTCTATAAATAGCTCATAGAGGAAGTTAGAATGAATAAAGCAATACTTTGATTCAGGAGAGAGATGTTACGCACTGAGCAAAACCATGTGAAGCATGATTGTATCCTTCAGAGACCTGTTGTGGATAAACGGAAGTTAGAGAAATTCATATCACATTTCCTTACCCATTTTAGGCTACAAATCTCAGTTAATGGATGGATATTATATTGATCTTTGTTTCTTCAAGTATGTATCAGTTAGGGTTCTCTAGCTAACAATAGCTAGTAGGAGATTATCTATACATAGATGGTCCTTGATATCCAGGGGACATTGGTTCCAGGAATCCCTCTGGATATTAAAATAAATTGCATTATACAGCACAGTGATGTATTCACATATTACTTGTGAACACAGCCCTGTATACTGTAAATAATCTCCATGTTATTTATAATATCTAATAAAGTGCAAATTGTATTCATTGTTATTCTCTATTACTTAGAGATTATTGGTAATAATCATGCTTAGTAAAGAAATAATTTATTTTATAATTATATTCTATCTGCTCTCAGTTGAATCCATAAATGTAGAAGCTATAGAAAAGAGGAATAATTCTATTACTAGTGTGTATCTACTTTTTTTAGTTCATAAAGGCATATATATGAATATACATAATCAGCTGATGTAAATTGTGCAGTTTGTCCAGTCTTCAATCTGTAGTGCAAGCTGTTTCAAGGCAGAAATTCCTGGCCAGGCACTGAGGTTTCATTCTTGACCATAATTCCCTAGGGAAATTTCAGTTTTATAATTAAGACCTATCAACTAAATGGATGAGGTCAGGTTTAAGGACGGTAATCTACTTTACTTAAAGTCAATTGATTCTATGTGTTATCCACATCTTTAAATAAAATGCCTTCACATCAGCACCAAGATTAGTAGTGCTTAATTGGACAGTAAGGTAATATTGCTTAAGCAAATGGGCACATAAAACTCATGCCACTGTTCTTTTCTTACCTACTTGACACCTACACATATATCGCCCATACATATCAATGTGATCTGTTTTAGCTCCCTGCCTGCTTGTTTTGGACATAAGAAAATTAATTGAGGTAGATTTATTTTTCTCATGATTTCACAAGCTTCAGTTCATCATTGAAGGAAGAATGAGGAAGAACAGGTCAGCTTTCATTATGTAGGCCTGGAAGCACAGAAAAAGAACATAAGATGGAGCCAGGGCAAGATGTACATAGCTCTGAGAACATGCAGTAGTGAGCCACTTCTAATGGTCCAACAGCCAACTCAGCATGGCTTCCCAACAGTTTCATCAGGCTACAGACCCATCAAAGCAGTCCTTAGGTGAGAGCCTTTGTAATGTAATTGTCTCTGAACATGTCTACCCCAAACCACCCAGAATTATTTATCAATCTTCTAGGTGTTCCTCAATCCAATAAATTTGAAAATTAAGACTTCCCACCATATTATCCAAATAAAGATAATAGGAAAGTCCTACTTCCACCCAACATATGCCTGTCATACCTATAACTGAAAACTTCTTAACTCTTTTCTTCATGTCTTGTATGAAAGTCATATTTCTTGATAGTTCCATAACTGAAATCACATGGAACAAAATAATCTATTCTAATACCATTTTTGGTTATAAAGTGTTAAGAATGGAAATAAAATAAAATATCAGATTTTCTCTCTCATAAATATATACATAATCTAAATATATTAAGAAAAATCACTATAACAATTCCAGATATGTATTCATCAAAACTCACAACTAGCCACCTGGCTTTAATTACTATTTAGAATTATTTCCTTACTCTTCTAATCATTTCATATGCACCTTGTCCTCACAAGAACCTCTGATGATGTACTAGATTTTTTCTACTAATGTAATAAAATTCCTAATATGATTAAGATGAAAAAGTTTTTTAGCACAGAGTTTTGGCAAACTTGTAACATGTCTTGTACATTGTGAAAGCAATACATGACAGAGCAAGCACATTTCTCTGAATATTAAGAAGCAAAAGAGAGCAAGGAATGGACAAGACAAAATCCCAATGACTGAGAACTTCCCAGTAGGTCCCATTTCTCTATGATCCCTACAACTGGCAATAGCATCAAAACCTGGAGACCATGTTTTAATACATCAGCCTTCTATTCACTTTTAAAATCCGAAATGTGAAAGCTAGTCATGTTTTCTTTGTTTGGGGGGTGATCTTCAATACTGACACATCCGGGTTTATAGTAGTGCCCATAATTATCTTGTCATGTCTTTGATGAAGTAGTCATAATTTTTCCATTGCCTCTAATTACAAGACACTGTGGTATTAAGCAATACCATACTCGATAATCATTGTCACTTTTATGTAGCAATGGTCCAATTTTCTTTTAGTATCCAAGATAACCAAAACCAGTTTTGTTCTTTGTTCTTCACCAGCTGTAGAGGTAGGAGGTGTTCACATTACACAGAGAAAGGTTTGATTTCTGGTTGAATACTATTTGTGTCCCCCTGTGAAGCACTCTTAACTTTGGAAATAGAATAAGAGCAGAGCTTAAGAAGGCCACACAGGAAATAAAAATATTATTACTGGAATTAGCTATGATTAACCATGAACAACGCTACTTCCTTTGATCATTGGACCATGGAATCTTGGCTATGAGATAAAGGGCCATACATATGGAATCATTGCAACTTTGAATGGTTTAACATGAGAAAGTCCAAGTTCTCAACTGGGCAGTGCCAGGTAGTTGGTTAAGAGGAATCTTAAGTCACCAACTCAAACTAGGACATTCTGAAGGACAATATTGATACGATCTAGATCATACAAGTAAGACACTTGGATAAAATCAAGTCATTCTCTAAAACTGCATTCTGAAACCAGTTATCTGCTGTGATAACTTCAGTAATTTTCTAAATTTAGTCATTTATATTTTTCTTAGATTTACTGAAAGTAATCACAGAATCTTTGTATCAGGGTTGTTACTAAGATTGTCCATTGATAGATGGAACATAATTTAGAACAATGCCAGGGAAATAGAAAGTACTCTTAAGTATCACCATCATGGATATTAAATCATAACTTAAGCTCTTTAAATGACAGAGATGGAAAAATGTTTGTGGTATGGTAGAATCAGAATGCTCTAAAGAGTGAGATGTACCTTCCTGCCTCTGTTTGTGTGTGTGTGTGTGTGTGTGTGTGTGTGCGTGTGTGTGTGTGTGTGTGTGTTTGTGTGTGTGTGTGTGTGTGTGTGCATATATATGTATATAGGTGCCAGTTCTGGGCTTAAATTGAGGGCCTAGGAACTATCCCAGAGCTTTTCGCCCAAGACTTGAGAAAAAAACATTTTTCCTCAAGACGTTAACTGTATGAGCTTCAGCTCAACGTTTGGCTTTCTAGTGCTTGCTTAGAGGTAAGAATCTCGTGGGTTTTGCTACTTGTAATGGCTTGGTCCTTTATCCGCATATATGAATTTCACAAGTAGTTAGGATTATAGATGTCAGCAACCAGAGGACCACTCATTTTTTCCTCTTTTGTATAGACCTTAATACTTCTCTTTAAAGAGAAGTATCACATGAAAGAAAAAAAAACACTTAAATACATATCTTAGGGTTCATTTCCCTAACATCAACTTATCTGACTTTTTCTGCTTGACTCAGATATATACTAGATATTGCAAATAAGGGAAACCATGGGACTTATGTTTCTTTGGGCCTGGCTTACTTCACTTAATATAATTTTTTCCAAGCCTTTCCATTTACTAACAAATGGGGCAATGTCACCTCCCCCACAATATAATCCCTGCTTTCACTGTATTTGATGTTGGTTTAATTTGTGGAAGGGAAGGGGGAAAACAAATCATTTAAATAGGGATACAGGTGGACCCATTGCTACAATGAGATGTACAAGTCGTTATGTCGAAAATGAACTTTACAACGATGATGGGGGGGATTGTGTGGGAGGGCGGGGAGGGAGGATGGGAAGGGATGGGTAGGGGAAACAAAGGAGGAGGCTACAATGCTTGATAAGAAATGCACTCATTATCTTGTCCATGTAATTGTAACCCCTCTGTAATGTATTTTCACAATAAAAAATAGAAAAAGAAAAAAAAGGAATCTTAGACAAGTGTTTAAAGTCTTACAAAGTTATTTTTATCATCTGCAAAACAATGTTAGAAATACTCATATACATTATAAACATAGATATACATGTATACACATACTTTTATAAATGCAAGAACCAGTGTATTTTCGATATACATGTATACACATACTTTTATAAATGCAAGAACCAGTGTATCTGAATCTTAAAATTTTGCATTATTCTTTAGAAAAGTAATTACTTTAAGTATACATTGCAACCATGAGTAGTGCAACTTAATTGTCAGATAGTTTCATTAATTCAAAATTTAGCTCATTCATGAATAAAATATTCTCAGGGAAAATGTCAATATACACATGTATATGAAAGTAATACAATGAACTCTAGAATTGCCATTCTACTATAATAAGCCAACCTTGTTAAACTGATATGCTTCTTCTCATGAATAACAACTAGATATTTTCACTTAGGCTGGAGGGTCATATTCAACTTGACAAATTGCTTTGAGAAAATTCCCCTATCAAAGATATCATGTAAAAATCTTCTTTTTGGAAAGTGGATTAACATGGTATAAATGGCTTTCTTCTCAAGTGTGTGTGATGAGGCTATCAATTTACATTCAGTTTTGAAAGAGAGATTGTAGAGAATCTATTTTCTATGTAGTGAATGCTATAGAAATATACATATTAAGTTATGATGCCATCTACAATACTATATGAATGTGCCTAAAATTGTAATGAGATTTTTGTTACCTCTTTGTATTCTAATGGTATGAAGAATATTGTTACTAGATATTCAGAGATACCACTACACATTGTATTCTAATTTCAACTACTCAATGAATATTTAAAGTTGTATCAGTTATCTTGTTGTTGAAAGCATATTGGCTAAGGCCGTGATTTTTGGATCATTGATCTGGCTTTAAAAAATCATATTCTGGAAAGAAATTGAGATAATTATCCATTTTGGTACATGGGTTATTTTCTGTTATTGACTTATTGTTATGGTAACAATAGAGTATAGAAACACTTGATTCTATCAAACGGTTGTCAAGTCAGTAATTTTCACATGTCACTACTCCTAAGAAAACTATACTTTTTTCTCCTCTCTGTCTCTCTGTATCTATGTATGTCTCTGTCTCTGTCTCTCTCTTGTGTCTCAATACTGGTGGTTGGACTCAGGAAGTGACATTGTCCTTGAGCTTTTTTTGGTACTTAACTGCAGATAAGAGTCTCATAAATTTTCTTGCCTCGGCTGTTTTCAAACAGTGATCCTAAAATCTTAGACTCCTGAATAGCTACAATTGCATATGCGGGTCACCAGCACTCAGCTTCTTCAGTAATAATAATAATTATTATTATACAGTTATAATAATTGTAACACATATATAATATGATATAATATACCATATGATGTTTAATAATAGAATTATAATATAGTATACCTATATTATAATATATAATATAATGTATATTATATATTGCACATTATATAATATAACATTACATATTGTGTATAATATAAAACACATTATATATAAGTATACATCATATAATATAATGTATAAAATATGATATCTATTATATATCACACATTATATACAATAGCTAATATTAACATATACTGTTATAGTATATATTATAATATATTATATTAGAGTATATGCAATATACAATATTATATACAAACATAATATCTTACATACATCATATTATCATTACATAATATATACATTATATAATGTATATAATATACATCATATAAAATGATAATATAATATTTATAATATATCATTATTATGATGCATGAATTCTTACTAAAAATTGTTAGTGCTGCTACTTGGGCTTGAAGTCAGGGCCTTGTACTTTTGCTGGGCTTTTTAGCTTCATATTGGTACTTTATCATTATCATTTGATCCACTGGGGCTGGCTGCAAACTGAGAACTCCGGGATTCTCAGATCTCAGCCTCCTAGTATCTAAACCTACAGTGATTTGCCAGTAGCATCTAGATTTTTTATTTTTTTCCTTTCTCATTTCATATTCAGAAAATAAAAAGGTTTTCTATAAACTTCTATGTCTTTCGTCTCTTGGACATTTAGTCATGCCTTCAATATATCCTTGTGCAACAATTAAATCTGCAGTAGTGATTCCGTTTTCTTTCATTGTATCATAGAAAATTATGAAGTAGTCGTATAAATGCTCCCAGTCACAAATATATATATGTTTTATGAAATTAAATCATAACAATTACTCATCATTGTAAATTATTTTAGGAAAATGTTTGCCGAAACTAACCACATAATTTTATCAGTATCCAAGAAAAATGTCCCCTCCTAATTCAAATAGAAAGGAAAGAAAACCTGTTCATATTAATTTTCTGATTAAATCCACTACTTTTTCTATATATCCTTTTGGAAGAGTTATCCATTTGATATTTAGCTCGATACCTTGTACAGTCCTAAGGACAGAAAAATAATGGGTTATGTTAAATGTTTCTCATAGTAATTACCTCTCATGAAGAAATTATGGGTAAACAGAAGGGTAGGGGGTACCATTTGTTGCTAAACTACAGCAACATAACACTTTTGAGATTTGGGTTAGAGAAAATAAATAATGAATCCACTGGAACTTATAGAAATTGTTAGGATTATGGCAGCGACTAGCAAAGACTGAAAATCAGAGGAAACATTTATAGGATTTATGATGAGCAGTTTCTTGCAATAATTTAGAAGGTCTAGGCTTGCACATAAATGCTTGGGTGCTTCTTAAAGTATGATGAACCACGTAGCATATAGTTTCTGTTTTATCCAAGATTTAGATTTAAAGTCATAGAATGCTGATACCAGTGAGGAATTTCAATGTACACTTCCACTCAAAAATTAAGTATATGGAATAATCACTGTGCATTGGATGATATATATATATATATATATATATATATATATATATATCAGTTTTCCCAAAGGGAAGACAAAATAGAATGCACAGAAATTTAAATATTGGAATGTAGGACATATTATATTTTTATGAATTTTTTATGTGGATACATCTAGGACCTAACCAGTTTTATGAAAGTCGTATCATTTATAAGTTATTTAATTATTTTCAAAAATTATTTGTTGATAGAATACATCAACCATATCAATGAGTGAGGAAAAATGTATTTGTTCTAAAAGTATGTTACCTTATTTGTTATAACATTATTCATAATATTTTTATGATAAAACATATTATGGAAAAACTATATTAAACCAATATAAATAGATTTATAATATTGATATTGAATCCTTGAAACTATAGAAAGATGAATTAATAATGGGCGTGTATACATAAACTATGATGATAGACAATTGCTCATTTCATAGGCTTTATTATATTCTAAAAGTCTTAATTTTTTAGTAAATGAAGACATATGCTTTTAACACATGCATTTGAAATAACTTGAAAACCACTAAGAGCAGGATTTTTTTTGTCAACTCTATGAGATTAGTTATAGATGCTTCAGATGCTTTATTAAATAAGTTATGGTAATTATTTTATTGCATGGTTATTGTAGTATTGCAATTTTTCTACTAAAACTATGTATTATGATGAATTACATATAAAAATACCAGTTAATTTTAATAGATATATGCAGTAAGCTGTGACTTCTAATAATCAAGGATGGAGAACACTTACAAACGTTTTCAGTGCCCATTTAAATCATGTAGAAATTAGTACCTCTTTCAAAAGACCCCTAGGAAACAATTCATTAAATAATAGTAAACACAAGTTTTGTCCTATAATCAGTGCTATATTGTATCCATAGTTTTTCAAGACGGAGTTATGACTCATATTTATAAATGTTCCTCTAAATATTGTCTTCACTGAATCAAAATGATTCTAGCAAATGGTTTTGAAATTCTGTTTGTGTGTGTGTGTGTGTGTGTGTGTGTGTGTGTGTGTGTGTATGCATGCATGTGTGATTGTACATGTGTGGAATGTGTGTGTTAGTGCTGGGTATGTACTTAGGTCCTCATTCTCTCCTTTCACTATTTTTGCTGGAAGATGGACCTCTACCACTTGAGCCACAGCTACATTTAGAGAATTTTACTTATTAATTGGAGGTAAGGCTTTCCTGGTATTTGTCTGACTAGACTGGCTTCAGATCTCAGGCCCTTGAGTACCTAGGATAAGAGGATTGAGCCACTGCTGCCTGGCTAGGAGCTTGTGTTTGTTTGGGTTTTTTGTTGGATTCTAGGAAATTTTGAATTTCCCTCTTTATTTAATATTGACCAAATCATCTTTTATCAGATTGTGTTTAGTTCTTTTATGTCGTCTCCTTGCAATTCTCTCAGCTTACAGAATAAGGAGGTATATTGCTGCATACTAAGGAGTATCTATGAACTTATATATCCATTCTGTATTTGCATTAAGCTAAGCAGAAGATTATAACATCTCTGATACCAATCCTCTAGTCTTATATTTCTAGCCATCGCATCTTGTCTGAAAGTTTATATCCAAAAAATGAGAAACAGTTCCCTCTATTCCATTGTTCATTTCTACTTATTCCACATACTGCTATCAGAATGGCTGACCAAAAACTTACTGTATTGATCACCATCAGCTTTATAGCGGCTCTTCAGTTTCCATGTTAATTAACTCTGTGCCTATTTGTTTTTGTTTTCTTTTTTTTGTTTGTTTATTTGGTCTGTTGTGGAGGCTGAACTCTGGGCTTGGGTGTTGCCCCTCAGTTCTTCAGCTCAAGGAAATTGCCCTACTACTTGAGCTACAGCGCCACTTCCAGCTTTTTTCTGCTTATGCGGTGCTGAGGAATCAAACCCTGGGCCTCATGCATGAGAGGCAAGCACTCTACGCTTAGCCAACTTCCCAGTACCCCTATTTTCAATGTTTTTATAAATAGGCTAATTCCATACACTTACCACGTAAATGTTTTACAAGTACTTACTCCCAGTATTTACCTTAGCTTTTCAAATTCTTTTAATTTTATTTTATTGTAAAGATGCTGTACAGAGGGGTTACAGTTACATGAGTAAGTCAATGAGTATATTTCTTGTCGAGCCTTGTTACCCCTTCCCTTGTTGTTCTCCCACTATCCATTCCCTCCCCAACCCCTCTCACTCCTCCCCCCACTGAAGTTGTAAAGTTCATTTCCAATACACTTTCTTGTGGGTTGCAATGGGTCATCCTGTTTCCTTGTTTGGGAAGCAATTTTTACACTTATTATTATTTTCAGCTTCAAATATTATATTATGGACCTTTTTTGTTATATATATTATTTTCACTAAAATGTAAAAATAAATATGTAAGAATATTTTCTTAAATATTTTAGTATATATTATTTTCTTATGTTTTTTCTATACCTTTCATGGGAATTATTTCAATAAAGTGCAAACTATAAAGTTTTTTGGTGGCAGAAATATAAGAAAAATTAAAAAGAAAAAAAGCATCTGAGAACATTCATTTCTTTTGTAAATCAGAAGGTAAGACTACCTCTTGAATTTTTATATTCTTACTATAGGCACATTCAAAGTATATACTAATATAAATTTTAAAATGCTTAAATGTAAGTGTGTATTAATTTTCCTAATTGGGTCAATAAAGTAAACTACTAACTTTAACTTGTATTCAACTAGTTTGAAATACTAATTTTTAACTAGTTTTATATGTTAATACTAATTCACTTTATTGAATCAATTGCATTTGTCAGTGACAATTTCATTTAGAGCTACTTATGATGTCAAGTGAGTAATCATACTATTAATTTTGGCATGAATGGTCTCAGAAAATAAATAAATACTTTAAAATTACACACCAAAAGATTTCTTTAACACTGAATAACTGTGTTGCACCTTAACATGTTCATTCTCTCGTTTTTATTCCTGAGTTGTAATCATTTATGTAGAAAACCTCATTATCTTAGTACCTTTAAAAACAGTTCCTAGAACAATCTGCAAGGATTACTGTACCTCACTTTGACTATGTCAGACACCTCTGCGTGTTCCTTCTGCTAGCACAGTGACACACCTGTTCATGTTATAATTTTCCACTGTGTGTATGGTTAAGTTTCATGAGCAAGAGAGGAGAGAGACTTTGAGTAAGTCGAGACTTTGACTCGAGACTTCGAGTACAGTGCTTGACAAGCTTGGAAGAGCTCTGAAATGTAACAGTCCTGTAACCTTGAGCAGTACTTCTGACATCACAAATGCTCTCTAGGAGGCTATAAGACAGGGGGTGAGTGGCTATCCCACGCACGAATTGCAGGAAGCAATTGAAGGCTATACTGAATCTAACACTGGAGAGCTAACTGGCTTCCAGAGTGATTTTTCATTATGCTTCAATGTTATATATTTCAATTATTCTTGCTCCCTAATACCAACTTCTTCACCCTGTTAAACACACATTTAATAACTGTCCTTCCTTTCCTTCTTAACAAGCAATAGAGAAAAAAGAGTTAAAATATTTTCTCAGAAATCACAGAAGCTAAGAGGAATGCTAGAGGACTTAGAAAGTATATTTAGGGAACTAATTTAAATCAATCGCAAGCTCATAGTCATATTCAATAAGTAACATTGCTTATGTGAAAATTAGAAGGCGATTTTATCTGGTGGGAATTGACAAATATATATCCAATATTAATCTTCCTTTACAAACATTCTTAGAGAAATCCACAATGATGGGCTAAAATATATTTTTAAGTCTTTATTGAAATTGTCATTTATTTCCAGGTTTCTTGCCTTTTTTATTTTAATTGTAAGGTAATATCTAATGTATGGGACCTGTGCAATGTTGTTGTTCATATCATATCCAAAAATGTTCTCTAACAATTATTTCTTAACAATGTTTATGCAATCACATGAACTCACTTGGAGAGTGTTAAGTAAGGCTAGCTGATTCCTAAAATTCACCTTGCCTAAATCAGTAATGGGGACTAATGTTATTGGAGTAGGCTCATTATTATTGTAAATTAATATATTATCATTGAAATTATTACACTTCTGTTAGAAGTTAATGTAAAATACTACTTGAAAACTAGTCCCCTAAAAATTGTGAATTGACAGCCTATTGCTATTTTACATAGTTAGATTATAGCAATGTTACATATTGGATAATTCATCTTGTTTTATTTCAAAAAATAAACTCTGACTTAAAAGTAAAATGATTTCTTTAGTTAATATTTCTTAGTGTGAGAGATACTCTGTATGTGCTGAATTTAGAACTTTGATATTTGTTCATAAGCTTTCTTATAATACTTTAATTTATACTTATCAGCATAGTGAAACAAAATTGACATTTACATATATTTCTAGCCATGAAAGCTAATTAAGCATAACTTGTACCAGTATTGCCTGTTTCTGCCATGTTTTTATGTTATAATATCCAATTTAAACTCTTAATCCCAAAAGAATAAACTATTTATTGGTAGTTAGAAAAAACACTTTAATTTATGCTAATTACAATGACTAGAATCTGAGAGGTAGCAGCAGGAAAGTAACTCATATTTGTAGGAAGGTATCCATTCTAGAATGAAGAATGATAGTACAACTGAATAAATTGTCCCAAGAGGATCAACTTAAGCCATAATTGGAAATGCTAAAAGTAAAATTACAGAGCTGTAAATAAAACATCATAAACTGTACTAAGGTAATATCCCCAAATGACAGATACAGAAATCACAAGAGAAGAAGAAAACAATTAATCAATATTTTCAAGTCCTTAATAATACCTAAATTTAAGAATAATCATGATGGAAAAAGGTTTATATTCCAGTAGATTTCAATATTTTTAAAATTTTATCTAGGGTCAGAAGGATAAACAGATATAGCAATTAATAAGGCCTAAAAGATGGGGTCCTGACTATGTGTATCACTATTCTCATTTCATGACCTACTCAGGTCCTAACCCTCTCTGCTCCACCAAACTTGGCCTCCCTACTACATATGCTTTTGACATATTACACAGGAGTCTCACAGTCTTTCCTGCCCGGGCTGGTTTTGTACCGTGATCCTCAGATCTCAGCCTCCTGAGTAGCTAGGCTTACAGGCATGAGCCACCAGCCCCCGGCTGACCCATTTCTTTCATGAACATTGATGCAAAATTTCTGACAAAATTTTGGCCAATCGACTTCAACAATTCATGCAAAAAATCAAACGCCATGATCAAACAGGATTGATTTCAGGGATGCATAGCTGGTTCAATATATGCAAATCAATTAAAATTTAACACATCAACAAGACCAATAATAAACACATGGTTTTCTCAATAGAAGCAGAAAAGGCATTTGGCAAGATTCAACACCCATTGATAATGAAGACTCTGGAAAAACTAGGAATCCAAGGATCATTCCTCAATACAATAAAGGCTGTATATGACAAACCTACAACCAGCATTATACTTAATGGTGAAAAACTAAAGCCATTTTCTCTTAAATCAGGAACGAGACAAAGATGTCCATTCTTGCCACTCATCTTCAATCTAGTATTAGAATGCCTAGATACAAAAAAAGACAAGATGCAAACATAAAATGGATCCAAATAGGGAAAGATGATGTAAAACTCTCCCTTTTTGCAGATGGAATGATCTTGTATTTAAAGAATCCCACTGACTCCACTCCCAAATTATTCAACCTTATTCAAAACTTGGGCAAAGAAACAGGGTATAAATTTAACCCTCAAAAATCAATGGCTTTTCTGTATGCCAAGAATGAGAAAAGTGTGGCTGAAATTAGGAAAGCAACTCCATTCATAATAGCTCCACAAAAAATAAAATACCCAGGAATTAACTTAACCAAAGAATTGAAGGACCTCTATGATAAAAACTTAAAAAATCTAAAAAAGGAAATCAAAACAGAACACAGAAAGTGGCAAAAACTCCCATGCTCCTGGATTGGAAGGATCAACATCATGGAAATGGCAGTACTTCTCAAGGCTATCTACAAATTCAATGCAATACCTATAATTATCCCAAATTGATTCTTCAAGGAATAGAAGAGACAATCCAAAAATTCATATGGAACAATAAAAGACCCTGGATAGCATAAAAGATCCTTTACAGAAGGAAAAGTGCTGGAGGAATATCAATACCAAATTTCAAACTCTACTACAACACCATAGTAATCAAAACAACTTGGTAATGGCACAAGAACAGACCTCAGGACCAATGGAATAGAATTGAACCTACAGATGTATAGCCATCTAATTTTCGATAAGGAAGCTAAATAATTAGAATGGAAGAAAGATAGACTCTTTAGTAAATGGTTCTGGCAAAATTGGTTAATCACGTGGTAGAAAACTAAACCTAGATTCTTATATATCACACTGCACAAGAATCTACTCCAAATGGATCAAAGACCTTGGAGTCAAAGCAGACACTCTGAAAACATTACAGGATGCAATAGGAGAAACACTAGGTCTCCTTGGCACAGGTCAAAATTTTCTTAATAGAGACCCAGAAATACAACAAATCAAAGAAAATTTGGACAAATGGGATTGCATGGAATTGCAGAGCTTCTGCAAGACAAAGAACATATCTACCATGATCGATAGAAAGTCCACAGATCGGGAGATGATCTTCACTAGCCATACAACGGGCAAGGGTCTCATATCTAAAATATAACTGGAACTCAAAAAATTAAATCCCCCAACAACAAATCCTCAGAGAAACAACTGCCCAATGAATAAGTGGGCTAAAGACTTAAAGGGAAACTTCTCTGAAGAGGAAAGAAGGCTTGCCGATAGACATATGAAGAAATTCTCAACCTCTCTAGCTATAAAGAAATGCAAATCAACCCAACATTGAGATACCACCTCAGCCCAGTTAGAACAGCTATAATAAAGAACTCTAATAACAACTGATACTGGAGGAGTTGGGGAAAGAAGGGAATCTTTCTGCATTGTTCGTGGGAGTGTAAACTTGTTCAACCACTTTGGAAAGTACTATGGAGGTTCCTCAAAAGACTCCACATAGAGCTCCCTATTTCCCAGCAATCCCACTTTTGGGCATTTAACCAAATGATCACAAACAAGACCATACTAAAGTTGACAGCACAACTATGTTTATTGCAACATTATTTACCATAGATAAGATATGGAACCAACCCAGATGCCCCTCATTAGATGAATGGATCTAGAAAATGTGGTAGATATACACAATGCAGTTCTATGCCTCTATCAGAAAGGATGACATTGTCCCATTTGTTAGGAAATTGAAATACTTGGAAAAAATTAAGTGAAGTAAGCCAGGCACAAAAATATTGGTCTCATAGTTTCCCTTATTTGCAATAACTAGTATATTTTTGAGACAAGCAGAAAAGGTAAGATAAGCTAATGTTAGGTGAAATGAACCCCAAGATAAGTATTGAAATGTTTTTTTCTTTCTTGCAATTGTTTCTGGCATATTTATAAGATTATTTCTTTGTTGCTTTGTATGTCTCTCCCCCATGTTATAACCACTGCTTCCATTTTATTTGATATTGGTATAATTTGTGGAGGGAATGGGCAAAAACCAACCTTTAAATTGGGATACGTTGTACCCACTGCAACAATGAGTTATACAAGTCATTATGTCCAATAACGAACTTTACAACTTTTGCCAGGGGCAGGGTGTTGGGGGGTTGGAGAGGGGAGATCAGAAGGGATGAGAAGTGGAATCAGGAGGAGGCAAAAATGCTTGATAAGAAATGTACTCATTACCTTACCCATGTAATTGTAACCCCTCTGTACGGCATTTTGCAAAAAAAAAAAATAAATAAAAACCTTTGTCAGAATAATGTCAAAAAGTTTTTGACAGAATAATCATTATTGTATCACCTAGAATCTGGATATGGTTGGTAACTCTAGATGATTTTCTCATACGTTCAGAATTTTCGTAAGCATACATCATAAATCAAATGAGGTGTTTTATACCTATAATCCCAACTACTCTGAAAATGGAAATGTCAATAGTTGCAGTTCAAGGTCAAGCTGGAAAACATACAAGAGACCTCCAGCTCAATCAATAAAAGCTGGGTGTACCAATATGTGGCTCTCATCCTACCTATGTTGAACATAAAACTAGGAAGTACACTATCCAGGTAGCCTAGGAATAAACAAATACAAGATTCTATCTCAAACACCAACAAAGCAAAAATTGCTGTATGTGACATGGTTCAAGTGGTCAGATGCCTGCCTGGCAAATGCAAGGCTCTGAATTTGAATCCAAGTACTTAACTCAAAAAATTAAAAATAAACAATATGAATTAATTCTCTAAATCACTTCTCAGTGCAATTATCTTATGTATTCCTCAAATAATCTGGTTGTGAAAGCAGAGAATTGATTAAACCAGGTCAATATAATAGGTGAAATGAACCCAAGGATAAGTATTGAAATGTTTTTTTTTTTCTTGCTTGCAATTGTTTCTAACATATTTATAAGATTATTTCTTTGTACTTGGAATGCCTAGCTTCCTCATGGCTCATAGGCTGGTGTGCTCTTGTGGACCCATTCACCAATTAGGCCTGCTAGGCCCCGAGTTCAGATCCCAGCCCTGCCAAAAAATTCATCTTGATGTCAAAAGCAAATCGTTGCCCTGTTTTCCTTTCCTGTGCAACTCCTGGGTTTCAGCTAGGATGGAGAATGCATGGGCCACCCTGTGGTCATGGGAATAACTTGTTATACATGTCAGCCAAGTTGTACCTGCCATATACTCAAGAAAATACACAATACATCCATGAATAGCATACAAAATAAAGACAATAACTACACTTAATATACGATGCAGTCCACACACGGATGTGAATATACATATCATGTTTCAATGATACATTGAGGACTATTTTGGCCTCCCTGGGGCTCAATCTCAGTTCCTGGGAAAAGCCCAGCTCCTTACTGGCTCACAGTCTGGTGTGATCATGTGGACCCAATGGGGAGTTGGGTTGCCTAGGCCTCGAGTTCGAATCCCAGCACTGACCAAAATTCACCCTGATGTGAGAAGCCAGTCATTGCACCTGTTTTCATGTGCTGTGCAAATTCTGGGTCTCAGCTAGGATAGAGAAGGTATAGGCAACTCTATATTCATGGGAATAGGTTGTCATCCAGTTCACCACAGTTATATCTGTCAACCTATACTCAAGAAAATACACAAGGGCTGGGAAGGTGGCTCAGTGGTAGAGCGTTTGCCTTGCATGCTCAAGGCCCTGGGTTTGATTCCTCAGTACCACATAAGCAAAAAGAAAAAAGCAGGAAGTGGACACTGGCTCAAGTGGTAGGGAACTAGCCTTGAGCTGAAGAGCTGAGGGACAGCGTCCAGGCCCAGAGTTCAGGACCCACGACCGGACCCACCCCCCAAAAAAGAAAATACACAATACATCAATGACTAAGACACAAAATAAAGAGAATGACTACACCAAATGCAAGATGTTGCCCACTCATGTTTGGAAATATAGATCCTTTGTTTAATTATGAATTTATGACTGTATTGGCCCCCACCAGGACTCCATCTCAGGTCCCAGGAATGGCCTACCTCCTTAGTGGTTCACAGGCTGGTGTGCTCACCATGACCCATTCACCAATTGGGCCTACTAGGCCATGAGTTCAAATTCCAGCACTGCCAAAAGATTCATTCTAATGTGAAAAGCCTAGGGTTGCTCATGTTTTCCTGTTCTGTGAATGTCCTGAGTCTCATTGAGGATGGAAAATGTTAAATAAGCAACTCAATAGCCATGGGAATAGATTGTCATCCATGTAAGCACAAGTATATCTGTCACCATATTCAATAAAATTCACAATACATCCATGAATAAGATAAATAGAAAATTAATAAAAAGTGTAACTACACTGAATGCAAGATGCATACCACACCTGTAGGTAAATACAGATCCTATGTTTAAAAAAGGTGGGCTTGCTATTTTGTCCAGTGCTGGGGCTTCAAATCAGGCCCTAAACCAGGCCTGACATTCTAGTCTTCAAGGATGGTGAGCTTCCCCTTCTCCCTCAGTGCAACAGAGCTATCCAAACCTGAATTCAAATCCCAGTGCTCACAAAAGTTTCATCCTGATGTCAGAAGCCAGTTGTTTCACACGTTTTCCTCTTCTGTGAAAGTCCTGAGTCTCAACAAACAAGAGAAATTCATAAGCAACCCTATAACCATAGGAACAGGTTGTCATCCATGTCAGCAAAGTTATACCTGCCACCAAATTTAGTAAAATACACAATACCTCCATGAAATAGAGACAAAAGAAATTCACCAAACACAAGATTCTCTACACACATGTGTGTCAATATAGATCGTATGTTTAAATTATGAATTCATGACTATAGTGGACCCCCCTGGCAATCAATGTCAGATCCTGGGAATGGCCTAGCTCGTTAGTTGCTCACAGGTTAGTGTGTTCACCTTGACTTATTGGCCAATTGGTCCTACTAGGTCCTGAGTTAAGATCCCAGCACTACCAACAAGTGGATCGTGGAGTAAGCCTTGTAAGTATCAAGGAGGATTGCTGAGAATCCCTGGTGCCTGTCTAATCATTGGTCTTGCTGATATTCTTGGACAGACCGGTGAGTACCCTATTCCCAGGTTGAAGTGGTAGGAGGTGGAGCTCACAGTTGGAATCCTGGTCCTGCCACCTCTAAATGGCTTGAGATCTTAACGAACTCATTCCTATCCATATGATTGAATGGGCAGTTCTTGAATGATTGTAGGATAAAATTATACACAATTATGTTATAGGACACTGATTGATTTTAGTTAATTCTTTATTAAGCAGTTAAACAATCACATTCATAAAATGGAGGCATAATGAAATGCTTAAGAATTGGCCCTCACTTACTGCAAAGGTACCATTTTTCTGCCAGGATTGGGATTGAAACTCAATGTCTTGGTAACTCTGTTGCACTGTGTGGGAATGGGAAGCTGGCCTCCTTAAAGTCAAGAAATTCAGGTGTGTTCCTTATGCCTAAAATAGATCTCCAACACTAGAAAGCATCCTATTCATGTACAAGTTAAATATATGATTTATATTTATATACATATGTTGACTCCATATTGCATTCAGTGTAGTTATTTTATTTTTTGTTTTATTCATATATTGACCATTTATTTTATTGACTATTATGGAACATAAAACATTGATTACATTGATTACACAGGATATAGGTCTGCATATGTATTCCACTTCATACCTGACACCCAGGACTTTCACAGAAATGGAAAACGTGTCACCATCATCTTCTTACCCCACGATTCATTTTTTGGGATTGCTGGCATCTGAACTCAAGACCTACAAGCCTTCAAGGCCCAATTAATGAATTGGTGAGTGTTAGCATGCCATCCTGTGGCAAATTGAGATGACATGCTGTTCCAGGACCTCAGATCAAGCCCTAGGGTTGACAAAAATAAGAAAAGATTGACATGCAGATGGCAGTACGCTAATAAATATATATCTTTATAGCGTGTCAGAGATGTCTATACATTATTCAGTTATATAGACTACATTCCTTCCAATTCCTGGGTATTAATTATGCCTCCATGTAATTAATGTAATTGGTGTAATATAATTGTTTTCATCCTTAAACTATTAATGAAATCAGTGTCCTGAAATTATTGAGTTCCTTTAAGTAATAATATTCTTTTAATGCTTCATAAATATTGAATAAAATGAATCAGCCTCCTGAAATCATGCTGTCTAATTTTATAGGCGCATCATGCATGATCAACTCATTGAACCTTGACATTGATAATATTCCATTGTTAATCCTGTGGAAGGGAACCATTTTCTAGGTAGCTCCTGCCATTGGTTGGTGTTAGGACAGGGATTCGAAATCAGGTCCTATGTTGCCACGTGGGCCTATGGCATCCCTGATAGTCTGGCAGCCTTCAGCAATGCAAGGTGAAGTACCCTTTGCAACAGTGTCATTCAGGCCCATGAGGGTCACCATGCAAAGGAAGAAAACATAAAACGGCCATATTTTTTCTGTGCATTGCTTTCCCTGCAAGGCCTGGGGGTCTAGGATCCCAGGAGAAGCTGTAGATCTAGTGGCTGCAACCCAGCCTAAGGTGATCAAAGGTGAGGCAGAGTTGCCACGACCTGAGTTCAAGCGCGATATTGAGAAAAGTAAAAAAAAAAAAAAAAAAAAAAAAAAAAAAAATTAGTTCCCTGGCTTGCAGTTCACACTGTTTATTCTTCCAGGCTTTGGATTTGAACTCAGGATCTGGGTAAATTAGCAGCAATGTGGATGAAGGGGATGATCACCGTATTTGAAGATAAGAAAGTTAGGCCTGCCGGGCGCTGGTGGCTCATGCCTATAATCCTAGCTACTCAGGAGGCTGAGATCTGAGGATCGCGGTTCAAAGCCAGCCCGGGTAGAAGAGACCGTGGGACACCTATCTCCAATAAACCACCAGAAAACCGAAAGTGGCACTGTAGCTCAAGTGGTAGAGCACTCACCTTGAGCTGAAGAGCTGAGGGACAGCGCCCAGGCCCAGAGTTCAAGCCCCACGGCCGACCAAAAAAAAAAAAAAGAAAGTTAGGCCTGTTCACTAGTCCTGAATTCAAGCCCAGCCCTGGAAACATACTATTTATATACATTGTAAATTTAGGATTTATATTTACCTGTAGATGTTCAATCCATATATGTTTGGTGTGGTTTTTCTTGTATTTTTTGTTTTATTCATTTATTTACCATTGATTGTGCTAAGATGAAACCCCTTAAATTTATTACATTGATGACATCCTATCACAGAGCATGTAGATTTATAGAAATATTCTCCATCATGCCAGGATTCTCAGGATCACCCAGGATATTCAGAGAAAAGGAAAATAAGTTTCACACTTAGCTTAGAAGCATCATCATTTGTAAATTGTTTACCAAAATTCTCATGTACATTAAATTGTAATTGTGCAATCAATTGAGCAGCAGTAGAATTTCCAGATAAATACTGCTGTATTACATTCTAATCATGTATAGATTTATTATATTTTACATTAGTAATGAAAAAGGTAGTAAAATTCCAATTACATTTTAACAGTAACTGTTTTTCCACAACCAATAACTTGTGTCCTAACCATCCCACTGTCTGTTTAAGAATATTAATCTGTGTTTGTAATAGAGCATCAATTTCTACCTGTGAGACCCAAAATTCATGTGAATCCCGGAGACATTCTTCCACAAAGTGCTAATTTGTAAGGAAGTGTGTAGGGCAATTCCAGACACCGCAGCAACAGTGGTAATAGCAATTAAGCTTAAGATGACAGCTACCATGGCTCCAATCATGCACTTTGTACATTGTAGTAGTTTGGTAAAAAATTCAATAACAACACTATCCAAAGGATTTTGGGACCATTCCCTTCCTAATTTGACAGGTAGCCAAATATGAGTTCTTTGTTGTAATATCATAGTATTATACTGTCATTAAAATTAAGAGAGGAATTAATGCAAGAACACAGGCGACAATGAAAACAAGAAATAGTAGGAGAAAATGTAAAATTTCCCACTAAAAGTGCATAAGGCAGAGCTACACAAGCAGTTGCATCATACGATTTGTACAAGGTAAAATTATAAGTGGATGCAGAGTTCACCGTCCCTGAAAACGATCCATTTGATAGCATCATGGGTTTCAGCGCCGCTGCGACCTTCCAAAGATGAGTCTGAACAGCAGTGGGTGCAGCCATGAAAGCCCATAGAGCATCTGCAATGCCTCCATCTCCTCAGGCCATAAATCGAACTCCAGTAAGCGATCCATTAATGGCTTCTGGCATCCTAGTAACATTTGATAAATCACATCTGGTAATATTCCATTCTGAACATGTGTTAATAAACTGTCCAAAAGGCCCTCAATTAATAAAATTATTGAACATTTTTCCAAATGTTCCTCTACACTATTGCCACACAAAAGGCTGATATTTTAAATCAATATAAGTAAAATCAGGGCACATAGGTAAGGATAACTTGCCATCAGTGACACTTTCCCAGCTACTATTAATGGCCAAGAAGTTAATCGCTGAAACTGTGTTTTAGAATTGGAAGTGCGTTTCCCAGGTAAAACCCAACGTTGCCAATTCATTACTAAACATGGAGGAGGCCCCAGACAAACAGTCAAGGAATGAGTATAGTAAGTAAAATTTAAAAAGCTACCATCATCCTTATTGCAAAATGTGAAATTATTCCAAGGAGGAGATAAAACCGCAGGAAGAAAATAGACGGTTATATCCCCAAACAACAGGTTCCAATAAAGGAGGGTTAGGAACAAAGGCCCAATAACTTACATTAGCATTAGCATGGACAGAGTAAGCAGGGCACACATGGCCAGGAACAAGTTCTCAGCAGTGACAGGTTTATCATTGAAATGTAACATCTTTTGTCCTTCTCCAGTCAACTTTTTAACCTGCCCCCAGATGGGCAGTGGGGATTTCTTTTTTTTTATTTTTATTTTATTTGTGAACATACTGTGCAGAGGGGTTACAACTACATGGACAGGATAATGTGTACATTTCTTTTTTTTGGGGGGGGGGTCCAGTCGTGGAGCCTGAACTCTGGGCCTGGGCGCTGTCCCTCAGCTCTTCAGCTCAAGGCTAGCGCTCTACCACTTGAGTCACAGCGCCACTTCCGGCTTTTTTCTTTTTTGCTTATGTGGTACTGAGGAATCGAACCCAGGGCCTCAAGCATGCAAGGCAAGCGCTCTACCACTGAGCCAACTTCCCAGCCCAATGTGTACATTTCTTACCAAGCATTGCAGCCTCCTCCTTTGTTTACCCTTCACATCCCTTCCCAGCCTCCCCCTCATCCAGTCCCAATCCTTCTCCCTGCTCCCCCCCCCCCCCGCAAGCTCCCCCCCCCCCCCGCACCGGCGTGGTAAAGTGTTGCATCTACCTCGACCAGCAAGGAAGACATGACCCGGGATTCTTCTCAAAGCAGTTTATTCAGGAACCTTGTTTGTTAGCTTTTTTTGCTTCTTCCTCGCCCCGCACCCGCACTCCAGTTATAAGCCTCCTGGATGGCCAACCCCGAAGTGCCACGTGGCAAATACCAATAGGGTCACAAACACGGAAGCAAGCCAGTAGCCAATCCATAGCCATATAAGGAGTTGTTTTTCACAGAGAGCACTCGCTGACGGGAAGGCGGAAGGCGGAAGCCAGTGCCATCTTTGGTCATGACCGTGCCATGTGGCCCCGCCACCTTTGGTCGGCTCAACCAGTTCTCCACAGCTCCCCCTTTTTTGTTTTATTGAGCGACAGGTAAGAGTAGAGGTTGGGCCTCTGTCTGAAACATTAATGAGAGGACCTTGCACTGGTCTTCACCTGAGGTGTGCGCTTTCCCCCGTGACGACCAGGCCCGTCCGATTCCTTTTTTGCAGAGGTGGGATCTTGGGCATCAACCCACTTGTAACCCAACATGCTCTTCTTGGGCTCACACCAGGAAGTGATTCCCATGTGCAGTGCATTTGCCCAAGTGCAGTGCGTTTGCCTTACACCCTGTGCTATTCTCTTAATGTGGCAAGCCACACGTGAGGGGACTGTCTGGCCTCAATGGCAGTGAAGGCCTGGACCACCATAGTCATACTCCTGCGCTGTGAGCTCCTAATCCGGTATATGCACCACAGGCACAGCAAGATCTCCAATGCCAGGATACCAATAAGGGAGCCTATTCCCGCCCACTCCTTCAAATGATCCACAGCTGTCAAAATCCAGGAGGAAACATCTTGTAACAGGGCATCATCCATCCGGGTGGAGTTTACCGCGACAATGGCCGATCGTAGCTGTAACATCAATTGGTCGAATTCCCCCGTCCAGTTGCCTAAAAGATAACTTGACAGTTGTTTAGACAAATTTGCTGCTTGGGTATAGTTAAATACTGAATAGTAGTAATACAAAGCCCTTCATATTTTTGAACACATCCCAGCTGAGCCAACTGCCACATGATATCAACCTGTTCCTGTACAAGGTCAATCCTTTGATTTAACAGCATCAGTCCTCTTTTTAATTGTGCAATGGCCACTTGTTGTAAATCCAAAGCTCTGGCTGTAGTAGCCGACAAGTTATTTAAAGTCTGAGCCGTCTGCACAGTATGTGACATGGCGACAGCGGCAGCTGTCGCACCCGCAGCAGCCACAGCTATAGCAGTTACAATGGCCGCAGTGATGCCAAAATCTCTCTCTCTCTCTCTTTTTTCTTATGGAGACCACTTCCCAACCAAGGAAGGGTGTATTTATTATTATTATTATTATTATTATTATTATTATTATTATTATTATTATTATTATTATTATTGCCAATTTTTTTATGTCTAAACAAGGTTACAGATTGAGAAGCATCTACTGGCACAGGCACCCAATGCGTGCAACTATAGCTAATGGATATTGAGAACTCCAGCAGGTAGCATAATAGCAGGTTTCATTAGTACAAGCACACACATCATCTGAACATATAGAGATGTTGTTAATTGTCAAAAACACAAAAGGGAAAACCTGGCAACTCTGCATTCTTTGGTGTATTGCTCATAGACTAATTGTTTTATAAGAGGCATAACCATGTCAGGATCCCCAAAAATTCTGTCTGCCTCTTCTACCATTCTGGCCACAAAATCTGAAAAAGCCTCGGTAGCCCCCTGCAGGATCTTGGTGAGATTGCCAATAACTTTCCCCTTATTTGGTAGTGATTTTCACGCCCTAATGCAAACATCATTTATCTGTTGATACACTTCAGGGGGATATCTTGTCTGAGCATTAGCAAAGCGGCTTTGTCCTAAGAGCATATCTCTGTCCCAAGCCTGACGTCCGTTTGCTTGATTAATGGCTGCCTGTTCATTACAAAATTTTAGCATAAATGCCCTCCAATCCAAGTATTGGCCTGGACTCAGACATGCTCGTGCTAGACTCGCCCAATCAGAGGGAGTCATGCAATATCTTTTTATAGCTTCCACTTGAGCCACGGTAAAAGAGGCTGAAATCCCATACATCCGAACAGACTCAGCCAAGGACTTAATTACTTTAAATTCTAGAGGCTCATGAAATCTCAGTTGATTATTGTCTTGAAAAACTGGAAAGGCAAGTTTTGCTCGAGCAGTCCTCCAAGTATCTGTGCAAAATGTATGCCCATTGGCTCCATGTTGATATGGAGGAGGACCTAAAAGGGCTTGACCGGAAGGTCTTTCTAAATCATCTAAAGGGACTTGACCAGAAGTTCTTTTTATGTCCTCATTAAGCACAGATTGGCTTAGCTTATATTCTCCCTTTTTTATACGGCTCCTTTTCATCTGTTGAATAAGTGCTCTCACTTCTTCCTCCTCTAACTCGCTGGAACTTTCTCTTTCCTTTTTTAGCTCAGACAGTTCTGGGTATAGTTGCCTCCTTTTGCCCTGTTTACTGTCTCCCACTTCACTGATCGTGTTCTCTGACCTCTCCTCCTGTAACTGCTCCAGTGCTGACTGTCCATTTTCTACAATCTCACAGCAGCTCTGATCCTCCAGACAGCCCTTAATCAATGCCCAAATGGGGCGGACTCCTGCCCTTAATGTGCCCTGTTTATAGGCAAAGTCCAAATCCCTCCCTAACTTTTCCCAGGAAGCTTCTGTAAGGCTCCCGGACACTATGAACCAAGGAGCTACAATGTTGCAAGCCTCAAGGAACCTCTGTAAAGTATCCTTTTTTAACTTTAGCCCTTTTGAGCGTAGCAGCTCTTCCAAGGCCAGAAAAATTGGATGTGACGTCGTGGCGCCCATCTTAGTTATTAAAAAATTTTATTTTTTGTTACTTTTACTTTAGGCTTGTATTTCTTCCCGGGTTTCTGCTCTCTCTTTATCTACAGAGAAGAGCCCCATATTATGCCCGATTTAATCGCAGATTCCCACTTACCTGGGAACTTACCCCCGCTCTTGTCGCAGATTTCCTTTTCCTGGGAAATTACCAGTGCACCACCCTGACTGCCAGGAGTTTTGAATCCCTTGTGGAGTTAGTTCCCCGTACAGGCCACCAGCTGTCCCATCTACCTCGACCAGCAAGGAAGACACGGCCCGGGATTCTTCTCAAAGCAGTTTATTCAGGAACCTTGTTTGTTAGCTTTTTTTGCTTCTTCCTCGCCCCGCACCCGCACTCCAGTTATAAGCCTCCTGGATGGCCAACCCCGAAGTGCCACGTGGCAAATACCAATAGGGTCACAAACACGGAAGCAAGCCAGTAGCCAAGCCATAGCCATATAAGGAGTTGTTTTTCACAGAGAGCACTCGCTGTCGGGAAGGAGGATGGCGGAAGCCAGCGCCATCTTTGGTCATGGCCGTGCCATGTGGCCCCGCCATCTTTGGTCGGCTCCCGCAGCTCTCCACTGTAAAGCTCGATTTGGACATGACAACTTGTACTTCTCATTGTTACAACAGGTCCACCAGTATCCTTAAACGACTTGTTTTTCCCCATCTCCTCCACAAGTTATACTGACATCAAATATAGTGAAAGCAGTGGTTATACTGTGGGGGAGGGACATACAAAGCAACAAAGAAATAATATTATAAAATGCGTTAGAAACACATGCATGAAAGAAAAAAAAACATTAAAATACATATCTAAGGGTTCTTTTTCCTCAACTGGTGGCCGATTCCTTGAAGGATACAGGGCTGTCCTCACTGGGCCGCATCTGTATCCATCATGCAGGAAGCTAGTATTGTTTGCCATCCTGTGTAGACACAAAACCCTATCCTCACCCCTTATGTAATAATGTTCCTAGCTGCCTTTCTGCATCCAATGCAATCTTAATCCATACATAAGCATTTAAATAAGGTTTTTCTAATATTTGTTCAAAATAGCGCTCAGCTCTAGTTAAAATATCTACTTGTGGTAAGTTTAAAAAATTAAGAACATAAAGAGCTTGATGTAAAATTATTTTAGGATTTTCATGGAAAACCACAAAATATCCATACCCTCATCAAAACTTTTCCTCCTTTTTAATTTTTTATTTCGTTGTTTTAGTATGCCATGAACTCGTTCAATAATGGCTTGTCCTTGGAGGTTGTATTCTATTCCTGTAATATGTACCACATCATAAAGTTCACAAAATCTTTTAAATCTGATACTTATAGGCTGGTCCATTATCAGTCTTTATTTTGGCAGGCACTCCCATAATGGCAAAAGCTTCCAATAAGTGTTCTATTACATGGTTAACAATTTCTCCCATAAGGGTAGAAGCCCAAACAAATTTGGAATACGTATCTATTGTAACATGTACAAAGGAAAAACGGCCAAAGGCTTATACATGGATTATATCCATTTGTCAGAGCTCTTTAGGTTGTAATCCTGGAGGATTTACTCCAGCAGGTACAACTCTCAAATGCGTGGGTCTGCAGATAGGACACCTTTTTATAATTTGTTTAGCTTGAGAATAAGGTATTTTATAATGTATATGTAAATGGCTAGCATTTGTATGTAAATGAGCATGATCCTGTTTAGCAGAAGCAAAACTAACTAATTTATCAACCTGATTATTGCCATATACAAGGTAGCAGGTAACAAAGAGTGAGCTCTAATGTGAGTTACACTTTGGCATTACGTTGTTGCAGTAAAGCTTGTAATTGTTTAAATAGTTGGTTTAGCTGGGGTTTAGATGAATGTGTAACTCCAGTTATATTAGTCACAACTCCTACAGCATAGGCAGAATCAGTAACAATATTAATATCTCCCACAAAATCTTGTAACATCTTAATAATAGCAAAAAGTTCATTTTGTTGAACTGATGCTTAAGTAGTTGTTTGTACCCAATATTTATTTGTTGTCCAATAGCACTTTTTGTTTTGGAGCCATCTGTAAAAACGGTAAGAGCAGTGGAAATAGGTACCTTGGTAATTATATTATTAATGAAAAGTTGTTGTTTATGCAAGCAATCCCACAATCTACCTATGGGAAAATGATAGGAAAATTGCCCAGTAAAATTTACTAATGCTATTTGTAGCGTTTCAGACAGGTTTAACAAATATTTTAGTTGGACTTTTGGCAAAGGAAAGATAATTTCAAATAAATCATACCATGATAGGGTAAATACCCGTTGCCTGGCCTGTTGAATAATAATTGCCAACTGTTGTTCATAAGGCATAATATTTTTTGTAAATCTATGCTGCGTATAAATCCATTCTAATGGTATCTCATTTTGTCGTATAATTCTTGTTGGGTATTTCCATGTATCTAAAATACATAAATTTATGAGTTGATTTAGCGTTACTCGATGTAACAACATTTTTTTAATTCTCTGTTCTACAAATTGTACTTCTCTTTCAGCTTCCTTAGTTAAAGTTCTTTTGCTATGTAAATCAGGATCCAATTGTAACAATGAAAGCAAATTATGTAATTGGTAAGTAGGAATGCCTAAGGCCGGTCGCATCCAAATAATATCTCCTATTAACTTTTGAAAATCATTTAACGTATGTAATTGATCACGTCGTAAAGATATTTTTGGAGGTGTCACTGTTTGTCTACAAACAACATATCCTGATCGAGACATAGAATTCCATTGTGTATATATACCACATTTTCTTGATCCATTCATCTACTGAGGGGCATCTGGGTTTTTTCGAGATCTTAGGTATGGTAAATAATGCTGCAATAAACATAGTTGTGCTGGTAGCATTAATGTGGTCTTATTTGTAAACATTTGGGTAAATGTCCAAAAGTGGGATTGCTGAGTCATAGGGGAGCTCGATGTGGAGTCTTTTGAAGAAACTCCATACTACTTTCCAAAGTGGTTGAACAAGTTTATACTCCCACCAATAATGAAGTAAGGCTACCTTCTGTCCACATCCCCTCCAGCATCTGTTGTTATTAGAGTTCTTGATTTTAGCCATTCTAACTGGGGTGAGGTGGTATCTCATAGTTGTTTGGATTTGCATTTCTTTTATGGCTAGGCAGGTTGAGCATTTCTTCATGTGTCTATTGGCCATCCTTCTTTCTTCTTCAGACAAGTTTCTCTTTAAGTAATTAGCCCACTTATTTATTGGGCAGTTGTTTCTCTGAGGATTTGTTGTTAGGGGATTTAATTTTTCGAGTTCCAAGTATATTTTAGATATTAGACCCTTATCCATTGTATGGCTAGTGAAGATCTTCTCCCAATCCGTGGGCTTTCTATTGATCTTGCTAGTTATGTCCTTTCCCATGCAGAAGCTCTGCAACTTCATGCAATCCCATTTGTCCAACCATTCTTTGATTTTTTGTGTTTCCAGTTCTCTATTAAGAAAATTTCGGCCTGCACCATGGAGGCATAGGGTTTCTCCTATTCCATCCTGTAATGTTTTCAGAATGTCTGTTTGAGTCCGAGGTCTTTTTATCAATTTGGAGTTGATTCAATGTAGGGTGATATATAAGGATCTAGCTTTAGTTTTCTACATGTAGTTAACCAATTTTTCCAGCACCATTTACTGAAGAGGCTGTCTTTCTTCCATTTTATTTTTTGAGCTCCCTTATCAAAGATTAGATGGCTGTATGTCTGTAGGTTCATTTCTGGGTTTTCAATTCTATTCCATTGGTCCTGAGGTCTATTCTTGTGCCAGTACCAAGCTGTTTTGATTACTATGGCTTTATAGTAGAGTTATCAATTTGGTATTGATATTCCTCCAGCAGTGTTCTTTCCGTTGAGGAGCATTTTTGCTATTCGGGGTCATTTATTGTACCATATGAATTTTTGGATTTCCTCTTCTATTTCCTTGAAGAATGACGTTGGAATTTTGATAGGTATCGCATTGAATTTGTAGATAGCCTTGGGAAATATTGTCATTATCAGGATGTTAATCTTTCCAATCCAGGAGCATGGAGGATGACATTGCCCCATTTGTTAGGAAATGGAAAGACTTGGAAAAATGTTTTATTCAGTGAAGTAAGCCAAGTGCAAAGAAACATACATCCCATGATTTCCCTTATTTGCAATATCTAGTATATGTATGAGTCAAGCAGAAAAGGTCAGATAAGGTGATGTTAGAAAAATGAATCCTAAGATATATATTAAATGTTTTTATTCTTTCATGCATTTGTTTCTAACGCATTTATAAGATTATTTCTTTGTTGTTTTGTATGTCCCTTCCCCACTGTATAACCCCTGCTTTCACACTATTTGATGTCGGTATAATTTGTGGAGGGGAAGGGGAAAAACCAGTTATTTAAATAAGGATACAGGTGGACCTGTTGCAACAATGAGAAGTACAAGTTGTCATGTCGAAAACGAACTTTACAACTTGGGGGGGTGGGTTTGGTGGGGGGGAAGGAAAATGGAAAGGGATGGGAAGGGTAAACTAAGAGGCTACAATGCTTGATAAGAAATGTACTCACTCTCTTGCCCATATAATTGCAAAACCTCTGTACCGCATTTTCACAATAAAAAAAAAAAATCCTAAATATTTTACCTCCATATCTTTTTGTATTTTTTCAGGTGCTATTATTAATCCAAAATCTATAAATATGGAGGGTAAACACTGTAACACCATGTCTAATTCTGTCACATTTGGTCCTGCAAATAAAATATCATCCATATAATGAAAAATATAAATGTGAGGCCATTTTTGTCTAACAGGTTTTAAGGCCTTATCAACATATATCTGACACATAGTTGGAGAATTCATCATTCCTTGGGGCAACACCTTCCATTGGAAGTGCTGATGAGGGGTTTGATGATTTATTTGTGCTAAAGAAAAGGCAAATTTTTTATTATCTTTTACATGTACAGGAATGGTAAAAAAGCAATCTTGTAAATCTATTACTACTATTGGCCAACTTTTAGGAAGCATGGCAGGTGACGTTATACCAGGCTGAAAAGCCCCCATAGGGTACATGGATGCTTTACTTCCTTGTAAATCAGTCCGCAATCTTCATTTCCCTGACTTCTTTTTAATAACAAATATTGTAAAATTCCATGGTGACATAGACGGCTCAATATGTCCTTTGGTTAACTGTTCTTCAACTAATTGATGAGTTGCTCCTAATTTTTCTTTAGATAAAAGGCATTGTTGAATCCAAAGAAGTTCCTCAGATTTCCATAATATCTCTATGGGCTCCATCTAAAAATGTTAAAATTGAATATGAGCTCCCCATTGTTCCAGTACATCTCTACCAATTATATTAACTGGAACTTCCATAATATAAGGTTTAAGGACAGCTGTCTGCCCGTCTTCTGATGTTATAATAACATACGACACTGAGAGCTAGAAAAGAGCAGCGAGAGAGTGCCTCTGGGCCTGGGCTAGGCCTTATTTATATCTGGCGACTAGGTAGAGAAGTCAGGTGACAAAGGCAAGAATATAAATTCCTGTTCAGTTAATAAGTAGACAGGTATAGACATTGGATGGGCAGGCTTCTTACTTCCACTGACCTCCTGGCTCTGGATAATTTTGAAAGGGCAGGCAGAAAGTAGCTTATGTGTCATCTCCTCTTACTCCTCTCCATGTTCCCTTGTTCCCCAGACTGGCTGTGTATAGGTGTTCATTGCTGGGATGGCTTGTCCCAGTTGATATTCAAGGTTTGAACTCAAGGGCTGGGCATGGTCCGTGAGCACTTCTTCTCAAGGCTAGTACTCTACAACTTTGAGTTAAAATAGCACTTCCAGTGTTTGGCTGCTTTGAGATAAGAGTCTTGAGCCATGCTTGCAGCCGGGCTCTTTGCAGGTTATTTGGGAGATGGAGTCTTAGGGATTTTTCAGCCCGGGCTGTCTTTGAACTACAGTCTTTGCCAGAAAACCCCTTTATTATTTCCAATTAAAGCAACAAGGAGATAAAGTAGAATAAGTAGAGCTTACCTGGTTCTTAACAAGAATTGACCGACAAATATTCTGAAATGACAGAACTCATTAGCTGTGATGAGAATTTCAGCACAGATATGCCTAGTATTTTAGACCCATGTAGTCAGTAGAATACACAACACAAAACAAAAAGGCTTATCAAGAATTGCCAACAAATATTCTGAAATGACAAAACTCATTATATGTGATGAGAACTTTACCACAGATATGCCCAGTATTTTAAAACCATGTAGTCAGTAGAATACACAACACAAAACAAAAAAGGCAAAACTCAAAACCAAAAATTTTGACAACAATTTTTAGACATCTTTGCTAGCAAAGCACATCACATGGTTGGGCCTCAGTTACCAGGGCCTGTGAAAAAGCAAATTGTTAGCAAGGCACCTTAGAATAGCAGAATGGAATAGTAAGTTTGGTGGAAGGTTAAGGGCCAGATGGGGCCAAATCCTTAAGCCACCATTTGGCCAAGATGGCAAACTCAAGATGGCGAATTTCTGAAAAAAAAAAAACAAAATGCAAAGTCACCCTGAACAAATAGACCAAGACTACAATTGGCTAGCCTTTGAGAGAGAGCCTAGAGGAGGTCCCTGGGACCCAGCCTGCATCTCATTCTTCAGGGCACAAGCCAAAATGTAGAAAAAAGAAAGGGAGAGATAAGGAAATTTGACATGAATGGCCAAGAGAGAGCAAAGAGAGCCTGAAAATAAACAGAATTCTGACCATTTACCATTGCAATAGCAAAAACTGTCTACATTTGAGAATGGCATAAAAATGAAGCACTCTGGCTTTCCAGGGTGTGCAGGAGACATTTCAATGGGGTTTCACGGCTCAGGCGTGATTCGCAGCACCCCATTAATGAGTAGGAGAGTCAGTCTGGTGAGTGAAGGAGAGCTGACGAGGCAGAAGCGGCGTCCCAACTTCCCCCAGAGCCCTCTAGATAGAGCAACAGAGAATCATAAGAGTAGCTTCACTCACCACAGTAGAGAAGTGGTGTGGACGTGGATGTGAAGGCCAGCAATGGTATCAATGCGCTGTGTCTTCAGCAGACAGATGGGTTCGCAAAAGGCCATCACAACTGCGGGTTTTCCTCAGAGCCAAAAGGGAAAAACAAACAGAAAAAGTAAAAAGAGGGGAAAAAAAAGAGAAATCCCAGCTATCCTCACTTTAAGCCCTTTATCCAAGTCATGCCACCATTTATGTTAGTTTTTTTAAAAAAAGGTAGCTGAGTAAGAATAGCACCATGCACGTGGTATTCAGGTAAGGGGTAGATTTATTCAGTAGACCTGCTGGGACCAGGCAAGGTTGGCACTCCACATGGCTCGGAAAGGCCTAGGAAAGAGAGAGCTGGGAAAGAGAGAGGAAAGAGAGAGAGGAAAGAAAGAGAAGAGAGAGAGCTAGAAAAGAGCAGCGAGAGAGCAGAGAGAGCTAGAAAAGAACACTGGGAGAGCAAAGAGAGAACAGAGAGGTTGAAAAGAACAGTGAGAACAGAGAGAGAGAGCAGAGAGCTAGGAAAGAACAGTGAGAGAGCTAGAAAAGAGAAGCGGGAGAGTGCCTCTGGGCCTGGGCTAGGCCTTATCTAGGGTATGGTCAGAGGAGGTGTGGCCCCATCAAATTCAGATGTGACCTCAGTGGATGCAGATGTGACCTCTTCCAGGTGTCCCAGTTGCCTAGGTCATGCAGGTACTGTGTGCAGACTTTGCTGCAAGGAGGGTGGAATTTGCTCGCCATCCTGGAGCTGACCTTACAAGGACCATACACCATCACTGCCTTCTTAAGTTTACCAATATCATCAACAGCAGCACCTTCATATCTGGCTGGTTGAGATATACCATTCATAGGGGTTGGTCGAATTACAGGATAAGAAAAAAATAGGCATTTCATCATCAAACTCACGGTCTGAGCCCTCTGTTTTGTGAGGGATTAATGCTGTAAAAATTGCATCGGCAAGTGAAGGAGCCGAAGGCTGCTTTACCTTCACATTTTCAGGTTGTCCTTCACTCTGCTAATTTCCAACTCCATATGTTGTAATTTTGATAAAATCAATTCCATTTGCTCAGACATTTTATTTACACTTTCAGTTTGTTCCTTTTCAGCCTTTTTTACCTCTTGTTTTTTCTCTGTTAATTGCAATGCATCCTATCTATTGTGTCCTCAACCTCAGATTCCAATTGTAAACCTACAATAGAAGGCGTGGCCTCTTTCTTTAAGTCTGCTATTAATCTGTCCTCATTCAAAGCTTTAAAAAGGGTATGTAAAATAGCCCAAATGGACCAAAGGAATCATTTCCCCTTCTCGAACAGCTCTTTCGACATTATTCTTTACTCGTTTCCAATTATCAACATCTAATGTTCCTTCATCGGGGAACCAAGGATTCCATTCCCTAACTACATTAATATACATTTCTATGTCAGAAGAAGAAATATTTAGACCAAAAGCAGCAAGTAAATGTTTAAGCATATGTAAGTACGGAGTAGATTTAACTTGTCCCATCACCCTGTAATTAAAAGTACTTACCTGAATATCCCTTCCTGAATTCAACAATGAAGGGTCCTGTTTGGGTGCCAGTTGTATCATCTAGTGCCTTGGAGTCCCTGGATAAGGGTAAAGAAATCACCAGGACACAGGGGATGCAGAGTGCATACAGCAATTGCCACTGCATGGTATGCTTTATTGTTAGTGGGTATTTAAAGACAAGCAAGCATGATCTTTGACAATATTTGGTCAGAAGACATTAACACAAAAATTTCAACAGATACATGCCTTTGTATATTATTATTTTTGGGGAGTCTGATCGTGGGGCCTTAACTCTGGGCCTGGGCGCTGTCCCTCAGCTCTTCAGCTCAAGGCTAGAGCTCTACCATTGGAGCGACATCACCACTTCCGGCTTTTTTCTTTTTGCTTATGTGGTGCTGAGGAATCGAATGTAGGGCCTCAAGCATGCAAGGCAAGCACTCTACCAGTGAGCCACCTTCCCAGCCCTGTCTTTGTATATTATTATCTAAACTATTTTAGAGCAAGCTCAAACCACTTCTCCAATCTCAGGAAAATGCTTGACCAGATGTTCAACTATGCTTAAGCAATCAGAAGAGCTACTTCCTCAGCTCCCAGGAGTCTGTGGCATGTGTTTTGAGATAGGGAGAGAGAACATTTTCCCTCTCTAGCCCGGCATACTAAGAGCTTTCCTAATACTCAAACACAGTCCTCAGATAATCCTGAGGCCGGAGCCTGCATCATTCTGCCCCTTCAACCTAGACCCTGAGTTTCCACAGGCTTTTAACTGTAATCTTACAATCTTAGCATCCTGATTATCTATGATATTTAAAAAAGTATAAATATAAATAATATTGCCAAAGAATACCAGTGGAGGAAAAATGATGCAACCCAGTTTATAGTGGTGTTCTTTCCAGAACACGGAGGGCATCACATTAGCAGAGGTGCAGTGTATTTTCAGAATGGAGATAAGCTATTCTTGATGTGAATTAAGGGAATTTTGAGATGCCCCCTACAAGTTGGAAACTGGTGTGCTAGGATGACTTTATGAAATAAATCTTGTGATTGATGGTCATGAAATAATAGCTTAATCTGACAAACAACTGCTTACTCTTGAAGAATTAATTATAACATGTTTCATAGTTTTATCCTTTATCAGAATGTGGCTCTTTTTCTGTTCACTTCTCAGTCTGTAACATCCCATTGGAAAATGCATTTATTTCAGAATTACATAACATGGAAACAGGTATATTTTGAATCTCTCAGGTATGGAATATTCAGAATTTGAAAATGAGTAGTTATTAGTCATAGGAATTTTGAAGAACACATACATTCTGTCCTCTTAACAACTTATTTACTTTTAAAAGTTATGGGTTTCCATAGAATTAAACTGTTTTCTGTTTTAGTATAAGAAAGTACTGAATTTATTCTATTTTCAAAATATTGGCAAGTAAATTGTGAAAAAATTGTCTAGTTGGATATCATTCAAGTTGATGACCCTCTGATAAAGAAGAGGTAATTAATTCAAATTAGATGCCAAATAATACTGATTTTTAAAAAGTTACTACATAAAGAATAATATTTACTATACCAAAACAGTGAAATTTTATTTCATCAGCTTATTTTTTAAATTTAATGTGAAAGTGATATGCACTGGGGTTACAGCCATTGGAAGGTACTGAATACATAACTTTTCAAACTTGTTATCCCCTCTCTCATTTTTCTCACAGTTTTTCCTTCATCCCAATACCCCTCAGACGTTGTAATGTACATTTCCAACTTATTGTTTTGTGAGAATTGCTATTTCATTGGTTTGCTCTTTGTCCTTTGCCTCACCATTTTTTTTGTTCCTGTTCCCTTCCGTAATTAAGGTAAATGTATACAAAATACACAGGGTACCAAAATCAAACACAGCAGAGGATAAACCATAGGGGAAAATCTCAAAGAAAATAAAAATCACATAGTACATCAAAAACAACAACCGCAAATAAATATTTCTCTTTCCATATCTTGGAGTTCATTTTGCTCAGTATCAGCTTATATGGTCATATATATACATAACAAAGGCACTGGAAAATAGTAGTTTCATGGATACTATATCATGAAAACAACATGTTAACTCGTTTTGATGGTAAAAGCGGGATTATGATTGGTGAATTCATGATTCTGATAAAGGAATTTCAAAAGAGCTTTAAAATTTATGACAGGTAAAAGTTAATTGTTCCAACTTTTTAACAACTTAGCCTATTAAGAACATTTAAAATTGTTTGGGAAAATAGGCTTTCATGCAAAGAATTCCGTGGAGACTTAGCTGAGAGGGAGCAATGTGGGTGAATATGGCTCATTTTCAGAGTAAACAAACAAGCCTCACAAACCTTGCTGTAAATCCTGTAGATTCCCTTGAGAATTGTCCTTACCCAGGAAATATACTCTCACTGTGTGAAACAAGGTTGCAATGGAATTGAAATTCAAAGTTCTTTTGAAAAAAGACAACAAATTTTTTGAATTGACATTTAATTACTAAACAGTAATTCTCTGAAAAAGAAGGGAAGATGTAATTCAAAATCACTTGACTTTAATAAAAGTATGAGAAAAGAGTAGTGAAGAAAGATGAGAGAAACCATAGAGGACTGTTATCTCTCCAGTGGTGTAATGGGTTCTTGACCTTGTTTCTCCCATTCTATCTTCACAAGCTTCGATTCCTCAGCATCACATAAGCAAAAAGAAAAAAGCCGGAAGTGGAGCTGTGGCCCAAGTGGTAGATCGTTAGCCTTGAGCTGAAGAGCTGAGGGACAGCGCCCAGCCCAGAGTTCAGGCGCCACGACCGGACCCCCCTTAAAAAAAAGAATACTCACAGAAGAAAATATTTGCAGTAGATATAGGTGATTTATAACATTTGACAATCTATTTAAATCTGTTCAAATTCTCCCATACCCCAAACTGCCCTCTTTGAACAGTTTGTTTGCTTTTCCCATGACTGCCCTTCATTAACTGCTTAAAATTTTGTGAGCTCATATACACACTCTCTAGGGATTGCTGTTTGGTTGTGATTTTTGTGTGTTTTTGTTTGTAGTTGTGTTTTTAACTGAATTTCAAAAGGTTGTGCATTTGTGTTACAATTAAATATGTCCACCTAATTGTCCAGTGCTCCTGGATCAAAGTCACTCCTTCTATCATTCTCAACCAAGCCTTTCTCCAAGATTTATTTCAGATTTAGGACTTCCTTTATTACATGTGTACATTGAGTATTCTAGCTGTACTTGCCCCTTGTTCCATTTTTCATTCATTTTATGTCTTTACTATTATTCCTTTCTGGTTTCAACTTCCTGATAGTCGTTCTGTTAAACTGTCTGTTAATACTTTGAAAGGTTTATATACATTCCATGGAGTTTCAATCCCACATATACTTGAAATGATGTCAGCTTATATTTCCATAATTCATTCATCTGCAATAACAATTTGCAAGACTGGAGACGTGAAGCACCTAGACATGATTTTATTCTCATCGTTTTGGAAGATTAATCTTTAGTCAACAAGAAAGTTAAAAAATCACTTAGAATTTATAGCTAAATACCAGTTTTTATAAATGGCTTTGTACAATGGTGTGTGATTTATTTTATTGTACATGGGATGATATTTTCTACTACCTATAATTTTTGGAAAAAGAAGAAAACTAAAATTTACTACTGTAAAGGAATATGATAACAATAGAAGACAGATTTTATGTTTGTCACATCTCTGATCAGTACCCATATTCAAGACTTTAAGTCATATTTCTTACTATGTTAGACAGATACGGAAAATATATGATAAGGCAACACATGATAAGGCAACTATTAGTGACTTTTTAAAATGTACCTTATTATATGATGAAATTTACTTTATTAGCTAATATTTGGGTTTGAATTATGGGAGGCTGATGTATTTAACACATTTCTGGAAGGCACCTACTGAACATTGCAAATGGTGGGAGATACTATTTCTACACTTTAATGAATGGTTGAACTTATTTGGCATTAGTGCTGGGTAAACAAATCAACTCTATTGTAACTTGATTCCTACACTTGAAAAACTTAATGTCACTATCATCTACTTGTCAAGTGTTATTTTGGTGTATATGATTTTAAAAAGTTTATTTGCAAAGGAATATACTTTCAAGAGATTAAATGTAGGTTATCATTGGTTTGAGAATGACAACATTTTTAGACTACAGACCAAGTTTTACTGAAGTACCAGTGTTTTGAAGTACTAAGGGTCTTCTCAATTAATGTTTTTTGAAATTATATTTGAACTCTAAGTCAAGTTTTCCTAGACTTGGTAGAACAATTATGGATCTAACATTCAGGAATTATTTTTTGGCCTACTTATGCTGGACTGAAATCTTCCATTCATCATTAGGAGAGGCGTATTAAAAATAATCTTGTGACATTTGGGATTTTGTTTACTCATATGGGCTGGTCATCTTTAAATTGAAAGTTTGAACTACAGTACTTTCTGTCGTATTTTGTGAGCTCATCTTTCATTTTAAGTTGCCTTACATTTCACAATTGCTTACTGCTAATTCCTGCAAGGAATTGGGGCCCTGAAATATTATAGGAAATGAGAAATTGAGATGGGTCTTCAATTACTTTCTCTTAGCATGTTGCATGGGCCAAGGTGAGAAGGTTTGCCCATGTTATCTGATGATGCAGGTAACTGGGACCTGATATCCTCAGACCCATGGGTACTGCATAAGAATAATAGCTTTTAGGCATCATATCAGCAAAATTTGGGTATAATCAGTAAGAATGCTTCAGAAATATGGAAAAAAAAACACTTTGGGACTAGCGAGTTAACACAATAAACATATCAGCAGTGTAACATCTCTTCTAGCTTAGAGGAAAACAATACTGCTTTTTTTTTTTTTTTTACTATGTGAATTCAGAAGACCAAGAACACTTAGAAGGTATCACAAATTTATACCGAAGACATTGCATTGATACTTTTTATATTCTAATATATATTCTAAACCTAATTCTTTATGTTCCAATCTATGGGAATAATTTTCAATTTATTTGTCAAATTATCAATGAATTCTAGTAAGATTCACTGTGTGAAATTTAAGATCAGCAAATATAAATATGAAATATATAAGTATATGTAATATAAGAAATTGTTAAGCAATGTTCCGTTGTGGTTAGGTTATCAAAGGCAACTCTGTTTTAAAGTATTATTCCATTATCTCTACCTCAGTTTTTGGTAGAGTTAGACCTAAAACTTTACCATTTGTAAATTTACAGCCTGGAGGCAAGAGGAAACACTTTGATTAAAACATTACCAATTTAAGGCCTAATATCGAGGAAAAGCATATGGACTTCTCCAGGAGCTATGGAAATATTTGGTGATAGAAAGTCAGTAGTATAAGTTCCTGCCTGGTTGGATGGTAGACAGGCCAGGATATTAGGTAAACATGAATATGAACATTTTTTCCACCTTCTTGGCTTTAGCTACTTTTGAAATGATAGGAATAATTAACAATTATATTTTGATAAAATACCTTCTATTCTGAACAATTAGGTCTGAAGTGTTCATCTCTCTATGAACCCTTGTAACTAAGATTAGTTTTGTTCCAGTAAGACAATCTATGCTGTCAGGGTAAGATATTCTGGTTGGTCTGTTCCTACATGGAAGAAGGGTAAAGGGTCAGAAAGACATTTGTACCACTGAGACCTCATTTAGGAAATTTTAACCTGCAGAAGTTTAGAAGTAGCTTTTAAGCAAGGCTTACTTTGAATCCATTAGCTCCACAAAGCTAACTCAGTTGATAAATAAGTACTTGAAAAGCCATTACCTTTGGACTTAGCTATGAAGGCTTCAAAATATGGTCAAATTTAAAATGAAAATGACAAAATAGTCACTGACAAAAAATTGCAAATGTGAGCAATCAACCAAACAATAAAAGTTTTTTCCACTATACATAGAAATTTATAGAAATAAGATCAATAGCATATTTAGGAACAATAATGGTTCCTTGTTACAAATAGGCAACCAAGGATATATGCCTGTATAAAGGTTACATCGTTAAGTACTTAAATTAAGAGGATAGTCCATGCTTCAGCAGCAAGTCTACACAAATTACAACAATACAGAGATTAACATAGCACTTGCACAAGGATGGTATGAAAATTTGTGAATTATTCCATATTTTTCATTCTTAAAATGCAAGAAATGAAAAACAGTTTTGAAAAAGTTGATTACAAAAATACAAGCATAACAAAACCTGTAATTCATAGAATTAAAGGTTAGTTTGACATCAGTGTATTAAACCTTCACCTTCGAAAGGCCCTTACATAGCATAACCTTTACAAAACTTGAAATTAGATAATATTACCTTTTTATACCACAGAAATAAAATAATATAAGGACTTAGGAAAAAGGAATCTTAAACTTTTCCTATATGGAATATAATCTGAAAGGACACATTTATTAATGAACCTATATTTTATAAAACAATGTAGACTTCAAAGTATTATATCTAGAAGACAATGAAATAGATTATGGACTTTATACAAACATAGATACTTTTTTCAGACAAGCACCAGGAATATCTTTAATTTTTATACTATTCTTTTCAACAGATATGATAAAATTAAAAAAATCACAAACTCTGCAGAAATCATTATAGATACATACAAACAACTCTTGAATACATTTTGACATCAAAGTCAGGCAATTCACGTGGAAGAATACCATGGAATCCATAAATTTTTAAATTAAGATATTGCTGTTGTTTTGTACTATGAAAATATTTTGTTGGGCCACAAAGGATGGACTGGCACTTTTGAAATTTAAGAAACTTAACCAAACCATTACTACGTAGGAGAACAATTTGTACAGCCTTCCACAACTTCAAATAGGTAGTGATACATACTTGTGCTTTTGGCAATATCAAATGCAATTTCTTCCAAGTTGTTCTTCAATCCCGGTTTGATATCATGTTTCAACAGAAGGAGATACAGCGTATCTTTGCTATTTCTATCCCAAGAAACAATATTTAAGGGGGTCAAGAGGCCCTTAGTTTGGGGATTGGTATCTGCATCATGATTAAGTACGAAAGAATCAATTCTGGTATTATTTCACATATACGCACTGTGCAGTGGTGCCAAGCCATTCAGAATTCTTGCATGAATATCTGCCTGGAGCTACCAACTCATGGACAATGTCTAAATGTCCACTCTAGGCTTCCCGATGAAGAGGGATATACTTACCTCATTTCTAGTATACATATGAGTGGCCTTTTTGGCAAGTAGTCTCGGCACTGTAGTAAGCCGATTAATTTCAGCATCCCAAAGAAGAAATTTGCATGGATACTTCTCCAGTATTTTCTTGCAATTGATACCTTCCTCACGTTTTCATCTTGTTCCTTGTCTTCATCACAATTGCCTAACCAGAGACTTTGAGTACCAGTGGGAATGAGGTGTCCATGTATTTCCCCAATAGTTCACGTTGGTTGAAATGGTCAGAAAAATCCGGTGAATTTTCTGCATGTTTTTTCACCATGATTTATTTTCTCTTTTTCCATTTTTCCTATTTTAAATTATTCTAACTGGAGAGTAGTGAATTGATAGAGAGCAGAGGAAAGATTTTCCTCCGTATTCAAATGCACAGACTGAAAATGAGGGCCAGTGGTGTCTTCATGTGCAGCTTATTCTAGGAAGGAGAAAATAAGAAACAAAGCCTACTACGTAAATGATTTGGGAAATACCAAGATATAGTGTAAGAGAAATTACTATTCAATATATGAGCTTTAACAGCTTTCTAATAGATCCATTATTTATTTGTAACCAACATTAGAAAAAAATGTATAATTCAGTAGTAAAATAGAAGTCCTTTGTATGACTACCTAAATTCTTGTTTTTTTAAAAAAAAACACTTGTTTCCATCTAAAAAAGTAGGCCTGGGCTGGGAAGGTGGCTCAGTGGTAAAGCGCTTGCCTTGCATGCCAGAGGCCCTGGGTTTGATTCCTCAGCACCACATAAGCAAAAAGAAAAAAGTCAGAAGTGGCGCTGTGGCTCAAGTGGTAGAGCGCTAGCCTTGAGCTGAAGAGGTGAGGGACAATGCCCAGGCCAGAGTTCAGGCCCCAAGACCGGACCAAAAAAAAAAAAAAAAGTAGGCCTATCTATTGTCTTCAGGTGATTTTGATGATTGAAGATGCTTAATGAGGAGACAACATGTATTAGTAGTCCTTTGATATCAATTAAATTTCATTTGTTCTTCTTGGAGAATATAATGATCAAAGCAATAGTTCAGAATCAGCAAGTAATAGTTCAGCATCATGCTTTCCGTGCAAGTGGATCTCCAGTAAGTAATCCTCTGTACCATTTTCCACAAAGTTTTGTCACACATACATTCTGCCTGCCTTCTCTAGCTGCTTTCCTAGCCTGGACCTTTCCTTTCATTGTGCAGGAAAAGTGTGATTCAACTGATTTCAGTCAGATCTGTTCCAAGAATTATCAAGGATTTAGATTCTTTTTTTAAAAAAATTAGTTGTGGGACCTGTAATCTGGGCTTGGGCACCGTCCTTGAGCTCTTCAAATCAAGGCAAGTGCTCTACCACTTGAGCCACAGAACCACTTCTGTGGATCTGTTTATGTGTGCTGATTTGGGAAATGATAGAGCAGAAAGTGAAATGATGCAACCAAAAATATAAAAGCAAAATAAATTAGGATAATTATGGAACAACCGTATTGTCTATGAGAATCATGAAAGAGAGAGAGGAAGAGAGATACATATGTGCAATGACCTAGCTAGCAAAAATTCCATGCTTCTGATCCATTTACAAAGCAAACAATTTTATTTTTTATTTGTTAAAAGAGATGGAAATAGAATTTATGTATTTACTTGAAATTAGTAAATACATTTTTAGTAGCGTACATAAAGAGACATAGCTTTGACCAAATTACAAACAAGAATCTTAATCCTTGGGCTGGGAAAGTGGCTCAGTGGTAGAGTGCTTTTCTTGCCGCTTACTACAGTGTGGAGACTACATTCCAAAAAGGCCACTCCTATGAATACTAGGGATGACGATGAGTATTCCCCTCTTCATCAAGAAGCCTAGATTGGACACTTAGACATTGTCCATGAGATGGTAGCTCAAGGCAGATATTCACGCAATTACTGTGAATATATGGACACCCCTGCACAGTGCTTATATGTGAAACATATTCCAACAGTACAGACACACACACACACACACACACACACACACACACACACACACACACACACACACACATCATCATCATCATCATCATCATCATCATCATCATCATCATCAGATTTCTTCTTAATTATTTTTTGTGTATGGTCTTAAGAAGAAATGTACAATACTAACTTGAATTTCTGACAGAACAATATAATCACTATAGATCTTGCTTCTATACTCTCAATATTAAATTGCTATCTAAGTATGTGCAATAGATAAGTATAGGAAAAAGTAGGAGCTACACTGGTGGCTCATGTCTTTATTCCTAGCTAATCAGAAACACGAAATCTGATGATTGTGGTTTGAAACCAGAACAAGGAAAAAAGTCCATTAGATTCTGGTTTGAAAGTAACCAGCAAAAGCTAGAAATGGAGCTGTGGTACAAGCAAAAAAATGCTAGCCTTGAGAAAACTAAAACAAAAACATAACAAATTCTGGGACAGAACTAGGCCCTGAGTTCAAGTTCTAGTATTAGTATTTAACTAAAGAAGGAATGAATTAGTTAAAGAATTACCTAAAATATATTAAGTGGTAACATGTGGAGGGGCAGATGAAATGTAACTTCAATGGTGACTGGATTATGTATCATTTTGTAATAAGGTAAATTATCATTTGTCCCAAGCAGAACAGATAATGAATAATCCAGAGGAGAGTTCCCAAATAGTTCTACAAACACTGCTGGTAAACATGATAAATGAAAAGATGGAAAACATACAAAGGACTCTGTATGAGCGTGATAGGGAGAGAGAGGAGGCAATCCAAAAGTTTATAGAGGAATATCATAAGCGTGAAGAAGCTACTCAAAAACTGATACAGGATTTGCGTGAGCAGCTTGAGAATACTCAAAGAGAAAGGCAGGAATGGCATGATCAGGCTGATTACACTCAAAGAAAACTACAGGAATCCCATGAACGGGAGGAAGCTAATCAAAGAGTAATACAGGAATTGAGAGAGCAGGAAGAGAAAACACAAAGATCATTAAAGGCATTCATGGAATCCATTAAAAAAGAGCTGAAGGAAGTCAGGGAGACCACAAAGGGAAACCTGAATGGAACCGAACAGAAGGAATTGGAGTCCAAGGAAACCATAACCAATCAACTAAGTGATTTGAGAATAAAGACTAAACACCAAATTAAAGAAGTAAAGAAGTTCATACAAGATCTAAAATAAACCTTCAACAAAGAATTTGAAGCCATCAAAGCTGACCAATTAGAAGGAAAAGAGATAAAAAAAAAAACAAAGTAGAAAGATTTGACAGCAGGTTAGACCATGCAGAAGATCGAATTTCAGGGATTGAAGACAGCCTACATATTATAGAGAAAGAACATGCAACCATCCAAGACAAGTCCAAGAAATATGATAGATCTATCCAACACTTGGAAGACACCATCAGAAGGCATAACCTAAGGATAATGGGTGTAGAGGAGCACCTAAAAACAAAAGTTAATGTTCTAGGACATTTGTTCAACAGGATCCTAACAGAGAACTTCCCAAACGTGCAAAAAGATAGGCCTATTCAGATTCAAGAAGCTTTTAGAACCCCAAATAGGCCCGAACAAGATGAGACATCCCACTGTCACATTATAATCCAAAATGGATCAACTCAGATGAAGGAAAAGATCCTTAAAGCTGTCAAGGAGAAAAGATTAATCACCAATAAAGGGAAACCAATTAGAATCACCTCACATTTCTCAGCAGAGACAATTAAAGCAAGAAGAGCCTGGAATGATGTATGCCATGCCCTAACAATAAACAACTAGCAACCAAGAATACTGTACCCAGCTAAACTCTCCTTCATAACTGAAGGCCAAATAAAAACCTTCCATAGCGTAGAAAAACTGGAACAATACATCTCCAACAAACCAGCCCTACAAAAGATTTTTAAAGATGTCCTACACATAGAAAACCAACGAGACCAAAATAAAGGCCAAGAAACAGCACCCAAACTGAGAATCCAAGAACCATAGGAAGAACCTAGGTTTCGCAACCCCCAAGAAGGTGGAAAACATGGCAGGAACTCCCAAATACCTGTCAGTCCTATCTCTTAACATTAACGGACTTATCTCTCCAATTAAGCAACATAGACTGTCTAGTTGGATTAAAAAACAAATCCTTCTATCTGCTGCCTTCAAGAGTCACATCTTGCCCTTAAAAACAAACACATTTTCAATGTGAAAGACTGGAGCAAAATTTACCAAATAAACGACCCCCATAAACAGGCGGGAGTTGCAATCCTAATATCAGATAAAATAGACTTCAAATTAAAATTCGTGAGAAGATATAAAGAAGTTCGCCACATATTAATTAAGGGATCTCTCCTTCAGGAGGATATTAGAATTCTAAATATCTATTCGCCAAACAATGGAGCACCCAAATTTATCAAAGAAACACTACTTTCCCTCAAATCCCATATAGATCCAAAGACATTAAATGTTGGGGATTTTAACACACCAGTCTCCCCACTAGATAGATCAACTCGGCAAAAACTCAACAGAGAAACCGCAGATCTAAACAGCTGCATAGATCACCTAGACTTAACAGACATTTACCGAACATTTCACCCAGAAGCATCAGAATACACATTTTTCGCAGCAGGACATGGAACATTTTCTAAAATAGACCACATTTTAAGCCACAAAACAAACCTGTCTAAATTCAGAAACATTGAAGTTATACCTTGCATTCTCTCTGACCACAAGGGAATAAAATTAGAACTCAACACCAAAATCCACCAAAGAAAATCCGGTATCACAAGGACGCTAAACAACACACTGCTGAATCACGAGTACGTCAGGGAAGAGATTAGAAAGGAAATTCAAATGTTCATGCTATTCAACAAAAATGAACACATAAATGACCAGCTCCTCTGGGACACAGCAAAGGCAGTACTCAGTGGCAAGTTTATAGCTCTGAGCTACATCAACAAATTGGAGAGATCTGAAACCAACAATTTAATGACACAGCTAAACCTCCTTGAGAAAGAGCAGCAAGATATACCTCAATCCAGTAGACTGAAAGAAATAATTAAAATTTAATCAGAATTAAATGAATTAGAATCCAAAAAAAAACTATAGAAAGAATCAACAAAACAAAGACTTGGTTCTTCGAAAAAATTAACAAAATTGACAGACCCTTAGCAAATCTTATCAGAAAAAAGAAGAGAACACACCCAAATAAATAAACACAGAGATGAGAATGGAAACATCACCACGGAAACAACCAAGATTCAGAACATTATAAGGGAATACTTCTCAACACTTTATGCTAATAAGTTTGAGAACTTGACAGAAATGGACATTTTCCTAGCAAATATTGACATGCCAAAACTAAACCAACATGAGTTAAACCACCTTAACAGGCCCATATCAAGCATTGAAATAGAAACAGCAATAAGAGACCTCCCATCTAAGAAAAGTCCAAGACCAGATGGTTTTACAGCGGAATTTTAAAAGAAGTTCAAAGCAGAGCTCACACCAATACTCCTCCAACTCTTCAATGAAATTGAAAGAGAAAGTTCAGTACTGAGCACATTCTATGAATCCAGCATAACCCTCATCCCAAAACCAGACAGGGACTCATCAAAGAAAGAGAACTATAGACCCATTTCTTTGATGAACATTGATGCAAAAGTTCTCAACAAAATTTTGGCCAACCGACTTCAACAATTCATCCAAAAAATCATACACCACGATCAAACAGGATTCATTTCAGGGATGCAAAGCTGGTTCAATATACGCAAATTAATTAAGATTATTCATCACATCAACAGGAACAAGAATAAGAACCACATGGTTATCTCAATAGATGCAGAAAAAACATTCGACAAGATCCAAGACCCCTTTATGATGGAAGTTTTGGAAAAGTTAGGAATCCATGGATCATTCCTCAATATACTAAAGGCTGTATATGACAAACCTACAGCCAGCATTATACTTAATGGTGAAAAACTAAAGGCATTTCCTCTTAAATAAGGAACAAGACAAAGATGTCCACTCTCTCCACTTCTCTTCAATCTAGTATTAGAATGCCTAGCTACAGCAATAAGACAAGATGCAGAGATAAAGGGGATCCAAATAGGGAAAGAAGAAATAAAACTCTCCCTCTTTGCAGATGACATGATCTTATATTTAAAGAATCTCATAGACTCCACTCCAAAATTACTCAAGCTGATTCAAAACTTTGGCAAAGTAGCAGGATATAAAATAAACCCCCCCAAATCAATAGCTTTTCTGTATGTCAACAATGAGAAAAGTGTGGCTAAAATTAGTAAAGCAACTCCTTTTGTAATAGCCCCACAAAAAATAAAATACCTAGGAATTAATGTTACCAAAGAAGTGAAGGACCTCTATGATGAAAACTTCAAAATCTTGAAAAAGGAAATCGAAACAGAACTTAGAAAATGGCAAAACCTCCCATGCTCCTGGATTGGAAAGATTAACATCGTGAAAATGGCGATACTTCCCAAGGCTCTCTACAAATTCAACGCGATACCTATCAAAATTCCAACCTCATTCTTCACGGAAATAGAAGTGGCAATCCAAAAATTCATGTGGAACAATAAAAGATCCCGAATAGTAAAAACACTTCTCAACTGAAAGAACACTGCTGGAGGAATATCAATACCAAATTTCAAACTCTACTATAAAGCCTTAGTAATCAAAACAGCTTGGTATTGGCATAAGAACAAAACTCAGGAACAATGGAATACAATTAAAAATACAGAAATGATCCCACAGACCTATAGCCATCTAATCTTTGATAAGGGAGCTAAAATAATAGAATGGAAGAATGAGAGTCTCTTCAGTAAATGGTGCTGGCAAAATTGGTTAACTACATGTAGAAAACTAAAGCTAGTTCCTTATATATCACCCTGCACCACAATCAACTCCAAATGGATCAAAGACCACGAAGTCAAAGCAGACACTCTGAAAACATTACCGGATGGAATAGGAGAAATCCTAGGTCTCCTTGGCTCTGGCTGAAATGTTCTGAATAGAGACCAGGAAACACAACAAATCAAAGAAAGGTTGGACAAATGGGATTGCATGAAGTTGCAGAGCTTATGCATGGCAAAGGACATAGTTAGCAAGATCAGTAAAAACCCCAAGATTGGGAGATCTTCACTAGCCATACAACAGACAAGGGTCTCATATCTAAAATATACTTGGAACTCAAAAAATTAAATCACCCAACAACAAATCCTCAAAGAAACAACTGCCCAATAAATAAGTGGGCTAATCACTTGAAGAGAAACTTGTCAGAAGAAGAAAGAAGGATGTGCAATATACACATGAAGAAATGCTCAACCTCCCTAGCCATAAAAGAAATGCAAATCAAAACAAGATTGAGATACCACCTCACCCCAGTTAGAATGGCGATAATCAAGAACTCTAACAACAACAGATGCTGGAGGGGATGTGGACAGAAGGGAACTATACTGCATTCTTGGTGGGAGTGTAAACTTGTTCAACCACTTTGGAAAGCAGTATGGAGTTTCCTGAAAAGACTTCATATAGAGCTCCCATATGACCCAGCATTCCCACTTTTGGGCATTTACCCAAATGTTTACAAACAATACCACACTAAAGCTACCAGCAGAACTATGTTTATTGCAGCATTATTTATCATAGCTAAGATATGGAACCAATCCAGATGCCCCTCAGTAGATGAATGGATTAAGGAAATGTGGTATATATACAAAATGGAATTCTATGCCTCCATCAGAAAGAATGATACTGCCCCATTTGTTGGGAAATCGAAAAACTTGAAAAAATTTAAATTAAGTGAAGTAAGCCAGACCCTAAGAAACATAGGTCCCATGGTTTCCCTTATTTGCAATATCTAGTATAAGTATGAATCAAACGGAAAAGATCAGATAATATGATGTTAGGAAAATGAACCCTTAGATAGGTATTTTAATGTTTTTTTTATTTCATGCATTTGTTTCTAACTCATTTATAAGATTATCTCTTTGTCGCTTTGTATGTCCCTCCCCCACAGTATAACCCCTGCTTTTACTATATTTGATTTCAGTATAACTTGTGGAGGAGATGGGGAAAAACAAGTCGTTTGAGGATACAGGTGGACCTGTTGCAACAATGAGAAATACAAGTTGTCATGTCGAAAACGAGCTTTACAAAGTTGGTGCGGGGGGTTGGAGGAGGGGGGAGGGTGGAGAATTGAGTGCAGGGGAGGTAGGGGGGAGGTGGGGAAGTGATGTGAAGGGTAAACAAAGGAGGAAGCTGCAATGCTTGATAAGAAATGTATGCATTATCCTTCCCATGTAATTGTAACCCCTCTGTACAGTATGTTCACCAAAAAAATGAAATAAAATTAAAAAAAATAAAAAAGAAAATAAAAAAAAGAAAAACAGCAATGTTTTATCTTCAAGAATGTCATTATTGGGCTGGGAAGGTGGCTCAGTGGTAGAGTGTTTGCCTTGCATGCTTGAGGTCCTGGGTTCGATTCCTCAGCACCACATAAGCAAAAATAACAAAGCCGGAAGAGGTGCTGTGGCTCAAGTGGTAGAGTGCTAGCCTTGAGCTGAAGAGCTGAGGGACAGTGCCCAGGCCCAGAGTTCAGGACTCACGAACGGACCCCCCCCAAATAAAAAAAAAGAATGTCTTTATTTCTTGTGCAAAATCTAAAATAAGTGTAATATTAATGTAGTGGAAATAAGAAATCAAATAATTATGCAATGCATATTATAAGATGTATTGATAAAATTAATAAAACTTGTTTTAAGTAGATTACTTAAGACATAAAGCAATTGATTATTTTCTCTTCTAGGTGAAGTTGATATAGAAATCCAAGCCCAAAGATTCCAGAGTCCTGTGTGCTTGGTGTGTGGCAATTTACACATATGCTCGTCTCATCTCAAAGTTATTTTAAAATAACTGTGAACAGGAGTAGAATGAAAAGAATCACTCAAATATTTACTCTTATTTTGTGACTAAATATGCCTTTTTATATCTATTTTATTTCAAAAATCTGGTAAATTTATTTAAGTCACACCAACAATAATGAGAAATAAACAGCCCCACGCTCCTTAAAGACAATCAATAAAAAAGGAATCAATAATGAAAAAAAAATGAACCTCATTTTGCACGTGGTCTTTTATGTTGTGGTGCTTTGTAATTGTGGATTATGTGACTATCTCATGAGTCTGGGCTTGAAACACTAGGGAGGGCTACTGGAAGAAAATTTCAAAATCTAGAGCAGCTAACACAGCTGTGCAGTTGTTTGTGGGTTTCACTACAGTAGCAGCAGGGCGTATGATGTACAAAGGAAATGATTCCAGTGCTTTACAGGCCACAATGTGATGAAAAGCATACTTTTATCTTCTTAGATGTAATCAGAAGAACACATTTTAAAAGATTACTAAACGATCAGCCCTTTAAATAGCATTGCCATCTTTTAGGCACTCCAGATACTTCCAAGTCCTTCATTTCCCCACAAACATTGCTGCCATTCACAATCATTGCTAAGGTGAATATCCAGTTCTTTTTGACATTTCAAATGCTTTACGAGCAATATAAACAATAATACAAGTTGTTGAGAAAAGTTAATTTAGAATCAGTAAACAAATCAGATTCAACTCTATAGCATAACCTTTAGGAAAAATGAATTAAGGAATATGGCATGTCCTTTCTAATTTAATATTAGACATTAGGGCAAAATGCCAGAAACAGATTCTGCAAGAAGGAAAGAGAATTCTTTGATATGAAATATTAAAGATTAACTAGGGAAAAGTAACTTTACCTACAGTTTCTATTATATGATAACATACTTTTGTCTACTACTCAGAGAGACTCAAAAATATTTTTAATTATGATATGAAAAATGCATCATCATGAATAAATGAAATCAAGGAGTAGATGGCTCATTATTCTCAATATTTTGAATGATCTGTTGTATTTGTTTGTGTGGAAGTATGAATGTATTTTATGTCTGGGGAGTAAAGTTTGATTATTAGATCATTGTGTGATATCCAATGTCAGGAACCTAACATGAGTCAAAGTGGTAAGTGTTTGTGTGTGTGTGTGTGTGTGTGTGTGTGTGTGTGTGTGTGTGTGTGTGTGTGTCGGTCATGTGGCTTGAACTCTGGGCCTGGGCGCCAAGGTACCACTTCCAGAAGCTATTATTCTTATCACGAAAGGACTTCACATTGACAGGTATAATTACAAGAAGTAAAATGATAAATATTCACAGTGGCATAAAAATCCCTTAGGTGCCTAGCAAGACAGCACGTTTTTCCAGACACTGCATGTGGTGTGAGCGATTTGCAAACAAATCGGCCATAGAAGATTTTGGACCCTAAACAAAATTGACAATTGCATAAACCCAGTCCTCTATGACAGATTTAGCAAGGCCTATCTTGGAGATTTTTGTTAGGGACTTGATGAAAAATGTATAGTTTAGTTGTTATTACAGAACTCTTTTACACCTGTCCCTCAGCCATTAACTATATTTAACATAGTTTCTTTTGCTCTAACATATATTTTTGGCTCAGGAAACTCTTTTTTGTTTGTGAAAACTTGGTTGTTCACAACATAGACATGGGTTTTTTAAACCTTTTTAAATTGCTGTTCGCATAGAATTCTATGAGATGAGTCTTTGTCATTTCATAGGAATAAACTTACTTTGATTCAAACCTGGACAGCAGCTAAGCTTGTTCTCCCTCGTAGAAATTCATCTGTATAGACTTCTTTACATGTAAACAGACCGTCATTTACTTGCAAAAGTCTGTCAGTGAGTCAAACCTAATTCACCCAATGAGGTGCATTCCTTTCCCATGCTTCCTTTACATTAAAAATATAAACAATTTTTACATTTTGTTGAACGTTAAAAATGTTCAACAATGTGCAAACTTTTTAATGTGAAGTGTGATTCCTATTTTCCATAATGTGAATCAAACAGAGAATTCAGTTTAAGATGTGAAAGAGACTTTCAAACAGTCTTTGACCTTGAAAATTTTCTTGGGTATGGATTTTTGGAGAAATATCCCTTTTCAAAGATAAAGGACTCATATTTTTTACATTGTGCTGGTACTGGTGTTTGAAATCCTGGCCTTGCACTCTACCTGTGTAAAGTCTGCTCCTGGATGGAGAGTACACTCTATCCTCCTTGTAGTAAAGTCTCTGCCCAATAACTGTGTTACCTAGGCAACTGGCACACCTGGTAGGTGTCACATCTGCATCTGCTGAGGTCACATCTGAATTTGATGTGGCCACACCTATCCTCACCCATCCCCTAGACAAGGCCTAGCCCATGCTCAGACGTACTCTTTCCCAGGTCTTTCCCAAGTCTTTCCCAGCCGCGTGGAAGACCAACATGGCCTGGTGCCAGCGGGATTGATGAATAAACCTACTGCTTACCTTAATACCTCATGTGTGGTGTCATTCTTATTCAGAAACCTCTTTTAAAAACATAACATAAATGGTGCCATTTGAATCTGGGAAAGGCTTAAAGTCAGGATAGGAGGTGGGATTCCTCTCCTTTTTTTTCTTTTGTTTGTTTTTCCCTTTTTTGCTCTGAGGAATACCACAATTCTGAAGGCCTTTTGGGAACCGGTCTGTCTGCTGTGGACAAAGTGAATCAATTCCTTGCTGGCCTCTGCATCCACCTCCATGCTTGAACATTTTGGTGAGTGAACTACTTTCTAAGGGTTCTCTGTCGCTCAGTCTCTCTCCAGATGTGGTTCCACACCGAAGAACCTGCTTGGCCTTTAACTGAAAGCTCAGTCACATCTGGAGCCGAGGGCACTTGAGTATGGTTGCTTGGCCACTCCCCCCTAGAGGGCTCAGTGGTAAGTTGTGTGGCCACTTCCATCCGATAAGCCCACCTTCACTCACTAGTAATTTTTCTCTCCTACACCCTTAATGGGGAGCTGTGTGTAACTCCAGTGCCATGAAACCCCTCTGAAATGCCTCCTGCACTCCCTGGATAGCCAGACCACCTAATTTTTTAGTCTCTTCTCAGATTTAGACAATTTTTGCCTCTGCAATGGTAAACGGTCAGAAGTCTGTTCACTTTCAGGATCTCTTTGCTCTCTGCTAATCATGTCCAACTTCGTGTATCTCTCCCTTTCTTTTCTACAACTTTTTGGATTGTGCCCTGAAGAGTGTAATGAGAGTTGGGTCCTGGGGACCTCCTCTAGCTCCCTATCAAAGATTAGCCAATCTAGGCTTCATCTCTTTGTTCAGTCTTTCTTTGCATTTTGTCATAAATTCACCATCGTGAGTTTGCCATCTTGGGCACATGGTGGGTTCAGGGTTTTGTCCTATCTGACCCATATCTTTCCACTAAGTTTACTAGTCCTCCATCCATCTATTCTATTGTACCTTGCTAACAAGTTGCTCTTTTCTCAGACCCTGGTAACTGAGGCCCAAGTATCTGATGTGCTTTGTTAGCAAAGATGTCTAAATATTAATGTAAAAAATTTTAGATTTTGAGTTTTGCCTTTTTGGTTTTGTGTTATGTATTATAGTACTGACTACGTGATTCTAAAATATTGGGCATATCTGTGCTAAGATTCTCACATCCAATGAGTTTTGTCATTGCAAGATATTACTTGGTCAATTCTTGGTAAGGACAAGGTAAACTCTACTTATTCTATTTGATTGCCAGATTGTTTAATTGGAAATAATAAAGAGTTTTTGTGACAAAGATTGCAATTCAAACCAACCGGGGCTGAAAAAATCCCTAAGACTCCATCTCCTTACTAACCTGCAAAGAACCAGGCTGGAAGTATGGCTGAAGACTCTTAATTCTAACCAGCCAAACACTGGAAGTGGTACTGTAACTCAAAATGGTAGAGCACTAGCCTTGAGCAGAAGTGCTCAGGCACAGTGCCCAGGCCTTGAGTGAAAATCTCCATGAATACTCACTGAGACAAGTCATCCCAGATACGAACACCTAGACTCAGCCAGTCTGGGGAACAAGGGACCATGGAGAGGAGTAAGAGGAGATGATGTCATATCAGCCATTTTGTGCCTGTCCTTTCAAAATTAACCAGGGGCAGGAGGTCAAATAAGTAAGAAGCCTGCCATCTAATGTTCATACTTGTCTATCTTTTAAGTGGATGGGAATTCACATTCTTGCCTTTGTTACCTGAATTCTCCTCTACCTAGTCACCAGATAGGGACATTTCTACCAATATTTTTCAGCCCAAAGTCCTTCCACTTGCCATTTATTTGCTCTCTAATAATTTTTTACAGCCCCTCAATGCCTCATGAGACTTTCTCTAGACTTCATCCAAGAGACTTGCCTCCGCCAGACTTTATTAAAGACTCACACTCACCAAGGGACAGCTGCAGCTCACTGCCTTCTCTGGGATGGGACCAAATTCCAGCCTTTTACCCCTAATTTTGACACACCTTGTCAGCAGGAAGTAGCCAGAGAGGATCCGCAACCTATTTCATGATTATTAAAAGGCTAGAATATAAGGTCTGCTTCTGGATAGTGAGCAGATTCCACCCTCCTCCAAGGAAAGTCTCCTCCCAGTACCTGTGTTACCTTGGCAACTGGCAGTCCTGGAAGATATCACATCTGCATCTGCTGAGGTCATATCTGAATTTGATGTGGCCACACCTTTCTCCATCCATACCATAGGTAAGGCCTAGCCCAGCCCTAGATGCTCAATTTCTCAGGTCTTTTCCAGGTCTTTCCCAGGACTTTCCCAGCCGCATGGAGGACCAACATGGCCTGGTGCCAGCGGGAATGATGAATAAACTTACCCCTTTCCTGAATACCTCATGTTTGTGTGGTTTTTACTGGACTACTCTTTAAAAACCTAACAATCTGGGCTTTAATTCCCAATGCTTACTCTATACCTCCTGAACCACACTTTCACTTCTTCCTTTTACCACAAGTGGAGAAAAGAATCTCTTAGGTTTATCTACTTGGAATAGCTTTGAATTACAATTGTCAAATTTGAACCCACCTAGTATGGAGCTGTAAGCCACTGGTGCTCTGCTAGAACTCACTTCTTAATAATAAATATTCTCAAAAAGAGGAGAATACATATTTGTTCAATTACATATGTATTGCCAGATAAACCAAATCACTTGCTACTGGAAGAGAAAAAGAGAGAAGATAGCAATGAATATGGAGGAGAGAGATATAAAAAAGAAGAAAGGAAGGGAGGGTAAGTGATGGGAGGGGAGGGGAAGGAAGGATAGAAGAGGAGGGGGAAGCTGAGTAGACTTGTCTATTCTTCACTAAGGTATCGTTGAACAATCAGCGCCTTTGCATTTATGTAACCAAAGCTTTCTATTTTTGGTAGTAGTAAGCTGAGATATAAAATATAAATTTACATGTAAAACCTGTTAGTGTGCTTACTCCTGCACGAAGGAAGCCACAGTTAGGTTACTGTTAGAGACAAGGCAAGAGTAAGCAGTTTAAGTGATTCTGAGAAACAATAATTGATATGCCAGGAATGCTCCCTTGCCCAAGTATTACTCTTGTTCCCTGCTCCAGTCTTCCTTTCTACAAGGATAGCAGAAACAGGGAGGCTGGGAAGGGATGGGAAGGGGAAATAAAGAAGGAGGCTACAATGCTTGATAAGAAATGTACTCATTATTTTGCCCATGTAATTGTAACTCCTCTGTACAATATTTTCACAATAAAAAATAAATACAAATTTAAAAAAGAATAGCAGAAACAGAAGAGGAAGAAGATATCTGAGCAATGATCATCTTTCTGTTTACCCTCATCCCCTCAAACAATAAAGCAAAAGGAGACTTAACCTGAACTAGTAGGGAAAATGGGGGGGGGGGTTCATACTAACTTATTGAAATAAAACTTTTTTCAATTATTAATAAAAAGTAACTCGAAATTTATTGAAAATTTAGAAGACTACAGCACTCACTATATAGTGGATTCTGCACAATTAAAACTGACTCCTGGTTCTATCATCAGAAATTGAAAATCGTCCCTAAACTTCCAATACTAGGTAAATTGTCCTCGATATTCACTTAAAATGTGTGAATATAATGCAGAGAACATAACTTTAAATTTCGACTGTTGAAGTGATAAGTGATGGACATTCATGATGGATAGCATAATGTTGAGAGCATGGAAATTATTTTCCTTCCATCTTCAGTGTGTAGAAAGTAAAAAAGCTCTATTTGTTTGGCCCTGAAGGTCCACTTCTAAATTTAGGACAGAAGGTGAATAGTAAAGGAGACCTATCTCAGCCATTCACAGATTGGAAATGTGGAGAAATAGCCTCATTTATGTAGGTCAAACATGGAAGTGAGGATTTGGCAAGCCCAAAGCCAAATGCCAAAGGAAAAGATATTTTACAAAATACCCTGAAGTTGACATAAGTCTTAAATAAGGAGCTGGGCTTAAAGGGAGTAGGACAGAAGAATGGAGGGGGAAATGTTGGACTAATATAGTCAGATCACTCAACGTACATATGTGATAATATAAGTAGGAAACTTGAAGGGATAGGTGGGGTTGGGGAAAGGGAAGGAAGAAAAGTGGAAAGATTAACAATGATCCAGATGTGTTGTACAATGAAATGTACATACACGCTATTCCACACTGACATGATGGAGTGAAACCCCTTTGCACAACTAGCTATAGATTTAAAAAAATTGGTTTTAATATTAAGAGACCAGAAGTATAAACTTTTAGAGATAAATAACAGGATAGCATTGAGATATTGTTGAGGCTTATGCTCTTTTCAATATACAAAATTTAATAAGTGTCAATTCTGCTGCAAATGTAAATTTTACTTTGCCAATTCTTTTTGCAAATTGCTTAAACTATAGAGAACCAAATTCCAATAGCCCTTCACTTGAAATAAAAAAAAATCTTATAGACCTTTAGTTGTTTCTAAATATCTTAAGGTAATGCACTGGAACTAATTTCATTCCACATTTAAATTTAAATTATAAAACACTAAAGTCATTTAAAATCCTCTCACTCGGGCACAGGTATGGATAGATAACTGATATGGGCAGAATCAGAATTATTCAGAAGGCTGTAAACGGATGCTTACCTAATTTTCTCTCTGCTGGATCATAGAATACAGACTATCCTAATTTGAAAAATTTAGCCTTCCCAGGTTTTCTGCATATAAACACACCATCAACATTTTCTTATTAAAGGATTATTCAAGATTAGCTATATGTTGATTGATAATGACTGAGCATGACAGAAAGTTGAGGGAAAACCATTTACTCTTCAGTGAGGTTCTGGCTTGTGTTTCACAAAGTGTTATGAAAGCTCTCCATGAGACATCTAGCAGCTGTATTTCTAAAAAGTATTTGCATGCTGACACTTTCTGATAATGTCTCAATCCAAGTGCTTCTCCTTGGAGTTCAGTACTATTCAATGATGCTGTGTTAGCTTTTTGTTACATTTTGCAGACCAGTCTTGATGATGAAATTTGGGCTCCCAATTCCATCCACAAAATGCAGACAAAAATTATCTGAAAAAATTTGTATCTTTTGACAGTGCATATACTTTTATTTTTTATTACAAACATAAAATGTAGTACAAATTTTCATAGCAATTACACTGCACTAGGTTGTGGGCAGATTCTAATGTAAATAATATACTGTGTTCATGTAGAGTAGTTGAGTATCCGATGTTTTAATATGCCTGTGGTCCTAAAACCAATACCTTACTGATATAGAGTGACAAATACAACTTCCTATAATTACAAAAGTTTTCCTTGTATCTTTTTAATATATTCAGCTCAAGGCTATCGCTCTACCACTTGAGCTACAGTGCCACTTCCGGTTTTCTGGAAAAAGAGTTTCATGGACTTTCCTATCCTGGCTGGCTTTGAACCACAATCCTCAGACCTCAGCCTGCTGAGTAGCTAGGATTACAGGCATGAGCCACCGGCACCTGGCATGAGTCCATTTCTTATTGAGCATTTTTACCCCATGCTTTGTTTTCCCCTACCATCCCTTCTCTTCACACCTCCTCAACTCATCCCTCCACCCACTCTCTGATGAAGTGTCTTATTATTACATTATTATTATCTCATTATTACAATGGGTCAACCTGAATCCTATCTTTGTATATTAAATGAAGAAATGCTGGCTTGATTTATGCTGATTCTACTTGTGTAGACACAAGTAAAATCACTCACCAAGTCCAAGAGCATATAAATGAAATGGACACCTTTGTTGTCAGTTGGTTTAGTTGTGTTCTACACATTTATTGACAGGTTACAAATTATTCTCAAACTTTAATATATTAAAAATAATCTCTTCTTTTCGTACTTTCTTGGCCAGAAAATCAGCAAGACCTCAGTCAGCATTTCTCTCATAGTACTTTTCACATGAGTTGGTTACCTGTTGACCTGAGGTCCAGTTTTATGAGGACTCACTAATATGCTTAGCAATTGATGCTGGCTGTTGGAAAAGAGCTCAAAGAAGGATGCCATTTAAAGGCTTATAATTTTATTCTTTACCATGATATTCTCCTGTTGCTTTGGTTGTTGAGAGTGTGTATAAGAGCAAGTATTCCGTGGGGATCAGGGAGACACCATATGATCTTTGCATACTGACATTTCCGAGTAACTTGCTATCATGTGTACTGCATTTTGCAAGTCCAATCTGTCAAAACCTACCAGTTTTATGAGATAAGAGGAGTGGTGAAAGAACTCTTAGAGACAAATACATCTTGAACATATTTTGTTCCAAGCATTCCATCTACGGCATTTTCAGCAACTAATGAAACTTGTGTTGGCTGTAATTATGTGTCTTTCTCCATGTGTGCATGTATACATGTGTATATGTATATGTGAATTTGTGTGTATAGTAACCTATATGTGTACAATATAAGGCCATATACACACATATATGCATATATAAATAAATATACATATACAAATATATATGTATATATATATATATATATATATATATATATATATATATATATATATCTTAGTTCAGTGATTTAATCTATAGTTCCCAGAACATTGTCATTCTCACAATGTGTTCATGACAAACTGCTCTGAGGACCTTGCTCTATTGTACTCACTTCCATCATTACCTTCTTTTTCATCCCTGTGAACAACTTTGGTCTAGTTTCCATAGGAGAGCTTTATTTTCATTACATGTAGTTACAAACTGATAATCAAAGACAAAGGTTGTTTGTGAAAGAAAAAGAACTTTTAGGTCACAATTTAAAATATCTTTTTTTTTGGGGGGGTCCACTCATGGGGCCTGAACTCTGGGCCTGGGAACTGTCCCTCAGCTCTTCAGCTCAAGGCTAGTGCTCTACCACTTGAGCCACAGCGCCACTTCTGGATTTTTTTCTTTTTGCTTATGTGCTTCTGAGGAATCGAACCCAGGGCCTCATGCATGCAAGTCAAGCACTCTACCACTGAACCACCTTCCCAGCCCAAGTTAAAATATCATATCCATCCAAATGATTCCTATGAGATAAAATTTGTAATAGTAGTAAACGTGAAAAGCAATTCCTAGACCTGTTGTTTTGCCATTTACAATGTCAAAGAATAATATCACGTCAATCATAATTCTTAAAGAATGCAAGGGAAAATGTTAGTCCCCATCATGTTCCCACAAAGCCAGTGGATTCTCAAGGATAATAGACCAGCAGAAATTCTATGTAGCAGACATGGAACATGAAAGAGAAAGAAAGGAAATGAGAGAGCGTGAAAGAGGGAGAAATATCATAATACTGAAAATGCATAACAGGTAAAAAAGAGCTGTATGAGATTATTCATACTGTTATCTTTAGACTCTACATGTACATTTGAAGGTATTTGATGTATGATAATCCATCAACACAAAATATAAAATGATTTTAATAAAAAATAAAAATGACTCAGATGTAATTAAAAATGCTAAAACAATTTTCACATTAGCAAACTCTCAGAGATATTTCATTACTTTGAAAAGAATAAAGTGGCTGGGGTTAGTATAAATTTAGAAGTATTGTTATGCTATCCAAAAATATGAAAATATATTCATATATTTCATTATATAACCCAAAGCAAAAAGCAAATGTTGTTTAGATGAATTTTTAAAACCCAGTCTATCAGGAGCTGCGATGGTGGCTGTTGTGGAGTGCCTGCCTTGCATGCACGAGGCCCTGTGTTTGATTTCTCAGCAACACATAAGTAGAAAAGGATGGAAGTGGTTCTGTGGCTCAAGTGGTAGCACTAGCCTTGAGCTGAGGTAGAGCAACCAGGCCCCAGAGTTCAACCCCATGGCCAACAAAATCAAAGTAAAAAACAAAACAAAGCACAGTCTGTCACTTTTGTGACCACAACTCTGTAATATCACTGCTTCAGCCTAGGGCTAAGATTTTAAGTGTGGACATTTATCATCCCTCCTGATTCTGACTGTACTTGATAATTTTTTAATCAATATTTTGTTCTTAATTTTGCTTTTTGTAAATTCACATGCAACTATTAAAAATGGTTTGACCATCCCAGTAACCTTCTCAAAGTACCTCCTGATGATGAATAACAAAAAGTTTTATTGTATTACAAGGGAAACAATACTACAAATAAAGAAACACAATAACTAACTATTAATGATTAATAAAATAAAATATCAAAGAATTACCAGTGTTTTCAGTATTTGAAGTGTACTTACATATTAGATTTTACTATTCTCACATTCTTGTACATTTAACACTGAATAAGATTATGATGTTCAACAAGAGTTTTATAGGCTATGTGTAGTCCTTAATGTTACCCACTAAGATTGCTTTTTATGACTCATCTCATCATTTGTATATGGCTTATATCATCATTTGTTCCTCACTAACATATAAAGTAAGGAAGCCCTAAAGTTTTAAGAGAAACTATGCAGTTAACAGAGTCTTAACTCTTCACTCTGCTTCTTTACACTAAGACTTTGCAACATCTCATTAGTAATATTTCTATAAACTCTGAAATGTACTTTTTAGTAGCATATGTCTGCTACCATAATTCTTAAATATTTATAGAAAAGTTGTATGACCTGACAAACAGTCCTAATTTTGGCCTATATAAGCAAATTTCCAAAATTAAATATATTTAAAATATTAAAACTTTTAACAAACCTTAACACTTGTTGCAGTGTTCATTATGACAGGTGCCTTGTACAGAATAATTGAATTCGTCCTCCTACACATTTCTTTTTTATTTTTATTTTTTTGTTAACATACTGTACAGAGGGGTTACAATTACATGGGCAAGATAATGAGTATATTTCTTATCAAGCATTGCAGCCTCCTCCTTTGTTTACCCTTCACATCCCTTCCCAGCCTTCCTCCGCCTCCCCTAACTAATTCCCTCCCCCCCCGATCCTACAAATCTCTTGAACAACAATATCTGGGCTTATTTTGTTTTTGACATGTCAATCTTGACTATTCTTAAATGTGTGCTTATGTAAGAGGTACATGGTTCTAAAATTTCACGAGAATTCTTCAAAACTTACTTTTCTTTGAATTGTCTAGTTTAACAAAATCAACTACACTTTATATATATAAAATGCTCTGTGCTCAATTCAGCAGCACATACACTAAAATTGGAACAATACGGAGAAGATTAACATGGCCCCTGGTCAAGGTTGATATGCAAATTATTGAATCATTCCATATTTTTACAACTAAAGATGCTGGACAGGATGTGGCCACAAAGGAACCTTACTTGATTCTTGGTGGGAGTGTTATCTTGTTCAACCATTTTGGAAAGCAGTATGGAGGCTCATCAAAAGACTCCATATAAAGCTCCCCTATGACCCAGCAATCACACTTTTGGGGATTTACCCAAATCATCACAAAGAAGACCATACTAAAACTACCAGAACACCTATGTTTCCTGCAGCATTATTTACAATAGCTAAGATATGGAGCCCACCCATGGCCCACAGAAGATGAATGGATCAAGAAAATATGGTATGTATACACAATGAAATTCTATGCCTCCATCAAAAAGAATGACATCGCCCAATTTGTTAAGAATTGTAAAGAATTGGAAAAAAAATTATTAAGTGAAGTAAGCCAAGTCCAAAGAAACATAGGTCCCATGGTTTCCCTTATTTTCAACAGCTAATATATGTATGGGATAAGAATAGATCATAAGCTATGTGCATATCAGATAAGATGATATTACGGGAAATGAACCAGACAAGTGTATTTTTTGTTTCTTGCTATTGTTTCTAAGATACTTATAATGTGTGATGTGATTATTTTTGTTCCGTTATATTTTCCTCCCCTACGTTCTAACCCCTGTTTTCACTGTATTTGAAGTTGGTGCGCTTATATCCTGGGTATACATATCTCTAATTTGGGGAGGGGAAAGGGAAATACAAAATTCTTAAATAGGGATACATGTTGAGATGCACAAGACACTATGTTGAAAAATGAACTTTACAATTTAGACAGGGGAAGGGGGAGGGGAGTGTATTTGTGTAGGTGGGAGGGAAGGGATGGTGGAAGAAAAAGAAAGGAAGAGGAAACAATGCTTGTTAGGAAATGTACTCATTATTTGCTCATACAAATATGACACCTCTGTACAGTTTTTTTACAGGTGGACCCATTGCAACAATGAGAAGTACAAGTCGTTATGTCGAAAATGAACTTTACAACTTTGGTGCGGGGGGCAGGAAGGATTGGGTGGGAGGGCTGGGGGAGGATGGGTAGGGATGGGAAGGGAAAACAAAAGAGGAGGCTACAATGATTGATAAAAAATGTACTCATTATCGTGCCCACATAATTGTAACCCCTCTATATAGTATTTTCACAGTAAAAAAAAAAAAAACGTATAAAAATGTTCTGATATAGAAGAGTTTATTTCCTCTATTTTACCCAGATAATAACGTTAACAAAGAAATTAATGCAGAACACTGATATGCTGATATGAAGGTATTTTGAATAAATGTGTGTGTGGGGGGTGTACACACACGCATGCACACATGCACACATGCACACATGCACATGCTTATGTATTGGCATGCTCAGAGTTTGAAATCAGGGCTTCAAGGTCTTGCTAGCCCTTTCCTCTCTAGATTGATGAGCTAATATACGAGCTACATCTCCATTCCTGGCTCTTTGCTAGTTCATTATAATTTCTGAAAAATAATCTCATGAATTTATTCTGCCCTGAGTGGCTTCCAACAGTTATCCATAGATCTCAGGCTCCTGAGTAGATAGCCCGAGTAGATAGGATTACAGGTGTGACAGCCAGGACAAGGCTTTCAGAATAATTTTATAAGTAGAAGAAAGTTTACTTGATGGGGGCCTGTTTTATCATCTCCTACTTTTAAAGCATTTTGGAGTGATTATATGTGATTTTACTTCGTTTTCGTATTCTTAAAAGATAGTAAGTGTTGGTATTTAAAAGTTTTAGTACTTTTTAAAAAAGAATACTGGAGCTGTGGGACAAAAGAAATTTGACTCTCTTTGGACCTCAATTTATAAGCTCAACTCTGTGCATGATAACTCAATGTCACCAACACAGTCTGTGTTGGAGACAAAATGTAACAGAAAACAATCGCCATGGGCAATATTTTGTATGCTATTATTTATAGGACAATATGAATATTGAATTGAGAGTGTAAGAGAATGGAGAGAGTTTACCTACAATTTTTGTATTGCTAAAAGGCTTTTGGAGACTGTGACTCATTTCCTTCCTCACTGTGTGTTTTGGGCCATTCACTTCATGCCTTTAATTACAATTTTTCCCAGCACTAAGATGATAATAACATTAGCATTATAGCAAATGTTATCTTAAGAATTGAGAGAAATAAAACTTGCAAAATACTTAACATAAACTTCTATGAATGAGCTTTGAGTTTAGCCATAATTTTTTAATACTAAATAGAATGCAATAATGTTACAAAAAACATTGCAGGTAGTGAGCAACCAGAAGGAATATGATCTATTGACCAGGCTCTGCTTCCAAGGAAGCCAGGTGTACAACGTCTCATGCTTTAAATCAAACTGGTTATCTTATGTCTTGGTAGTGTAAAAGTATCAAGGACAGAATAATGAAGGAATGTTGTAGACTGAGGTAATGTCCATATGATAATTTGCAAAACTGATAAAACATAAAAGTACCTGAGCATTATATTGTGTTTTATATCATTTAAGTTGCATTGCAAAGATAGGGAATACCTCGAACAATGAATTCTCTTTTTGATATCCTATCATAGGTCCTTAGCAGGATTAACTCTTTCTTCATTCTTGTAGAGGCATTATCAGATGAGAGGAACTGTATTTTTTGTTTGCTTCCTTCAATTTATTCTTCAATTTGAAATCTGAACTACTTGAGACTGAAAGAAACCAAGGGAAATTAGACACGCAGGCTTCGGAAAGAACAATCAACATAAAATAAATAAAATACACATAGCCTTATGAAAGGTCTAACTAAATTGAGTTATATAGTCTAAAGCGTAAACAGAAAATGATATAAGCAATATCATGTTATTGAAAATTGAAAAATGTAAGGAGTTGCTTAATTTTTCCTTTCTCCTCCCTTGAAATAATTATTGATTTTGTATAAAGAGATTAAAGATGAGATTAACAAGAAATGATTAAAATTCAAAAAAGTTCTGGGAAGATGGTAAGGGAGAAACTGGAGGCTACACAGGCTCTCTCATAGAAAGCAGTTTAAGTGTTCCACTGAACAGTCCTAAGCAAGACAATCACACCAAGGGTGCCATCACAGTACAGAGAGTTTGGCCAGAGAGGGAAAATCCAGACAAGGGGACAGGTCCGTGCACTTGCCAGCAGGCTCAGCTTTGGTTGTGGCAGTGGCTGTGGCAGCTGTAGCCACCAAACCTGAAACACAGAGAGTCCGGGACGAAGGCCCCAGATCAGAGGGCTAGGGGATTCTACACAACACCAGCAAGAACTGACAAGGAACAGACATCTTCATCCTGCAGATCGAAGACCAGAGGAGACCCAGGAACCAAGACTCTGGCTTGAGTAGAAGCCTGATATCCTCTCTCCTTCTAAGGGAGCAGAGGAGGAAAGGCAACCCCTCCCCTCCTCACTACTGGTGATCACCATCTTTGATACTGATAAAAAGGCCTGGCTAAGCAGCTAGGTCCAACTCAGGCCTTGGAAGAAAACAAGAGTCATTTAGCAGGTAACAGGAACCTGACCTCACCTGCCAGGCTCAGCTCCTCCCAGGGGAAAGTCATCCAGCCCAGGCAGAGATAGCTCTGCCCTCCTCAAGTGTTGATTTCTTCACTGGCTAAACAGAGCCAGAGGCTGCCCCTTCCTACAGCAGTCTTGACAATCAACTGAAATTCAGTAAGCATAAACAACTGAGAATGTCTCCAGGCTAGGCTCTGTAAGTGTCTCGGAAGCTAGCCCCTCAGGGAAACTCTACTGCTTGCTGAAAGGCCTCCACTCTACCCAGAACCAAGACTCATCAAAGCATCTCGAAAATAGAGGAAACAGCCATCTCACTCTTTTGTGATACTCAAAGCAGATCTCCCTCCCATTGAACTAGCCTAGGAGGAGGATCACAAAATTCTGGGTAAACAGAACATTTTTCTGCCTGCTCAAACAAACTGACTTAAGAAACCAATCAACCCACAGGAAAATCAAACACCACAAGCAGATCAGAGACTCCAACAAGAGATTGGTTACAGACACAAGGGAGATACAGGATCTTCCCACCCCCTCCAAAAAATCAAAGACCTCATTTTTTGTACCTTTTAAAATTTGTTTAAATTTTTTGTTTCCATTTTTAATTTTAAAAAATGGTTTGCTGTTAACCTTTATTTTCTTCCTCTTATAATTTTTATTTTCGGGGAATATCTGTGCTTGTGTGTGTGTGTGTGTGTGTGTGTGTGTGTGTGTTTGTGTTTTAGCTCTACTGAACTTTTGATCCTTTTTTTCTTGTTCATTCTTTTCACTTTTTTTCCTCTTTCGTTATTTTTTGCTTGACTTAATTGTGGTTCTGCTCATCCTCAGGTATACGAATAGTCGATTATTAGACCTTATCCCCCATTCTGTATAAAACCCATAAATTTATTATTCAATTCAAATCCTCTTTGACTTAAGTTTCTTAATAGCAGTACTACCTCTTTATACCTATATAATATTTTCAGGATTTTTTTATATTTTTTTTCGCATCTCCTCTCTATTCCTCCCCTTCTCTCATCCTATCCCTGTTCTTCTGTGAATATTACGTTGTTAAACTTGCATAAATTTAAAGTTTTTCAATTAATAATTTTTAATATTTTAATATTTTAATATTTTAATATTCTTTCTTGTCTCTTTTTTCTTTTTCTTATTTTTTCTTCTTTGTTTCTCCCTCTACTATCATTCTATCCAAACTATTTTCCTTTTTGAGATTAGGACTTAGTTAATTTTTACCCACATCTCTCCTTAAACCTTATAATTTCTGGTATGCCAAATTATTCTTTGTTGTTCATAGCCCATTAGTACATAGTTGTTTGATATTGAATAAATATATCTGTTGAACTAGATTGTATCTGCGGACTTTTGACTGTGAAACTACAGACTTTGGATGATGCTTGCCTTAAGATAGTGTTCTAGCACAAAACTGGTGTTACTTTCATCCCAAATCGGCAGAACAAGAAGAAAAACAAGAAAAATGGCAAGTTCGGGTATCTAAACTCCCACTCATGATAATCAGGGGACAGAACAGATAATGAATAATCGAGGGGAGGGCTCCCGAAAAGCTATACAAAAACTACTGATAAACATGGTAAATGAAAAAAATTGAAAACCTGCAAAGGACTCAGTGTGAGCATGATAGGGAGAGAGAGGAGGCAAAACAAAAGTCAATACAGGAATATCATGAGCTTGAGGAACTTACTCAAAGATTGACAGAGGAATTGCATGAGCAGATTGAAAACACTCAAAGAGAAATACAGGGATGGCATGAGCAGGCTGAGTCCAGTCAAAGAGATAGACATGAATTGTGTGAGCTAGCTGAGAATAGACAAACAGAAAGTCAGCAATTGCATAAACGTGAGGAAGCTAATCAAAGAGTAATACAGGAATTCAGAGAGCGAGATGAGACAGACAAAGATCTTTAGAGGCATTTATGGAATCCACAGAGAGCTGAAAGAAGTCAGGGAGACCACAAAGGGAATGCTGCATGGAACCCAACAGAAGTAATGGGAGTCCAAGGAAACCATAACCAATCAAGTGATTTGAGAATAAACACTGAACACCAAATTAAGGAAGCAAAGAAGTTCATAGAAGATCTAAAACAAAGCTCCAACAAAGAATTTGAAGTGATCAAAACCGACCAATTAGAAAGAAAAGAAATAAAAAACAAAGTAGAAAGTCTTGACAGCAGGTTACACCATGTAGAAGATCGAATCTCGGGGATTGAAGACAGCCGAGATATTATAGAGAAAGAACATACAAACATCAAGGCAAATCCAAGAAATATGACAGATCTATTCAACATTTAGAAGACACTATCAGAAGGCCTCAGCTGAGGATAATGGGTGTAGTGGAGCAATTAGAGAGAGAAGTTAATGGTCTAGGAAATTTGTTTAACAGGATCCTAGCAGAGAACTTCCCAAACATGCAAAACGTTAGACCTATTCAGATACAAGAAGCTTTTGGAACTCCAACTTGACCAGACCAGAACAGGACATCCCACCGTCACATTATAATCCACACAGGATCAATTCAGACCAAGGAAAAGATCCTTAAATCTGTCAAGGAGGTAAGATCAATCACCTATAATGAGAAACCAATTAAAATCACCTCAGATTTCTCAGCAGAGACAACTAAAGCAAGAAGAGCCCGGGATAAGGTATGCCATGCCCTAAAGACAAACAACTTGAAACCAAGAATACTGTAAACAACTAAACTCTCCTTCATAACTGAAGGTCAAATATAAACCTTCCATATCAAAGAAAAATTTAAACAATATATCTCTGCCAAACCAGGCCTACAAAAGATTCTTGAAGATATCCTACATATAGAAAACCAACAAGACCACAATAAAGGCCAAGAAACTGCACTCCAACTGAGAATCCAAGAACCATAGGAAGAACCCAGTTGCCACAATCCCAAGAAGGTGGATAAAATGGCAGGAACTCTCAAATACCTCTCACTCCTATCTCTTAACATTAACGGAATGAACTCTCCAATTAAGCAACATAGACTGCCTAGTTGGATTAAAAAGCAAGATCATTCTATCTGCTGCATTCAGGAGTACATCTTGCCCATAAAAACAAACACATTTTGAATGTGAAATGCTGGAACAAATCTACCAAGCAAACAGCCCCCATAAACAGGCAGGGGTTGCAAGCCTCATATCAGATAAAATAGACTTCAAATTAAAATCAATGAGAAGAGATAAGGAAGCTCGCTATATACTAATTAAGGGATCCCTCCTTCAGGAGGATATTACAATTCTAAATATCTAATTTCCAAACAACGGAGCACCCAAATTTATCCAAGAAAAACTACTTTCCCTCAAATCCCACATAGATACAATGACATTGATTGTTGGGACTTGACACACCACTCTCCCCACTAGATAGATGAACTTGGCAAAAATTCAACTGAGAAACCGCAGATCTAAACAACTGCATAGATCAACAAGATTTCACAGACAACTACCGAATATTTGACTCAGCAGCATCAGAATACACGTTCTTCTCATGAGCACATGGAACATTTTCAAAAATAGACCACTTTTTAGGTCACAAAGAAAACTTGTCCAAATTCAGAAACATTGAAGTTATACCTTGCATTCTCTCTGACCACAATGGAATAAAATTAGAACTCAAAACCAAAAGCCAACAAAGAAAGTCCTATAACTCATGGAGGCTGAACAACACACTGCTGACTCACGAGTCAGTGTTGGACGAAATTAGAAAGGAAATTCAAATTTTCATGTTATTCAACAAAGAAGAACACACATATTACCAGCTCCTCTGGGACACAGTAAAGGCAGTACTCAGAAGCAATTTTATAGCTCTGAGATGCTATATCAACAAATTGGAGAGATCTGAAACCAACAATTTAATGAAACATCTGAGCCTCCTTGAAAATGAGCAGCAAGATAAACCCCAATCCAGTAGGTGGAAAGAAATGATTAAAATTAAATCAGAAATAAATGAATTAGAATCCAAAAAAAACCATGTAAAGGATCAACAAAACAAAGAGTGGGTTATTCGAAAAAAAATTAAAAAATAGACAGATCTTTAGCAAATCTTATCAGAAAAAAGAAGAGAATACATCCAAATAAATAAACTCAGAGATGAGAATGGTAACATCACCACAGTAACAACCAAATTCAGAACATTATAAGGGAATAATCCTCAAAACTTCATGCTAATATGTTTGAGAACTTGGCAGAGACAGAACTTTTCCTATCAAATATTGACATGTTGAAACTAAACCAAGATGAGTTAAACCATCTGAACAGGCCCATTACAAGCATTGAAATAGAAAGAGCAATAAGAGACCTCCCATCTAAGAAAAGTCCAAGACCAGATGGTTTTACAGTGGAATTCTACAAGTCCTTCAAAGCAGAGTTCACACAAATAATACTTCAGCTCTTCAATGAAATTTGAAGAGAAAGTTCACTACGGAGCTCATTCTATGAAGCCATCATAACCCTCATCCCCAAACCAGGCAGGGACTCCTCAAAGAAAGAGTACTATAGACCCATTTCTTTGATGAACATAGATGCAAAACTTTTCAACAAAATTTTGGCCAATTGATTTCAACAATTTATCCAAAAAATCATACACCATGATCAAACAGAATTCATTTCAGGAATGCAAAGCTGGCTCAATATACACAAATCAATTAATATAATTCATAACATCAACTGAAGCAAGGATAAGAACTGCATGGTTATCTCAATAGAAGCAGAAAAAGCATTTAACAAGATCCAAAACCCCTTTATTATGAAGGTTCTGAAAAAATTAGGAATCCATGGAACTTTCCTCAATACAATAAAGGCTGTATATGACAAACCTAGAGCCAGCATTATGCTTAATGGTGAAAAACTTAAGCCATTCCCTCTTAACTCAGAAATGAGACAAGCATATTCATTTTCTCCACTTATATTCCATCTAGTATTAGAATGCCTAGCTACAGCCATAAGACAAGATATAAACATAAAGGGGATCCAAATAGGGAAGAAAAAGTAAAACTCTCCCTCTTTGCAGATGATATGTTATTGTACTTAAAGAATCTCTCAGCCTCCACTCCCAAATTTCTCAAGTTGATTCAAAACTTTGGCAAAGTAGCACGGCATAAAATTAACCCTCAAAATTCAATGGCTTTTCTGTTTAACAACAATGAGAAAAGTGTGGCTGAAATTAGGAAAGCAACTCCATTCATAATAGGCCTCCAAAAAAATAACTAGGAATTAAACTAACCAAAAAGTGAAGGACCTCTATGATGAAAAATTTAAAAACCTGAAAAAGGAAATCAAAACAGAACTTAGAAAGTGGCAAAAACTCCCATGATCTTGGATTAGAAAGATCAACATCCTGAAAATGGCAATACTTCCCAAGACTATCTACAAATTCAATGCGATATTTATCAAAATTCCAACCTCCTTCTTCAAGAAAATAGAAGCTGGAATTGAAAATTTCATATGAAACAATACAAGACGCCAAATAGTGAAAATGATCCCTAACAGAAATCGCAGGGCTAGAGGAATGTCAATACCAAATTTCAAACTCTACTACAAAGCCATAATAATCAAAACAGCTTGGAACTGGCATAAGAACAGACCTCAGGACCAATGGAATAGAATTGAAAACCCAGAAATGAACCTACAGACCTATAGCCATCTAATTTTCGATATGGGAGCTAAAATATAGAATGGACGAAAGACAGCCTTTTCTATAAATGGTGCTGGCAAAATTGGTTAACTACTTGAAGAGAACTAAGGGTAGATCCTTAGATATCACTCTGCACCAGAATCAACTCCAAATGGATCAAAGACCTTGGAGTCAAACAGACATTCTTAAAACATTACAGAATGGAATAGGAGAAATCCTAGGTCTCCATGGCAGAGGCCTAAATTTTCTTAATAGAGACCCAGAAACACAACAAACCAAAGAAAGGTTGGACAAATGGGATTGCATGAAATTGTAGGGCTTGTGCATGGCAAAGGAAATAGCTAGCAACATCAATCGAAAGCCCACTGATTGGGAGAAGATCTTCAGTAGCCATACAACAGACAATGGTCTCCTATCTAAAATATACCTGCAATTCAAAAAAATTAAATCCCCCAAGAACAAATCTTCAAAGAAACAATGGCCCAATAAGTAAGTGGGCTAAGGAAAAGGAGAAACTTCTCTGAAGAGGAAAGAAGCATGGTCAATAGACACATGAAGAAATGCTCAACCTCCCTAGCCATAAAAGAAATGCAAATCAAAACAACATTGAGATACCACCTCACCCCAGTTAGGATGGCGATAATCAAGAACTCTAATAGCAGCAGATGCTGGAGGTGATGTGGAACGAAGGGAAGCTTACTGCATTGTTGGTGGGAGTGTAAATTTGTTCAACCACTTCCGAAAACAATATGGAGATTCCTCCAAAGGCTCCACATAGAGCTCCCCTATGGCCCAGCAATTCCACTTTTGGGCATTTACTCAAATGACCGCAAACAAGACCACACTAAGGCTACCAGCACGACTATGTTTATTGAAGCATTATTTACCTTAGCAAAGATATGGAACCAACCCAGATGACCCTCAAGTGATGAAAGGATCAAGAAAATATGGTGTATATACACAATGGAATTCTATGCCTCCATCAGAAAGAATGACATTGCCCCATTTGTTAGGAAGTGGAAAGACTTGGAAAAAATTATATTAAGTGAAGTAAGCCAGGGCCAAAGAAACATAGGTCCCATGGTTTCCCTTATTTGCAAGAACTAGTATATATCTGAGTCAACCAGAAAAGTTAGGATAAGTTGATGTTAAGGAAATGAACCTTAAGATATGTATTCAAATGTTTTTTTTGTTTGTTTCATGCGATTGTTCCTAAAGTATGTACAAGATTTTTTTGTTGCTTTCTATGTCCCTCCCCCACGATATAACCCCTGCTTTCATTGTATTTCATGTTGGTATAATTTTTGGAGGGGAAGGAAGAAACAAATCGTTTAAATAGGAATACAGGTGGACCCATAGAAACAATGAGAGGTACAAGTTCTTATGTTGAAAAACTAACTTTAAACTTTTATGATGGGAGAAGAGGGGGAGGAAGATTGGCTGGGGGGGGGCGTGGGGAGGATGGAAAGGGATGGGAATGGGAAACAAAGGAGGAGGCTACAATGCTTGAAAAGGAATGTACGTATCTTTCACATGTAATTGTAATCCCTCTGTACAATATTTTCACATTAAAAAAAAGAAATGATTAAAATTGGACAAAAGTTCGGAATAGACCTGTTTTCCAAATAGCCATGAAAATAGCCAGTGGGTTTACAAATTAGTGTTTAATACAACTTCTATGTTGGCTTAATGCTTTTGGAACAGAATTCATTAGAGAAATGCAATTCAAAATTACTATGATACTAGTTCATAACTATTATAACACTTACCCAAAAAATCAAAGGAACCTGGTGTGGTGGTAAAGGCTTGTAATTTCAAGCATTTAGCAGGTTGGAGTAATAGGATTTTATTCTAAGGCCAGTCTGGGGTACTGCACATAGTAAAAACCTGCCCTTAAAAAAAATCAAAGGTAATAATGTTGGTGAGAATGTGGATAAAGGAAATTTTCTAGGGCTGGGAAGGTGGCTCAGTGGTAGAGCGCTTGCCTTGTATGCCTGAGGCCCTGGGTTGGATTCCTCAGCACCACATAAGCAAAAAGAAGAAATTTTCTACACTCTTAGTCAAAATGCAGGTTAATATTCTCGTTGTAGAAAGTAGTATGCAGTTTTCTAGAGAAATGTAAACTCTAAATATCATCTGACCCACCGATCATGTGTTTATTTCTCTTTGGGTAACTGATAAATATATCTGTATTTCATTGCTATTCACATTACTCACAACAATGGCCAAGATATAAATCGAAGTTAAGGGTTCAACTACAGACTAATAAAGCACTGTGTTGTATGCATAATATACTTTTGTTTCATCTTTAATATAGCAAGAGTCTTCTCCCAGTAGCCACAATTTACAATAACCTGAAAGATGTATTCTAAATGAAGAAAAATGTCTTCTGATCTTTGTAAAACCACACACACACACACACACACACACACACACACACACACACACACACACACACACACACACACACACACACACACCAACTTCAAAGATTTAGAGAGAAATGATTTTTTTTTGTTCCTAAGAATTTTATTTTTTATTGTGAAAATACTGTACAGAGGGGTTACAATTACATGGGCAACATAATGAGTACATTTATTGTAGTTGCCCACGTTGCTGGACCCCCACCAAGAAGACCAACAAGAGTCAGACGTTCTGAAATGCAAAAGCAAGCTTTTATTTAGACGGGCTGCAGCTTGGGCCTCATCCTACACTCCCAAACAGTGGAGCCTAGGAGGAGAGCCCTGATTTGCAGGGCTTATAAAGGCAAACAACCAGGTGTTTGGATTACCACCACATCTTGCTCTGCTAGCTGAGATAAACAAGCAACAAATGGTCACTGCCTCAAAAATGGAGTTACTTTAACCCTTCCTCCCCCCTTGACTTATGGTCCTGAGACACAATATTGTGGCTCCGGCCAAAAACTACACGACAAGAGCTCTCGATCTTGACTATCCCTCTATGACCATAGCCATGTTGTCTTTTGCTATTCCTGAATGGTCAACGTGAAAACAACACTCTTCTCCTAGGGCAGCACAAAGTTCCCCTTGTTGTCCTGAGCGGCTCCCAGGAGTTCTGAAAATGATGATTGAAACAATACCAATACCAATCAGTCCAATTTTCTTTTCTTGAGTTATATATGGAGTGGTTGGGTAGGATGCTTAGAGACTTCCCATGTTTCCCCATGGTCATCCAGAGCAATGGGGTCAGCTGGTCTTTCATGGGTGCAGTGGATCCAAGCAGCAATGCTCTCCACCTTAAGGGCAGTGGGTGTAGCCAGAGGTACCATGTAAGGTCCCTTCCACCGTGGTTCCAAAAATCTCAAGTTGTACCATCGAACAAACACACAGTCCCCTGGTTTAAATTGGGGGTAGGAAGAGAAGCAGAATCATATGATGCTCTAAGCTGGGCCTCCCACTTTTGTGGACAAGCTATAGATAGTAAAGTTTACATAGAAATTCAGTGTCACTCAAATGAGCAAGCAATCCAGTCTGAAGGCTAGGGATAATGGGTGGAGGATGTCCATACATTATTTCAAAAGGAGTACAGCCAAGGTGATAGGGTGAATTTCTTACTCTAAACAGGTCAAAAAGAAGGAGTGATACCCAGTCTGTGCCAGTCTCCAAAGCCAATTTAGTTAAGGTCTCTTTTAGAATCTGATTCATTATTTCTCCCTGCCCTGAACTCTGGAGTCTATAAGCACGGTGGAATTTCCAATCCATCCCCAGTGCCACAGCTATTCCCTGACTTAATTTTGAGACCAAGGCCAGTCCATTTTCTGACCTGATGGTGGATGGAAAGCCATAGATGGGTAGGATTTCTTCCAGGATATTCTTAGCCACGAAGTTCCTGGTCTCATGCTTTGTTGTATAGGTTTCAACCCATCCTGAAAAGTGTCTATAAAAACTAGCAAATATTTATATCCAACTTTTTCACTTTAAATTTCTGTGAAGTCTAATTCCCAATACACATCTGGCCTATCTCCACGGAGGCATCTCCTTTTGTTACCGGTTGATTAGGGTCATTGGTGAGCTGACAGGCTTTACAATTTTTAACAATGTTCTCAATGACTTGATTTCCTTGCTTAATTTTTACATCTGAGTGTTGGAGCAAGTCCTGCATTCTTCGGGTACCCATGTGAGAGGCCTGATGGATTCTCTTAAGAATCCCCTTGCCCAATCTTTGTGACAAGGTAAGTTTTCCCTCACCAGTTTTCCACGAGTCTTTATTTTCTTCTCTGCCTGGGGATTTATAGGCCATGGGAATTTTCTTTATCCACTCCAAGTCTTCTTGGGAGTACTGAGGCTCAGGAGGCAAAGCTCGAGGCCCTGCATCTACTAGAGTAAGTACTTCCCCTCTGGGATGGAGGGCCACCTCCTTAGCTGCCTGATTGTAAAAATTATTTCCTTTGGTTGTTGAATCAGTTCCCTTTTGATGACCAAGGCAGTGCATAATGGTAATATATGCTGGTTTCCATAAGGCCAGGACAAGGCTTAAAATTTCTTGTTTGTTTTTAATAGCCTTTCCCTCAGTTGTCAGCAGCCCCCTCTTTTGGTAAATGGCTCCCTGCACATGCATGGTAGCAAAAGCGTACTGATTGTCCGTGTAAATGTTTAATCCCTTCCCCTTTCCCATCCATAGTGCTTTTGTTAGTGCCCCTAGTTCTGCTCTTTGTGCAGATGTTCCCTGGGGGAGTGCTTCAGCCTACACTATCTCAGTGTCCATGGTGACTGCTGTGCCCGTGTACCTTTTTCCATCTCGAATGAAACTGCTGCCATCTGTGAACCAGGTATGCACGGCATGTGATAGTGACAAGTCCAACAAGTCTGGCCTCTTTTCCTTGGCCTGGTCTTTCTTTTCATGCTCAATTTCACGTTCTTTGCCCTTCCTTTCCTTTCTTTGCTCCTCTGTCTCTCTCTTACTGTAAACCTTTTCTACCATGGCTATTAGATCCCTAATAGACTTTTCACCAAGTCTTTCTAGAGCTTGCAACTTTTGCTTTATGTCTGATGCAGATTGATTTATATAGGAAAACATAATCATCTGAGCTGCCTCCTGGGTCTCAAGATCATACGGGGTATATTGACTAAAAGCTTCCATGAGCTGCTCAAGATACACTGCCGGACTTTCACTTCCTCCCTATCTAACATCATAGACTCTGGCTGTATTAGTAGGTCGGTGAGCTGCCACCTTGAGACTTACCAACAGAGCCTTGTGATAGATGAGGAGTCGCTCCCTACCTTCAACCATATTGTAGTCCCATGTTGGACAGATCTCAGGAAAATAGGCAGCGATCATGGCAGGATCTGTCATGGGCGCACCTGTGTGGGCAAGGATATGTTTCCAGGCCGCCTCTCAGATACGGTCTCTCTCTTCGGTGGTAAAAAGGACCTGTAAAAGCTGACTACAATCATCTCAAGTGGGCTGATGAGTAAAGAGAATGGTTTCAAGCAAACAAATTAAATCCTGGGGTTTCTCAGAAAAGGGGGCATTTTGGGTACGCCAATTGTATAGATCACTGGTAGAAAATGGCCAATATTAGAATTGCTGTTGACCATTCACATCCACAGGACCTACTGTGCTTAAGGGAAAAACAGCTGCATTAGATGGGGGAGAGGGGCTGATCCCATGGCTTCCTCTAGTGACTGGCCCCTCAGAAACTTTAAGGGCAGGTGCCGAGGGTTCAGCTGCTGGTTCTATAGCTACCTCCTCCTCTTGATCTTTCTCAGGCTCTGCAAAAGGAACCTGGGAAGCTGAGTATGGGGTAGGAAATATTTTTTCCATGTTATCTCCCTGAAAAACTGGGGGGTTCAATATCTTTTCCTCTTTCTTAGTTTTTCCTTTTTGTAAGTCTAGGGGGTTAGATGAGTGGGAACCATGTTTTCCAGTTCCATTAGTCATACAGTCCAAAAAACAATAAACAGTACAAACAAAACACACACAGGCCTGACAGTTAAAAAAAATGGTTGCGAAGTGGACATCTCCTGAATTGGTCCGCTGACTCCTGTAATAGAGAAGCAGAAGGAGCAGACCCAGAGTGAGTGAGTTGGACCTCGATTAGGAGGCCCTTTTGGTCAGTTCTGGCCCAACATCAAACCAACCCATGCACCACAATTCTCAAGGCAGGGTTCCAAGGACCATCCCCCTCACAAGAGAATCTGGGATGTCTCCTTGTTCCTCCAGGGTTGTCATGCAAGTGAGTCCGCTATGACAACCCTTTACACAATACGAATTGGAGCGGCCGTCCTCACAAACAAAAATGAAAGTGAAACAAATAGAGGAATGACAGAACAAGACAAATTTGACAGCACTGTTTTACCTTCGGAGTCTGAGGTCTCGTGGGTCTCTTGAGGTATCCTGGACGAGCCCTCACTAACACGTAGTGACCATTTTGCAGGAGCCCCACAAAGAAGACCAACTAGAGTCAGACGTTCCGAAATGCAAAAGCAAGGTTTTATTTAGACGAGCTACAGCTCAGGCCTCATCCTACACTCCCACACAGTGGAGCCTAGGAGAAGAGCCCTGATTTGCAGGGCTTATAAAGGCAAACAACCAGGTATTTGGATTAACACCACGTGTTGCTCTGCTAGCTGAGATAAACAAGGAACAAATGATCACTGCCTCAAAAATGGAGTTACTTTAACCCTTCCTTCTTATCAAGCATTGTAGCCTCCACCTTTGTTTCCCATTCCCATTCCTTCCCATCTTCCCCCCATCCAATTCTCCTCCTCCCCCAAAGTTGTAAAGTTCATTTTCAACATAATGACTTGTACATCTCATTGTTGCAATGGGTCCACCTGTAACCCTATTTAAACAATTTGTTTTTTTCCTTTACCCTCCACAAATTATACCAACACCAAATACCCTGAAAGCAGGGGTTATACCATGGGGAAGGGACATAAAAAGCAACAAAAAAATCTTATAAAAACTTTAGATACAATTGCATGAAAGAAATAAAACATTTTTTTATTTTATTTTATTTTATTTTATTTTATTATATTGGAGAACATACTGTACAGAGGGGTTATAATTACATGGGCAGGATAATGCACATATTTCTTACCAAGCATTGCAGCCTCCTCCTTTGTTTACCCTTCACCTCCCTTCCCAGCCTCCCCCCCCACCCAAACATACCCCCCACCCCCCCACACCGACATTGTAAAGCTGGTTTTGACATGACATTTTGTACTTCTCATTGTTGCAACAGGTCCACCTGAATCCTTAAACGACTTGTTTGTCCCCATCTCCTCCACATGTTATACTGACATCAAATATAGTGGAAGCCGGGGTTACACTGTGGGGGAGGGACATACAAAGCAACAAAATAATAATCTTAAAAATGCATTAGAAACACATGCATGAAAGAAACGAAAACATTAAAATACATATTTAAGGGTTCATTTTCCTAACATCACATTATCTGACCTTTTCTGCTTGACTCATACCTATACTAGATATTGCAAATAAGGGAAACCATGGGACCTATGTTTCTTTGGGCCTGGCTTACTTCAGTTAATATAAATTTTTCCAAGCCTTTCCATATCCTAACAAATGGGGAAATGTCATTCTTTCTGATGGAAGCATAGAATTCCATTGTGTATATATACCACATTTTCTTGATCCATTCATCTACTGAGGGGCATCTGGGTTGGTTCCATATCTTAGCTATGGTAAGTAATGCTGCAATAAACATAGTTGTGCTGGTAGCTTTAGTGTGGTCTTGTTTGTAAACATTTGGGTAAATGCCCAAAAGTGGGATTGCTGGATCAGAGGGGAGATCTATGTGAAGTCTTTTGAGGAACCTCCATACTGCTTTCCAAAGTGGTTGAACAAGTTTACATTCCCACCAACAATGAAGTAAGGTTCCTTTCTGTCCACATCCCCTCCAGCATCTGTTGTTATTAGAGTTCTTGATTTTTGCTGTTCTAACTGGAGTGAGGTGATATCTCAATGTTGTTTTGATTTGCATTTCTTTTATGGCTAGGGATGTTGAACATTTCTTCATGTGTCTATTGGCCATCCTTCTTTCTTCTTCAGAGAAGATTCTCTTCAAGTGATTAGCCCACTTATTTATTGGGCAGTTGTTTCTTTGAGGATTTGTTGTTCGGTGGTTTAATTTTATGAGTTCCAAGTATATTTTAGATATGAGACCCTTGTCGGTTGTATGGCTAGTAAAGATCTTCTCCCAATCGGTGGGCTTTCTATTGATCTTGCTAGCTATGTCATTTGCCCTGCAGAAGCTCTGCAACCTTATGCAATCCCATTTGTCCAACCTTTCTTTGATTTGTTGTGTTTCCAGGTCTCTATTCAGAAAATTTCGGCCTGAGCCAAGGAGACTTAGGGTTTCTCCTATTCCATCCTGTAATGTTTTCAGAGTGTCTGCTTTGAGTTCAAGGTCTTTGATCCATTTGGTGTTGATTCTGGTGCAGGGTGACATATAAGGATCTAGCTTTAGTTTTCTGCATGTAGTTAACCAATTTTGCCAGCACCATTTACTGAAGAGGCTGTCTTTCTTCCATTCTATTGTTTTAGCTTCCTTATCGAAGATTAGATGGCTATAGGTCTGTAGGTTCATTTCTGGGTTTTCAATTCTATTCCATTGGTCCTGAGGTCTGTTCTTATGCCAATAGCAAGCTGTTTTGATTACTATGGCTTTAGAGTAGAGTTTGAAATTTGGTATTGATATTCCTCCAGCAGTGTTCTTTCCATTGAGGAGCGTTTTTGCTATTCGGGGTCTTTTATTGTTCCATATGAATTTTTGGATTGCCTCTTCTATTTCCTTGAAGAATGAGGGTGGAATTTTGATAGGTATCGCGTTGAATTTGTAGATAGCCTTGGGAAGTATTGCCATTTTCACGATGTTAATCTTTCCAATCCAGGAACATGGGAGGTTTTGCCATTTTTTAAGTTCTGTGTTGATTTCCTTTTTCAAGATTTTAAAGTTTTCATCATAGAGGTCCTTCTCTTCTTTAGTTAAGTTAATTCCTAGGTATTTTATATTTGTGGGGTATTGCAAATGGAGTTGCTTTCCTAATTTTTGCCACACTTTTCTCATTGTTGGCATACAGAAAAACCATTGATTTTGGGGGATTAATTTTATAGCCTGCTATTTTGCCAAAATTTTGAATCAGTTTGAGTAATTTGGGAGTGGAGTCTATGGGACTCTTTAAATACAAGATCATGTCATCTGCAAAGAGGGAGTTTTATTTCTTCTTTCCCTATTTGGATCCCCTTTATGTCTGCACCTTGTCTTATTGCTGTAGCTAGACATTCTAATACTAGATTGGAGAGAAGTGGAGAGAGTGGACATCCTTGTCTTGTTCCTTAGTTAAGAGGAAATGGCTTTAGTTTTTCACCATTGAGTATAATGCTGGATGTAGGTTTGTCATATACAGCCTTTATTGTATTGAAGAATGTTCCATGAATTCCTAATTTTTCCAAAACCTTCATCATAAAGGGGTGTTGGCTCTTCTCGAATGCTTTTTCCGCATCTATTGAGATAACCATGTGGTTCTTGTTCTTGCTCCTGTTGATGTGATGAATAATATTAATTGATTTGCGTAAATTGAACCAGCTTTGCATCCCTGAAATGAATCCTGTTTGATCGTGGTGTATGATTTTTTGGATGAATTGTTGAAGTCGGTTGGCCAAAATTTTTTTGAGAAGTTTTGCATCAATGTTCATCAAAGAAATTGGTCTATAGTTCTCTTTCTTTGATGAGTCCCTGCCTGGTTTTGGGACGAGGGTTATGATGCCTTCATAGTATGTGTTCGGTAGTGAGCTTTCTCTTTCAATTTCATTGAAGAGTTGGAGGAGAATTGGTGTGAGCTCTGCTTTGAAGGCCTTGTAAAATTCCGCTCTAAAACCATCTGGTCCTGGACTTTTCTTAGCTGGGAGGTCTCTTATTGCTGTTTCTATTTCAATGCTTGATATGGGCCTGTTAAGATAGTTTAACTCATCTTGGTTTAGTTTTAGCATGTCATATTTGCTAGGAAGAGGTCCATTTCTGTCAAGTTCTCAAACTTATTAGCATAAAGTTTTGAGAAGTATTCCCTTATAATGTTCTGAATCTTGGTTGTTTCTGTGGTGATGTTTCTATTCTCATCTCTGAGTTTATTAATTTGGGTGTGTTCTCTTCTTTTTCTGATAAGATTTGCTAAGGGTCTGTCAATTTTGTTAATTTTTTCGAAGAACCAAGTCTTTGTTTTGTTGATTCTTTCTATAGTTTTTTTTTATTCTAATTCATTTAATTCTGATTTAATTTTGATTATTTCTTTCCGTCTACTGGATTGGGGTTTATCTTGCTGCTCTTTTTCAAGGAGGTTCAGATGTGATATTAAATTGTTAGTTTCAGATCTCTCCAGTTTTTTGATGTAGGAGCTCAGAGCTATAAACTTGCCTCTGAGTACTGCCTTTGCTGTGTCCCAGAGGAGCTGGTAATTAGTTTGTTCATTTTTGTTGAATAGCATGAACATTTGAATTTCCTTTCTAATCTCTTCCATGACCCACTCATGATTCAGCAGTGTGTTGTTCAGCCTCCATGTGATACCGGACTATCTTTTGTGGCTTTTGGTGTTGAGTTCTAATTTTATTCCCTTGTGGTCATAGAGAATGCAAGGTATAATTTCAATGTTTCTGAATTTAGACAAGTTTGCTTTGTGGCTTAAAATGTGGTCTATTTTAGAAAGCGTTCCATGTGCTGCTGAGAAGAACGTGTATTTTGATGCTGCTGGGTGAAATGTTCGGTAAATGTCTGTTAAGTCTAGTTGATCTATGCAGCTGTTTAGATCTGTGGTTTCTCTGTTGAGTTTTTGCCGAGTTGATCTATCTAGTGAGGAGAGTGGTGTGTTAAAATCCCCAACAATTAATGTCTTTAGATCTATATGGGATTTGAGGGAAAGTAGTGTTTCTTTTATAAATTTGGGTGCTCCATTGTTTGGCGAATAGATATTTAGAATTGTAATATCCTCCTGAAGGAGAGATCCTTTAATTAGTATGTAACGACCTTTTTATCTCTTCTCACGAATTTTAATTTGAAGTCTATTTTATCTGATATTAGGATTGCAACTCCCCCCTGTTTATGAGGGCCGTTTGCTTGGTAGATTTTGCTCCAGCCTTTAACATTGAATATGTGTTTGTGTTTACAGGCAAGATGTGATTCCTGCAGGCAGCAGATAGAAGGGTCTTGTTTTTTAATCCAACTAGACAGTCTATGTCGCTTAATTGGAGAGTTCAGTCCGTTAACGTTAAGAGATAGGACTGAGAGGTATTTGGGAGTTCCTGCCATGTTATCCACCTTCTTGGAGGCTGCGAAAACTGGGTTCTTCCTGTGGTTCTTGGATTCTCATTTTGGGTGCAGTTTGTTGGCCTTTATTGTGGTCTTGTTGGTTTTCTATGTGTAGGACATCTTTAAGAATCTTTTGTAGGGCTGGTTTGGTGGAGATGTATTGTTTCAATTTTTCTTTGCTGTGGAAGGTTTTTATTTGGCCTTCAGTTATGAAGTATAGTTTAGCTGGGTACAGTATTCTTGGTTGATAGTTGTTTGTTTTTAGTCCATGGCATACATCATTCCAGGCTCTTCTTGCTTTGATTGTCTCTGCTGAGAAATCTGAGGTAATTCCAATTGGTTTCCCTTTATAGGTGATTACCCTTTTCTCCCTGACAGCTTTAAGGTTCTTTTCCTTGTTCTGAGTTGATCCTGTGTGGATTATAATGTGACGGTGGGATGTCCTATTCTGGTATGGTCTATTTGGGGTTCTAAAAGCTTCTTGTATCTGAATAGGCCTATCTTTTTATATGTTTGGGAAGTTCTCTGCTATGATCCTGTTAAACAAATTTCCTAGACGATTAACTTCTGTTTCTAGGTGCTCCTCTACACCCATTATCCTTAGACTAGGCCTTCTGATGGTGTCTTCCAGGTGTTGGATAGATCTATCATATTTCTTGGACTTGTCTTGGATGGTTGTATGTTCTTTCTCTATAATATCTAGGCTGTCTTCAATCCCTGAGATTCGATCTTCTGCATGGTCTAACCTGCTGTCAAGACTCTCTACTTTGTTTTTATCTCTCTTCCTTCAAATTGGTCACCTTTGATGGCTTCAAGTTCTTTGTTGAAGCTCTGTTTTAGGTCTTGTATGAATCCCTTTACTTCTTTAATTTGGTCTTCAGTGTTTGTCCTCAAATCACTTAGTTGATTGGATATGGTTTCTTTGGACTCCCATTCATTCTGTTCGGTTCCATTCAGGTTTCCCTTTGTGGTCTCCCTGACTTCCTTCAGCTCTTTGTTACTGGATTCTATGGATGTCTTTAGTGATCTTTGTGTGTTCTCTACCTGGTCTCTCAATTCCTGTATTACTCTTTGATTAGCTTCCTCGCGTTCGTGGGATTCCTGCAGTTTTCTTTGAGTGTAATCAGCCTATTCACGCCATTCCTCCCTTTCTCTTTGAGTATTCTCAAGTTGTTCACGCAAATCCTGTATTAGTTTTTGAGTAGCTTCCTCACGCTTATTATATTCCTGTATAAACTTCTGGGATGCCTCCTCTCTCTCCCTATCACGCTCATACAGAGTCCTTTGTACATTGTCGAACTTCTCATTTATCATGTTTGCTATTAGTGTTTGTAGAGCTATTTGGGAACTCTCCTCTGGATTATTCATTATCTGTTCTAATCCCTGATTATCAAGATTGGGAATTGAGATACCCGAATTTGCCATTTTTCTTGTGTTTTTCTGGCTTACTCTGCCCATTTGAGATGAAGATAGCACCAGTTTTGTGCTAGAACACTACCTTAAAGCAACCATCAACAAATGTTTGCATTTGTACAGTCAATAGTCTACAGACACAATCTAGTTCAACAGATACATCTATTCAACATCAAACAACTATATGTTAAAGGACTTCGAACCGCAGAAAAGAATTTGGAAAACCAGAAATTATTAGGATTAGGGAGATATGTGGGTAAAAAATAGGAATAGATTGGTGTGGGGAGGCACAGGGAGAGTTAACTATGTCCTAATCACAATGCAGGAAATGAGTTGGGTAGGATGCAAGTAGAGAAAGAGAGAAAAAGGAGAGAGGGAAAGGGGAATGAAAAAAGCCCATAAAAATATAAACGTAAAGATTAATGTTATTATAGAGAATAAAAACCATCTATTTAGAGAGGAATGTGAATATGTTGAGAGAAAGGGAGAGACAGAGAGGAGATGTGAAAATCTTTAAGGATGGGAAAGGGAGAAGAAAAGATCAGAAGTTCAGTAGAGCTAGACAAAAAACAAAAAGATAATTAAGAAAGAAAGAAAAAGAGAAAGAAGACAAGAAAAGAAAGGAAAACGCTCATTTACATATTCCTAAAATAAAAATTACAAGAGTAGAAAAAAAAAAGTTACTGGAAAACAATTATTTTTTCAGAAGAGGCAAAAATTAAAGATTAATAAAAGTTTTAGAAGAGAAAAAAATTTTATATATATATAAGGTAACAAAAAACAAAAAACAAACAAAAAAAGAAAAGAAGAAAAAGAAAAAAAAAGAAAAAAAAAGTCTTTTGATTTTTTTGGGGGGGGGAGGGGTGGGAAGAATCCTGTATCTTCCTTTTGTCTGTAACCAGTCTCTTGTTGGAGTCTCTGGTCAGCTTGAGGTCCTGTGGCTTGATTTGTTTCTTAAGTCAGTTTGTTGGAAGAGGCAGAAAAATGCTCTGCTTTACCCAAGATTTTGAGATCCCCCTCCCAGGTTAGTTTTCTGGGAGGGTGATCTGCTTTGAGAATCACAAAAGAGGGGGATGCGGTGATGAGGCTAGGTTCTGGGTAGAGTTTAGTCCTTTCAACAAACAGTAGCTTTTCCCTGGAGCTATTTTTTGATAAAGGTCACAGCGCCCAGCCTGGAGCCATTCTCAGGGTTTCTGTTTTTCAATTGATTGTGGTGGCTGCTAGAGGGAGGGGCAGCCTCTGGCTCTGGTTACCCAGTCAGGCAAGCCACTCTAATGGCTGGTGCCTGAGCTGGGTGACTTTTCCCTGGATGGAGCTGAGTCTGGCAGGTCACTTCGCCATTAAGTTCTTGTGACCTGCTATATGACTCGTTTTATTCCAAGGCCTGAGCTGGAGCTAGCAGCTCCTCCGAGCTCCTCCAATCTCCAAGAAGGAGATCACCGGTGCTGGGGGGGGGGAGGGGTGGCCTACCCTCCTCTGCTCGCTGAGAAGGAGTGAGGACGTCGGGCTTGTACTCATTCTGAGTCTTGGATCCTGGGTCGTCTCTGGTCTGCAAACTGCAGGATGAAGATGTCCGCTCCATGTTGGTTCCTGTTGGTGTTGAGTAGAATCTGCTCGTCTGCTGCGTCTGGCTCCTTCGTCCTGGACTCTCTGTGTCTCAGGTATGATCCCGCGGCGGTGGTCACCACCACGACCCTGCCCCCGTAGCGGCAGCTGCTGGCAGGCGCTCAGATGTGTCTCCTTGGCTTCCCCTCTCTTGACTAACTCTCTGTCCTGTGATGGCACACTTGGTGTGATTCTCTGGCTTAGGACTGTTCACTGGTACTCTAAAACTGCTTTCTATGTGAGAGCTTGTTCAGATTCCAGCTTCTCCTCCACCATCTTCCCGGAACCGAAATAAAACATTTGAATACACATCTTAGTGTTCATTTCCCTAACTTCAACTTATCTTACCTTTACTGCTGTACTCAGACATATACTAGTTATTGCAAATAAGGGAAACCATGGGACCTATGTTTCTTTGGGCCTGGCTTACTTCACTTAAATAATTTTTTCCAAGTGTTTCTACTTCCTAACAAATGGGGAAATGTCATTCTTTCTGATGGAGGCATAGAATTCTATTGTGTATATATACCACATTTACTTGTCCATTCATCACTTGCGGGCCATCTGGGATGGTTCCATATCTTAGCTATGGTAAATAATGCTGCAATAAATATAGTCGTGCTGGTAGTTTTAGTGTGGTCTTGTTTGTGATCATTTGGGTAGATACCAAAAAAGGGGAGCTCTTAGTTGAGTCTTTGGAGGAACCTCCATACTGCTTTCCAAATTGGTCGAACAAGTTTACACTCCCAATGCAGTAAGGTTCCCTTCTGTCCACATCCCTTACAGCATCTGTTGTTATTAGAGTTCTTCATTATAGCCATTCTAACTGGGGTGAGTTGGTATCTCATTTTTGTTTTGATTTGGATTTCTTTCACGGCTAGGGAGGTTGAGCATTTCTTGCTGTGTCTATTGGCCATGTTTCTTTCCTCTTCAGAGAAGTTTCTCTTTGTCTTTAGCCCACTTACTTATTGGGCTGTTGTTTCTTTGAAGATCTGTTTTTGAGGGATTTAATTTTTTGAGTTCCACGTATATTTTAGATATGAGACACTTCTCTGTTGTATGTCTAGTCATCAATAAAGGAGCTAAAAAAACATAGAATGGAAGAAATACAGCCTCTACAGAAAATGGTGCTGGCAAAATTGGTTAATTACTTGTAGAAAACTAAAGCTAGATCCTTAGATATCACTCTACATCAGAATCAACTCCAAATACTTCAAAGACCTCTGAGTCAAAGAAGACACTCTAAAAACATTACAAGTTGGAATACGGGACACCCTGGGTCTCCTTGGAATAGGCCAGATTTTCTTAATAGAGACCCACAACCACAACAAATCAAAGAAAGGTTTGACAAATGGACTTGCATGAAATTGCAGAGCTTCTGCATGGCAAAGGACATAGCTAGCAAGATCAATAGAAAGCCCACAGATTGGGAGAACATCTATACTAGAGAGAATTTTTTTTTAAAGTAAAGCGAAGTGGAATTCCTGGGGCATTTAAGTCACAATGTAGAAGATAGTAGATATACTGGATGATCAAGTATAAAGTTGTAATGTACAACATGAGGAAACAGGGGCAACACTGGCCTTACAGAGGAATGAAGATAAGTAAATAGGAGTTCTTCTTCCTAATAGGGATTGCTCTTTTAGTTGTTCTTCCTTCAGTAATGGATAAGCTGAACATAATTCTTTAAGTATATCTGCCTTTTGACCCATTTGTCCGGAAATGGAAAGACTTGGAAAAAATTATATTAAGTGATGTAAGCCAGGCGCAAAGAAACATACGTCCCATGGCTTCCCTTATGTACAATAACTAGTATATGTCTGAGACAAGAAATAACGGTCAGATAATTGATGTTAGGTGAAATGAACCTCAAGATAAGGACTCTTTTTTTTTCTTTCTTGCTATAGTTTCTAACATATTTATAAGTTATTTCTTTGTTGCTTTGTGTGTCCCTCCCCCACGGTATAACCCCTGTTTTCACTGTATTTGATGTAGGTATAATTTATGGAAGTGAAGCAAAAAAACAAATTGCTTAAATAGGTGGACTCATTGCAACAATGAGATGTTGAAAATCGAACTTTACAACTTTTGCACATGAGTTGAGGGGAAGGATAGGAATTGATGTTTAGGGGAAACAAAGGTGGAGGCAACAACGTTTGATAAGAAATGTACTCATTACCTTGCCATGTAACTGTAACTCCTCAATACGGTATTTTCACAATAAAAATTATTAAGATGATACATTATATTAAACCTTATTTTGTGGCTACAAACCATTTTAATGGTTAAATAAATGTTAGCCCTCCTCAGAAAAAGAAAAAATAACAAACAATATAGTAATAATGTATGTTCAACATAGAACAAAATTTCAAATTAAAATACATGAGATTTTCCTTGATGTAACCTAACCTAACTATTACAAATTACAAATAAGGAAAACCTGAGGACCTATGTTCTTTAAGTCTGGCATACTTCACTTAGCATGATGTTTTTTCAAGAACTTTCATGTCCTTATGGATGAGGTAGTATCATTGTTTCTGATGGAAGCATAGTATTCCATGTATGTGTATGTGTGTATGTCTGTGTGTGTGTGTCACATTTTCTATATCTATTCATCTACTGAGGGGCATCTGGCTTAATTCCATACCTTAGCTATGGTAAATAATACTATAAAAAACATAATTGTGCTGGTAGCTTCAGTGTGACCTTGTTTGTGGTCACATGGTTAAATGCCCAGAAGTGGGTTTACTGGTAATAGGAGAGCATTATTGTACACATCAAGGATCATCTTATTAGATGAGCAGAATAACTCAATAGCTATGTACATATGACCATAAAAGGTGATTCCAAGTGAAATGAACTCCAAGACATGTTCTTTGTTGTTGTTGTTCTTAATGTACTATGTACTTTTCATCCTTTTGTGTTTTCCCCACATATGGTTTATTCCCTGTAGTCACTGTATTTGATTTTGATACCCAGGTTATCACAACTAGGGAACTAGGGAAGGGTAAGAGAAAAAAACAAAATGGTGAGACAAAGGAAAAAGGGGGAACTTATGCAAAAGTAAAAATCACAAGACAATATGTTAGAAATAATCTTGGGGGGGATGTTGGGAGGGACGAGGGAGAAAAATGGGGGAAAGGTAAAAAGTTATAAAAGAAATGAATTCATTACCTTACTTATGTAACTATAACCCCTCTGTACATTACCTTGACAATACAATTTAAATACAAAATGAAATAAAATACTTGAGAGCAGCAATACAGGCGATGGGAGTGGGGGAAATACAATATTATACAAAGAAGAGTAGAACAGCTGTTGGAAGCAGTAGTTTGACTTTAACATAGGAAGTAATAATCTAGCATACAGATTTTCAGCCTCATGTCAGTCACTAAAAAGGGAAAACAAAATGCACAATCAGCAAACCAATAGAGATAAAATAAAAAACTAAACAACTAAGGTGAAGAGATGACTTGGACCAAGAATAAGAAATGACACAATTAGAAAACAAATAACAAGCTGGTAAGTTTAAAAATTATTACCCACAATTCTATTAAAAGTTTTTTACATCAGGGCTGGGAAAGTGGCTCAGTGAAGAGCGCTTGCCTTGCATGAATGAGGCCCTGGGTTTGATTCCTCAGCACCACAAAAGCAAAATGTAAAAAGCCAGAAGTGGCGCTACAGCTCAAGTGGTAGAGCACTAGCCTTGAGCTGAAGAGCTGAGGGACAGCGCCCATTCCCAGAGTTCAGGCCCCACGACTGGACCCAAAAAAAAAAGTTTTTTTTACATCACAATTTGTTAGAACTATAATTCAAATCACAGTTTAATAGTAGATCATTTTAATATTAGATCATTTTAGTAACAGGTTACTTATTCCTGATTTCTTAATATTAAATGGTTAATATATAATTTAAATTTAATATATAAATTAAATTTAAATTTAATATATAATTTAAAATTTAGAAAAGAAGAAATTGAAACTAATTTTAATAATACATTTCATGAATTGTAAAATTAGAATTTAAAAAATAATATATCATTACTGTGTCATTTATGTGAATTAATGGAATAATTCAAAGTGTATTCTACACTTAACACTCACCTTGACATCAAATAATAAATTATTGCACATGACTCTTGGTATCAGGTGGAAGGGTTCAGCACTGTGGTAAAATTCACACCACACAGTACATGAGGGTATGACTCCTCTCATCTAGCTTAAATTGTGGAAATTTGATTTCTTCATGCATGTTAAATTCCTTTCTTAGGTGACATCGACACAGTTATATGCAATTAGATACACGAGTAGCATTTCAGATGATTCTTAAAAGTCATATTCATTAATTAAATTTTTATTATTTTGTACCAAATAAATATTTATAGAGAGACTGAATTTCTGAGTAGGTGATGGTGTATATGTGCCAGATTACACATCTTGAGGTTCATTTTATATTCCTAACATTGTTTCTACTGTTAGATTTAATATTCCATAAGGGGACAATTGTATTATATTGGATATATGGAAGTAAACTAAATGTTTATTCCATTAGTCCTTTGCCAATTGTCTAATTGCAATATAAATTATCCATGTGTTTGAAGTAATGAAAATAACAACAGAAATAAGCCAGAAATATCAGTGTGTAGTAGACAAGTATTTTCACCTTTATTTTGATAATTGGTCCTCTTTTACACTACAGAATATTCTTGGGAAAATGTGCTCCAGGATGGCCAAAACTGCAGAATATTATGTTTTGATCTATCTTAAGACAAGGAAGGAAGGCCAACCTTCCATAGAAAAGTCTGTTCCCAATGATGTGATCTGTTTTATGGTGGTCACTTGGAAATGAACATTTTTCACAGTCAACCTTGAAAATACATCTTGATAGACCATTTCTGTAAGTGGTTACTTTGCAAGGATCCACATTGCCTCATTTTGAGACAACTAAAACAGGAATTTAGTCAGTTGTTTTTGTATCTTTAGGAAAAAAGCCATTGACTCTAGGCCAGGGGATCACTGTGGCCCAGAGAATCTACTAGCTTGAATAGTAATCCTAGATCTCTAAAAAACACACAAACAAACAGAAAACTCCAGTGAGTACAGCCAGTCAGGGCTGCTAGCACAGCCTACATGAAGTCAGGCAAAAAACAGAAGCTGAGAGTCATTTAGCTAATAACTAATATATTTTTTATGAGGCAGACTGAAATGAGATTCCCGAGAGAGGGTCAGAAAGACTGATCAGAGAGACTAAAATTGATCACACAAAGATTGAATAATAGAATTCCTTATAGAACAAATAAATCATAGAACACTTTTGCATGTAAGAACAAGACATAAGACCAATTCAAGAAATACACATTTTCGTAGAGATCAGCTTAATGAATTATCCATGGAAATCTTTGAATTCTTAAATATTTGACCACATGTGGGAGAAGACCAATTACTGAAGAGAAAGAAAATATCATCACTCTGTTAGGAGGTCCAATATCACATTAGGAAGTAATCAAACACAGATTTGTAATAGAAAGAGAAAACAATTATTCCAAAGGACGGTTTTATTTGTTTTGATGTAACAGTTCTTGATTTACATGCTAGCAATAAACATACAATTGATCCAGTCCCACAGCTGAATTGATATTGACTGCAGTGTTCCCACATGAAGGAAAGAGAAAATTTACAAATGTCTGATGAAATGAGTTGAGGGTGCCGTGTTCTAATAGTGCTATCTGATATTTAGACACAGGTGAAGAGGTGGATTTTCTTTTATAAAAATCCCCCATTTTTAGCCTGGTACCAGAGGCTCATAGTTGTAATCCTAGCTACTCAGGAAGCTGAGATCTGATGACTGCCGTTCAAAGCCAGCCTGGGCAGGAAAGCCCCTGAGCCTCCTATCTCCAATTAACCACCAGAAAACCAGAACAGGCCCTGTGGATCAAGAGTTAGAGCCCCTACCTTGAGTTGTAGAGCTCAGGGCCATTGCCCAAGCCCAGACATCAAGCCCCTCAACCAACAACAACAACAAAATAATCTCCCTTTTCTGGGACTGCTTACAGCTTTTCCTAACATTGAATAAAGAAACCATTTTATCACCGACTACATTTAAGTCCTATTGTAGCTGTTGCAAATAGAATGATTTGGAATCTTATGTCAAAAGATTCATATTTGGGGAAACAAATACCAGCAATGTAACTTTTTCCCAATCTTGAACTCTGGGCCTGGGCCTTGAACATGGTTATGCTGGTAGTTTTAATGTGAACTTCTTTGTTATTTTTTGGAATACTGACCCTGAGTGGAATTACTGGGTAATAGGGAGATCTATGTTTAGTCTTTTGAGGAAAGTTCATACTGCATTCCAGAGTGGTTGAACAAGTTCAATTTCCTACCAACAGTGCAATAGAGTTCCCATTTGGCTACATCCACCTCAGCATTTGCTATTGTCAATTTTCTTGATAATGGTCCTCCTAACTGGGATGAGGTAGAATCTGTCTTGTTATTGTAGATGTCTAGGCACCTTCTAGCTACCATAAATGAATGAATCCATGAAACCCATATTGCTCTGTGTGTGCATTCCTTTCTCTTAGTATAATTTCCCTAAGCCTTTCATTTTCCTTAAGACTAGTGAAAAGTCATCCCTTATGATGGATGAACAGAATTCCATTGTGTGTGTGTGTGAGTGTGTGTGTGTGTGTGTGTGTGTGTGTGTGTGTGTGTGTGTGTAAAATGACCATAGGCCCATGAGTTCATTTCTAAGCCTTCTGTTTCATCTGTAATTTTGTAATTTCATATTAAATTTGGATTGCTTTCCCTACTGCATTGAAGAATATTGTTGGGATTTTTCTGGGTATTGCATTGTCAATTGTTTGAGGGTAATATTGCAGTTTTCACAATGTTAATTCTTCCAACCAGGAGCATTGAAAGACTTTCCATTTCCTTGAATCTCCTTCAATTTCCCATTTTAGAGTTTTAACGTTTTTACAGTAGAGGTCCTTCACATTTTTAGTTAAATTAATTAATTCCTAGTTTCGTTGTTGTTTTGTTCTGTTTAGTTTTGATTTGATTTTGAGCTAATATATATGAGGTTGTTTCTTGGATTCCAGCCTGGATCTTCCCATTGTTGGTAACACAGAACAACTACTGATTCTTGTGGGTTTTATACCCTGCTACGTTGCTGAAGGTTAAAATCACCTTTACTAATTTGAGGGAGGAAGTTCTAGGGTCCTTTAAATACAGGATCATTTCATCTGTAAAAAGGGATACATTTCCTTCTTCCCTATTTGGATCCCCATTATGTTTTCTCTTCTCTATTGCTCTTGATAGGAACTCCACTACTGTAGGGAGCCAGGGTAAACGCCATTACAAGATGGCGCCCACTCCCTTGCAGCTTTGAGGTAACCACTCCATTTCAGGCGGTGCTTGGCGGGACGGTGGGTCCTGGGCTTTGCGCATGCGCGAGCCACGTAGACTCCCCAGCCAATCCCGTGGCACCTGGTGACGGTGAAAGGCAGACGACCAATGATAGAAAGACCCGTGTTCCTATTCCCTATATAAGTGGCCATGTTTTGGGTGCACGCTCTCTCGCGCTCAAGCTCTCCCATCAACTAAAAGGCTCTCCAATAAAGCGTGATCTGAGAAGACTCCTGGTGTGGTGGTTGTTTTTCCTCGCGGGCCGAGAAGGCGTTTGCCGCAAAGTGGTGCCGAAACCCGGGACCCGTGCGAGAGGCCGTACAGGAGCCAGAACTCAACACGCGGAGAGGGGACGTCGGTAAGTATCCCCCGGTATGCTGTTCACTGTAGATTTAGATATTTATTGGTTGCTTGCATTGTTTCTTCCCTTGTGGCTTGTCTTTTTGATGGTGCGCACTTGCCTCGAAGAGGGAGGGTTTGATTTCATCCAGGAAGGATGCAAAGTACTAACACGGCATCAGGATAGTCTATCAGAGGCAGCATCCAGTAATGGGGAGGAAAATAGGTCTAAAAGAAAAAGGGAAAAAAGACAAAAGGATCCTAAAGAATTAAAGCAGGAGGGACTGCAGCCCTCACAAAAGGTGAAGGGTCTTAGGGAGGAGGGGGTCTCAAGGAGACCCCTATGCCCTTCTTTAAAAGCAAACCGGTTCTCAGCCCTACATGTGAAAGGGCGGGACCAAGAATGCAGTGATCTTGTGAGTGACTCAGAGGAAGAAATGTTAGAGGAGGAGGCAGACAGATATGGGGGCTGGCGCCCCCTAGGGGTGGGAGTACCGCAGCAGCCAGGAAGAGGAAACAGAGCTGGCCCTCACCCGTCAGCCCCCCGCCGTGCCCGCCAGCGGGGCAGAGTCACTTTATAAAAGGAAGCACCTGGTCGCGGCTGGCGGCTGCTTTTCCAGTTTTTGAAAATCCAATTACTAATGAAAGAAATTTTGAGCCGGTTTCCTACTCCCAGCTTAAGGATTTAGTTGAGGCAGTCCGGACTTATGGGGTGACGGCCAATTATACCACTGCCTTGCTTCGAAGGCTAACTATTAATGCTATGATTCTGTGGGAGCAAAAACTGTTCAATATTTTCCTAAATTAGTGGCTAAACAGGCAATTTTGGTCTGAGAAAAAAAATAAATTTAAAAAAAAAGGCAATTTTGGGTATAAAGTATTGTTTGACACACTTTAAAAAATTCCAGATAAATTAATTATTCCATACACCCGTGAGCAAGTTGAAATTTTAGCAGCCACAGTGGATATGTGGGCAATTTTTGTTTGCTCATTTCCAAATGTAATTGATAACCATTATCCTAAGCATACTCTGCTTGCCATAGTTAACAAAAATTTAGTGTATTTTCCTGTTGTCACTTCAAAGGTGCCCTTGGTTGATGCTCTGACCATCTTTACGGATGGATCAAAATCTGGACAAGGTGCTTTTTTGTTCAAGGACACAAACAGCCGGTAATCTTTAATTTTCGGCCGGATGCCCCACAAGCTGTTGAATGTTTAATTGTGCTTGAAGTTTTTAAAAGATTTGATCAACCTTTTAATTTATTTTCTGATTCATTATATGTTGTGAATGCCGTTGCTTCTCTTGAAGTTGCTGCTTCAATTAAGCAGGCCAGTACAATTTCTAATGTTTTGTTACAGATTCAGTCCCTTATCTTAAACAGAAAACACCCTTTCTATATTGGACATATTCGCGCCCACTCTATGTTGCCGGGCCCGATGGCAAGGTGTAATGATTTGGTGGACCAGGCAACTCGGGCTGTGGCTCTGGTCACTGCTGATCCTGTAGAATTGGCAAAAGACTTTCATAGATTGTGTTATGTATCTGCTAATACCCTTAGGAAAAGATATAATTTGTCCAGGCATGTGGAAAGAGATATTGTTAAAGCCTGTAAATCCTGTGTTACCTTTCTTCATCCTCCCCATGTGGGGGTAAACCCCAGGGGGTTGAGACCAAACGCCCTATGGCAAATGGATGTTACTCATCTGACAGAATTTGGTAAGTTAAAATATTTATATGTGTCTGTGGACACCTTTTCTGGTGTCATTCATGCCACACCTCTGGCAGGAGAAAAGGTGTCTCACGTCAAAATAGACTGCTTAGAAGCTTGGGCAGCTTGGGGAAAGCCCCTTAGACTCAAGACGGATAATGGCCCTGCTTATACTTCCCATGGTTTTCGCGCCTTTTGCGCACAAATGCAGGTTGCCCACACTACCGTATTGTCCTACAATCCTCAAGGACAAGGTATAGTGGAAAGAGCTAATAGAAGCATAAAAGAAATGCTTCAAAAACAAAAAGGGGGAATTGCTGAGTCAGCGTCCCCCAGGGAAAGACTTTCTCTTGCGCTCTTTACCCTTAATTTTTTAATTCTAAATGACAACGATCAGTCTGCCGCAGATCGGCATATGACAAGAGACCCCATGGATACTAAAGACATGGTTATGTGGAAGGATGTTATTAATAATAAATGGTATGGACCGGATCCGGTAATAACGAGATCCAGGGGAGCTGTTTGTGTTTTTCCACAGAGTCAAGAAGTACCTCACTGGGTGCCAACGAGACTGACCAGGCTGGTGGAGACTGCAGCAGAACCCCCTCTTGAAGATGCCATCCACTCGTCTCCTGATGCAGCTGATCTTCCTGCTGTTAGCAACAGTGCTAATAGCAACCCCTGTGATAGCTAAACCGATGATGCTGTGGGCTGTTACAATTTACTGACTGGGCCTCTGGGGTGTCCTTTTTCAAAGAGTGGGTGGGAGTCGGAATGTTTTTAGCCTGCTGCCTGGGAGGATGCGTGGTCTGCCTATGGTTGGTCTGTCGCCTTCGAGCCCAAACCAGAAGGGACAAAGTTGTTATCTTGCAAGCATTAGCTGCTTTGGAGAGTGGATCCTCACCCCAGATCTGGCTGTCGTCCCTGAGAGGCAATTAAGCCTTACCATCCTGCATAGCCTTAGCACCCCGAGGGATTAGGGGATCCCATTGCACCGGGACAGGTATGCAATTTGCAATTTGGGACAGGGTGCTAGGCAAGTGCACTGCACTTGAGGAGGAACATCTCAAGAAGAGCATGCTGGGTTGCAAGTGGGTTGATGCCCAAGATCCCACCTCTGCAAAAAAGGCAACGGACGGGCCTGGTCATCACTGGGGAAGGCGCCCCTCAGGCGAAGGCCTGTGCAAGGTCCTAATGTTTTAGACATAGGCCCAACCTCTACTCTTACCTGTTGCCAAAAAACAAAAAAGGGGGAACTGTAGGGAGCCAGGGTAAACGCCATTACAAGATGGTGCCCACTCCCTTGCAGCTTTGAGGTAACCACTCCCTTTCAGGCGGTGCTTGGCGGGACGGTGGGTCCTGGGCTTTGTGCATGGGCGAGCCACATAGAGTCCCCAGCCAATCCCGTGGCACCTGGTGACGGTGAAAGGCAGACAACCAATGATAGAAAGACCCGTGTTCCTATTCCCTATATAAGCGGCCATGTTTCGGGTGCACGCTCTCTCGCGCTCAAGCTCTCCCATCAACTAAAAGGCTCTCCAATAAAGCGTGATCTGAGAAGACTCCTGGTGTGGTGTTCGTTCTTCCTCGCTGGTCGAGAAGGCGCGCGCCACACACTACTATATTGAACATTAGTAGAGAGAGGGGACATCCTTTCATCATTCTTAATGTCTTCATGCTTCCACCATTAGGTACATGTTTATTATCTCTTTGTCATATGCATACTCTGTATTATATTGAGGAATGTTCCATGCATTCCTAGCTTCTCAGACCTTTAATCATAAAGGGGTATTGGAGTTTGTTAAAAGCTATTTTTACAACTATGTATATATGATAATGTGGTTCTTGTCCCTGCTTCTGCTGATGGTTTAAGTTATGTTTATTGACAAGTATATTGGATCCAATTGGATCCTAGAATGAATACTGTTTGATTATACTATACGATTTTTTTGTTAGTTGCTGAAATTGGTTGGTGAGAATTTTATTGCGAAGTTCTGTATCAATGCATATCAAGAGTTCAGTTCATAGTTCTCTTTCTTTGATACGTCCCTATCTGATTTGGGGAAGAGTCTAATTCTAGCTTCATAGAATGTGTTTGATAATTTCATTTCCCTTTCTATTTCATTGAAGAGTTGGATCTGAGTATTGCAAGCTCTTTGCAGGCCTTAATTTCATGGTAAATCCTTTGAGTCCTAGATTTTTCTGGTATGGGAAATTGTTTATTGACATTTCATTTTCATTACTTCTTATGTATCACTTCCTGGTTCAGTTCGAGTATAGGAAAGCATAAATTTCTCTAGAATTCTCCAGGTGACTGCCATACGGTTTTCAAAGTACTTTCTTATAGCATTCTCAATTTTGCTTATTTATGTTGGGATGTCTAACTTTTTCTCTAATTTCTCTATTTGGGTGAGTTCTCTTATTGTTATTTTCAGGGTTTTTTTTTTATTATGAAGGTGTTAGACGGGGGGGGGGGTTACATTAAAATAAGTAATGAGTACATTACCCCCAACCTTGATATCCCATTCCCACAAAGTTATAAAGTTCATTTCTAACATAGTGTCTAGTGTTTATCACTGTTGCTTTGGTTAATCTTTGTCCCACCATTTCTGTGATTTCTCTTCGTTCCCCAAATCAAATTAACTTAGGTATAAGACAAAGGGTACGGAAATCAAAAACAGTGACTACAGGGAATAAACCAAAGGGGAAAAAGTAAATAGAAATAACTAAAATCGGTTCACCATACAATTATCTTGTATCCATTTCTTGGAGCTCATTTCAATAAGCATCATTTTCTATGGTGATATGCATATAGCTATTGAGCTATTGTGCATTTTTCTAAGAATATCCTAGATATATTCTAGTTTTTCCAAATGAGTGAAAACATGTAGTTTATGACTTTTGGGGTCTGGCTTTTTTGACTTATTATGTTTTCCAAATCTTTCCTTTTCCTTAGAAATGGGGCAATGTCATTCTTTCTAACGGAACCATAGAATATTGTTGTGAATGTATATGACATTTTTTTGACCGATTCATCTACTGAGGGGCATCTGTTTTGGTTTCATATCTTAGCTATGGTAAATAATGCTACATTGGACATAGATTTGATAGTAGCTTTACTGTGGCTTTGTTTGTGGTCATTTGGATAAATACCCAGGAGTGGGATTGCTGGGTCATAGGGGAGCTCTTCTGAGAAACCTGTACACTTCTTTATGGAATATTTGAGCAAGTTTACATTTCCACCAATAGTGTAGTAATGTACCTTTTTGGCCATATCCCCACCAGCCCAGCATCTATTATTTTTAATTTTCTTCATAATGGTCATTCTAACTGGGGTGAGGTGGAATCTCAATGTTGCTTTGATTTGCATTTCTATGGACAGAAATGTTGCATATATCTTCATGTGTCTATTGGCCATTCATATTTCTTCTTCAGAGAGTTCTCTCTTTAAATCTTTAGCCCACTTATAAATAGGGTTTTTGGGTTTTGATTATTTGTTTTTTTGGGGGGTTAACTTTTGGAGCTCTAAATATATTTGAGATATGAGTCCATTGTCTGTTGCAGAGCAAGAAACGATCTTCTCCCAATCTGTAGGCTTTTTATTTATCTTTCTATCTATATAAATTCTCTTCTTAGTTGGATTTGATAAGGGTCGGTCAATTCTGTTAATTTATTGATAGAACCAACTCTGTTTTGTTGATCTTTTTATGTTTTATTTTGTCTTTATTTAGGTATTTCTGATTTAATTTTTTTGGTAGGTCGTAGGGCTTGAACTCTGGTCTTGGGCACTGTCCCTGTGCTCTTCACCTCAAGGCGAGAGTGTTACCGTTTGAGCCACATTGCCACTTCCAGGTTTATATTGGTTTATTGGAGATAAGAGTCTCACGGACTTTCCTGCCAGGGCTGGATTTGACCCTCGATCCTCAGATCTCAGCATCCTGAGTAGCTAGGATTACAGGCGTGAGCCACAACCTGTGCGCGTCTCTGATTTAATTCTTTTTTTTTTTTTTTTTTTTTGTTTCTGTCTACTGCTTTGGGTTTGGACTTGTTCCTGTTTTCAAGAAGTTTGAGGTATATAATTAAAATACAGACTTGAGATTTCCCCAATTGCTTGATGTAAGCACTCAGAGGTATACATTTTCCTCTATGTATTGCATTTACTGTGTCCCAGAGGAGTTGGTATTTTGTGTGTTCAATTTGTTAATTTTCAGAAACTTTTAGATTTTCATTATAATGTATTCAGTGCCCCACTGCTCATTCAGTCATGTGTTCTTCAGTCTTCATGTATTTGATAATTTTTTTTTTGCTTTAGCTGTTTAATTCTAAGTTTATTCTGTTGTGGTCTGACATGATTTGGCAAGTCAATTTATGTTTCTTTCATTTTGAATAGAATTTCTATGTAACATAGGATATGTTCTATTTTGATGACTCTTCCAAGAGCTGCTGAGAAGGAATGTTTCTATTGATCCTGAATGTGTATTCTGTAGATGTCTGTTAGGGCTAGGCGGTCAATGTAGTTTTTTAGGACTGCAATTTCTTGGTTGAGTTTTTCCTGGGTTACCTATCCAAGGATAACAATGATGTGTTGAGATGTGTTTTTAGGTTAAGTAGTATTTGGTTGATGAAGTGGGGGTGCTCCAGGATTCAGGGCATTGATGTTTAGACTTTTTATATCCTCCTAATGGAGAGTTGCTTTTATCAATATATAATGTCTCTTCCTCCTAATTTTAATTTGAATTCTATTTTATCTTATGTTAGTAATTCTACTGTGGCTTGTTTATGGTGTCCATTTGCTTGAAATTTTTCCTTCCAGCCTTTCAGTTTGAGTATGTGTTTGTTTTTGTCAATAAAATGTGTCTCCTGTAGATACTAGATGGATGCATCTTGTTTTTTGATACTAGTATCTAATCTATGTCTTATATTTGGAAATTTAAGTCCAATGATACTGAGAGTTAAGACTCTGAAATATTTGATAAGTCCTGCTGTGTTATGCACCTGTTGTTAAGAGCTGTGCCTCATGTACTCTTAATATGTTTACCTTGTTCTCTGGTAGGGAGCATTCTATGTAACCAGTTCCTGTTCTTCTTGATCTTCTCTATGTAGGATATATTTGATTAACTTCTATCCTGCTGATTTGGTGGAGATACATTGTTTCATGTTTTCTTTGTCATGAAATATTTTTATATATCCTATTAATATAAAGGATAGTTTGGCATGGGAATGTATTCACAGTTGGTAGTTGTTTGCCTTTAATGTTTGTCATATATAATGACAGGCTCTCCTTTTTACCATATCAGCTAAGAAATCTGTATTTATTCTGACTCTATATCTTTTATAAATAATCCGTCTTTTGCCAGGTGTTGATTTGATCTCCTGTTGTGATTTCTTTTTCTGGATTTAGGTTTTTGTCTAGACCATTAAGTGTAGGAGAAGAGATCAGTTGTGGTGAGATGATGTCATGTTAATACTTGTGGTTACAATGACAGTTTGGACTGTTCAGTGGTAAGGTGAATTGAGTCTGTGTTTAGATGTGATTTTCTCTGTTCATGATTTATTTCCCATGTGGCCCTTTGTTTCCACACTTTAGTTGTGCTTTTGAATATGTTGGCCAACACAGTCACAGCAGTCACCTGCCTGGCTGGGTAACTTTTCATATATTTCTGTTTTCTTGTGAAGACAGTATAAAATCTGCCTCTGAATTTTATATCTATATATAATTATAGCTGATGGTGTGAACCACTAGAATTGGAGTATCTTCTAGGACTCTCAATATCTGTTTCATTAGAGAGAGCTAGGGCAATTTTCTGTTGTTATTCTGTCATTGTTTTTCCTCTTCCTCAGGTTTATTTATTTATATTGTGGATTTTTTCACATAATTTATGATTTGTGATGGTTGTATCAGATTATTTTTGTTTTTATATTTGTGTTACTTTGAAATAGTGATTTCAGGCTTGTATGAAGACACAGTAATAAAACGAAATGTGAAGAGCCTAAGGCTTAAAGAGGTACAATGAAGGCCTAAGTAACTCCATTACAGGCTAGCAACCATCTTGTGAGGTATGAATTATTAAAATAACCATGGGTTTGACCAAGAAATGACACAAAAAGAAAAACAATTCCTGGACAACTGAGACATAAATGATCCTTGGGAATGCCACAGGAATTTTTTCCAGATGCATTGATCAAACACTGGGTGGCCATGCAGGACACAGTGACCCAGTGGCCAGACAATTCCCATCAATATCACATCCATAATAATATTAGCCAATCACATATGTATAGCGTAGTTTGCTTAAGATGTTAACCAATCATGTAATTTCTCATGTAAAACTTCCTTAAAGTTGTTTGTTCAATACTATATTTAAAAAAAACTGTGTTTATTCTATGCTCGTGGCTTCTTAGCATCACCGGTTACTGAGTGGGTGCAGGATCAACCTCGAGCTGGCAAATAAATGAATCCTTTGTTATTTGCATTGGTCGTGGTCTCTGGTGGTCTTTGGGGGGTCTCGAGTCCAGGTACAACCAATAGGGGCTCATCTGGGATCTCCCTCATAAGCTCACCCAGACACCTGATCAGGGAGTAGTAAAGAACAGCCAGTAAGTTTTGTAACTGTGATATTTGTGTAGTTTTCAGGTTGGGTCTTGGAGTTGGCAAGAAATCCTGGCGGACGTGCTATAAGGTAGCCAACGGGACCAGTGGGAGATGTCCCCCAGATGCTAGGGAAGGTAAACTATTCACTAGTGCGGACACTTGGGCCCATCTGTAGTCCTGAACTGTCTGCTTGATAGTTTACAGGTTAGACTGTCCACTAGTGCGGACATTTGGGATGTTTCCTGTGTTTAGTCTGGCAATTTCTGTCTGACAGTCTACCACCCAGTCTATCACCTGCATGCTGTTAATGTGTCTTCTCTTAAAATCTGTGTCTGTCTGTATTGTGGCTTTCATGGAACATTTCCTCTTTCATATTCATCCTGACACAGATACCTGGAAACCCTGTTTGCCTCCATGTAAAATTTTTATTCTTTGTTCAGTTTCTTGTCCAACAATAATTAGTTTCTCTTTCAGACTCTCTTGTCTTCTGCCTCGAAGGATGAAATTTGGCTTAGAAAGTTGGCCCACTTGAAGCAAAGCTAGAGTCGGGTAGTCTTTTACCCGATGACACTGCTGAAACATCACCAAGAGTCTCCGTCTACCTCTTTGGGATCCTAAACAGGCCAGAGAATCCACACTTTTCTCCTTGGGACACTCTGAGTTGTGGTTTCATCCTAAATCCCCGAAATTTTGTGACATTTGTAATTGCCTTCCTCCTTTTTTCTTGTCTTTTGTGTGGATTGATATACGCTGAAATGAGTCAGAACCAAAGTACACTTCTTACCTTTCTGACAGATACCTTTAAAGATGTTGAGGAAAGAGCTAACAATTTAGGTGTTGAAGTTAAAAAAGAAAAATTACTTACTTGGTGCAAGTCAGAGTGGCCTACTTTTGAGGTTGGATGCCCGCCCCCAAAGAACTTTTAATCTAAACACCATTTGGGAGGTTAAATGTAGGGCTTTTCTCCCAGGAAGTGCAGGGCACCCCAATCAGATGCCCTATATTTTAGTTTGGCAGAATTTGGTGCAGAAACCTCCAAAGTGTCTGTTGCCCTTTCTACCCCTTTCTGTCGATAAAAACAAGATTTTAGCATTAGAAAAGGTTGTGTCAATTACCCCCTCAGCCTCATTATATACCATTTTACAGGAAGGGAGTGAAGATCTTCTCTTATTAGACTCTTATCTCCTCCCATACCCTTCACTGCTGCCTCCTCCACCCTTCATGGAGGAAGGGGAGGCAGCAAGAAATGAGGAGCCAGGAGCCAGCAGCAACTTGGAAGGTTCAGCAGGAAGAAATCGTGATAGCAGTCAGAGAGCGGCCAGCCTGAGACTCCCTGATACCAACATGATGCTGCTGTTCAGAGAAATTGGGCCACCGGACAAAACCAGAGACCCCCGACTTCAGTGGCCCTTTCCATGAGTGACTTATATAATTGGAAAACACAAAATGCAAAATGTTCAGATAATCCCAAGGATTTGATTTATCTCCTAGATAATGTAATGTTCATGTGTCAGCTGACCAGGGATGATTGCCAGCAGTTACTTCAGGTCTTGTTCCACACAGAAGAAAGAGAAAGGATTCAAACTGAGGCTAGTAAACTGGTTCTGGGGGATGACGGGTAGCCTACTGCTAACCCTGATTTCACCAATGCATCTTTTCCATTAACCAGGCCTCCAAATGATGGTTTGGACTACAACACGGCAGAATGTAGGGGGAGATTAATGGTCTATCACCAGACTCTAATGGCGGATCTCAATGCAGTAGCCTGCAAACATACCAATTTGACAAAAGTGTACATGGTCTTACAGGGAAGGAAACCCTACAATGCCCAAATAATCAAGGTCTACACAGACATTAGTGGACTTACTGCAAAGAAATATTTCATTAGGTCAAAGAATGTGCTAAGAAAGGGAAACTGAGCAAAGCAGTGGCAGCCCCATAGAACCTCGACACTAATGGCTAACAGTACTGCTAATAATGAATAGAGATGTCAGGGTTCAATTCCCCTCCCTGAACCCAGGGTAGCACTGAGAGTGGATGGGACTCCAGTAAAATTTCTAGTGGATACCTGGACCCAATAGTCTGCTTAAATAAAGCCCCAAGGAAAAGCCTCAAATAAAATCTCTTGGGTATTGGGCTAGTATGTAGCTCAGTGGCAAAGCGCTTGCCTAGCAAGTACAACTTCCTGGGTTAGATATCCAGTACCAAAAAAAAGACAAAAAAATACAGTTTAAAAAAACCCAAACAACAACACAAAAAACTCTTGGGTGCAAGAAGTAATGTTAATTAACCAATACTCATGGACCACCGAAAGAACAGTGGACCTGGGGATGGGATGAGTGTCCCACTCATTCTTCGTTATTCCATAAAGCCCTTATCCCTTATTGGGAAGAGACTTGTTAACCAAGGTCAGGGAACAGATTCACTTATATCCAGAAGGCCCCCAGGTGGAGTATGCTCAAGGAAGACCAATACAAGTATTGACTCAGGGCCTGGAAGATGAGGACTGGTTGCTCCAACCACCCTAGACTCCTGAACAAGAAATCACCTATTGGCTGGAATGGTATACAGAAGCTTGGGCAGAGACTGGCGGAGTGGGACTAGCGAAACATAGACCAGCTCTCTTCATCGAAGTAAAATCAGGGGTGGACCCAGTTAGAGTTTGACAGTACGCTATGTCCATGGAGGTACAGGGGGAATTACACCCCACATTAGGCGTCTGCTAGACCTGGATGTATTGTGACCTTGCCAGTCAGAGTGGAACACTCCCCTGCTACCAGTCTGCAAGCCCAAATCTAATGACTATAAGCCAGTACAGGACTTCAGGGAAGTCCATAAAAGGGTAATGGACAATCACCCTACCATACCTAACACCTACACTCTCCTGAGCACCTTGCCTCAATATAGGCAGTGATACATTGTATTAGATTTAAAAGATGCCTTTTTCAGCCTACCCTTGATGCCCAAAAGTCAAGATCCCTTTGCCTTTGAGTGGACAGATGTCAAGGGAGGTGTCAATGGATCTGGACAAGACTCATTCAAGGATTCAAAAACTCACCAACACTCTTTGACGAAGCTCGGCATGAGGACTTGGGTGAGTTTAGGGGAATCCACCCTGGTCTGACTTTGTTGCAATATGTGGGTGACTTATTAACTGCTGGTGAAACTGAACGAGAATGCATCCACGGAACCGAAGATTTATCCCAGATATTGGGAAACCTTGGTTAATGAGCATGGGCCAAGAAAGTGTAAACCTGCAAATCAGAGGTAACTTACCTGTGCTATTTATTGAAATGGGGGCAGCAATGTCTCACCAAAGACAGAAAAGAAACTATCCTTCAAAATTCCAACACCACGGTCACAGCACCAAGTAAGGGAGTTTTTGGGTTCTGCCACCTTTTGCCATCTGTGGATCAAAGGGTTTGCAGAGCTGGCTAAACCTCTTTACGTGGAGAAGCAACTGTTTCAATGGACAGAGGAAGCTGTATGAGCCTTTGAACAGATAAAAACTGACTTATTATAAGCCCCAGTGTTGGGACTCCCTGATGCCAGTAAACTCTTTTACTTATATGTGGATGAACATAATGGAATAGCAAAAGGAGTCCTAACCCAATATTTGGGCCCGTGGAGAAAACCAGTAGCCTACTTGTTAAAGAAATTTGACTCAGTAACAGTAGGATGACCACCATGTCTGAGAAAGATAGCGGCTACTGCTCTGATGGTAAAATACACAGATAAACTAACCATGGGACAAGAGCTGTATATGACCACCCTCCACACTATTGAGGGTGTGTTAAAGCAACCACCAGATCGGTGGCTCAGCAATACCCAACTAACCCATTACCAAGTAATGCTACTCAACCCTCTCAGAATCAATTTCCAGGCTCCTTCGGCTCTCCACCGGGAAATGCTTCTACCAGATCAGGATCTAAACATGCCACTACATAACTGCTCAGAGATCCTGGCACAAGTCCATAACATCCAAGAGGATTTAAGGGTCCAGCCATTGCTGGATGCTGAACTCGTGTGGTTTACAGATGAAAGCAGCTTTATTCATCAGGGAGAGTTATGTGGGAGTGGCAGTAGTGACTGAGACTGATGTGGTCTGGGCTGAACCTCTACCAGTAGCCATATCAAACCAGAGAGCCAAGTTAATATCCCTGACGCAAGCTCTAACCCTGGGAAAGGACAAAAGGCTAACTATGTACACTGACAGTCCATATGCATTTGCAACGGCTCATGTACACAGAGCTATTTACAAAGAAAGATGATTACTGACATCTGAAGGAAAAAACATCAATATTAAAGATGGAATCTTGGCTTTAATTACTGCTCGTTGGCTGCGCAAGTTAGTCAATGTTCATTGCCCTAGACATCAAAAACCTAAAGATGCTGTGAGTAAAGGCAGTAACCTGGCCTACAGAATAGCCCAGGAGGTGGCATTACAAAGCCACTCTATAATGATGATTAAAACCCAGACCCTATTACAAGAACTCTTTAGGATACTCCAATATACACCACAGAGGACTTGAAATAGATTGATCAACTGCCCATGGCACAATGCCTAAATGGTTGGTGGAGAGATATTAGGAGCAACATTATCTTACTAGAGCATTTAGGGAGGAAAGTACTGCTTAAGTTGCATTGAAGCACCCATATGAGTGCAAGGAAGTTGCAAGATCTGGTGAGAAATCCTGGACTTTGGATCAAAAATAACCATGCTAAAATAGAACAGATTGTCAGGGCCTGTAAGGCATGTCAACTGACAAATGCAAGGAAGAACTAAACAGAAACAGGCAGTCAAATCAGAGGAGATACCAGGAACTTACTGGGAGGTGGACTTCCAACTTGGCAAATATGGATATAAATATCTGTTAGTTTTCATAGATGGGTAGAATCATTTACTACAAAGTGTGAAACTGCACAGGTAGTGGCTAAGAAGTTACTAGAAGAGATCTTTCCCAGATTTGGCTTCCTTATGATGATAAGATCAGAAAATGGACCAGCTTTCATGTCCAAGGTAAGTCAGAGAATTGAAAGTGCTCTTGGGACAGATTGGAAATTGCATTGCGCTTACAGACCCCAAAGTTCAGGAAAGATGGAAATGTTGCATAGAACTCTAAAAGAGTCCCTGACCAAATTGACCATGGACACTGGCGGTGACTGAGTAACTCTCCTTCCCTTTGCCTTATACAGGGTATACAACTCCCCTTTTAAAATTGGTCTTTCCCCTTATGGAATTGTATTTGGAGTGCCCCTTCCACAATTCCTAACTTGTCACAACAGTTGCTTAGAAAAGATGATGACTCTGAACTTTTGTTCTCCCTCAGGGCCCTACAGAGGGCCCACCTTGATGTCTGGCCCAGACTGAGGGCGCTATACAAGTCGGGCCCTCCACCAATCCCATATCACTTCCACCCCGGTGACTGGGTCTTGGTGAAAAGACACTGACAGGAAAACCTGGAGCCGAGGTAGAAAGGACCTTATGTGTTCATCTTCACTACACCGACATCCCTCAAAGTCGACGGCATTGCTACCTGGATACACCATTCACATGCGAAGCCTGAAGATCCCATAGCGGATCTCGTTGAGGACCCAGATTGGCAAGTCTCACGCTCCAAAGACAATCCTTTAAAGCTCAAATTCAGTTGTAAAAAGACTGGGACACGAATTGTTATTGATGTATAACTTACTTGGAAATTGTATTAGCATAGTAGTAAGTGCAGGCAATTCCCCCACCCATAAATTGGACTTGGACTGTTAGTAATCAGGTAATGGGTAAATGTGTCCTTTTGGCCATGAAAGAGGGATCATTCCTATGGTTCCCAGACAAGCTCACATTTAACTTGTGTCAGTTTGCTGATGGAGTATGGGAAGGACCTAGGCTTATGAAATGTAGATGGAGACACTGGTATATATGCCCAGGGAAAAGGAGGACTAGTAATTTTGGAGGACAAGAGGACTTTTACTGTAAGAGCTGGGACTGCAAAACAAGTACCTCAGGAAAATAGAAAGGAATTGGAGGAGACCTTGTTACGTTTACCAAACCAGAACGTGCAGCCATCCAATTTAATGGACTGCCTGTACAAAACAAATTAGGGTCTTCCAGGATTCTGATGCCAGATTTTAATTTCGCTTCACAGACAAGGGTAAACAAGCCCTAGGATGGGAATTAGGAAAGAATTGGGGACAAAAATTGTACAGGGGAGAGACACATGATGGCATTCTCATAAACTTACAAGCATTTGCCACAGCCAGTTATTCCCCTTCAGTGATGGGACCAACACAGTTTTAAAACCAGTCTCTGCTGTAAAACTCAAAGTAGACAACAAGAAAGAGCCCGAAAAAGGGAGACCCCTTTAGGGAGAGAATCCCCTTGCCAGAGGATTCCCTATGGCAGCTGTTGGTTCAAACATACATTGTGATCAATGAGATCCATCCTGATATTACAAGTTCTTCTTGGATGTGTTATGACATGAGACCTCCATTTTATGTGGGTATTGCAGTGGTACAGAATGTAACAAATGCTAAAAACAACTAAATCATGTACGTGGGACAAAAGGAAGCCAAACTTACTCTATAGGACAAGGGTTATGTGTGGGACGAGTACCAACTAACTTTACTCACTTATGTAATCAGACCCAAGAATGGATTCCAGAGGATGGTTATCTATTACCTCCCCAAGATTCTTGGTGGGTATGTTCAATTGGCCAAACTTCCTGTGTCCACTTAGAAGTATTTTAGGACTAACAGTGTTTGTGTCATGGTACAACATATCGATTTCTCTACCATTTTCATGTAGACATGATGATAAAGATGTCTGCAGCAAGCTACTGGCCCAGAAAACCTAAAAGAGAAATAACAGCAGTAACAACGGGACCCTAGTAGGCTTAGCTGGACTAGCAACTGGGGTGGCATCCCTAATTACTCAGAGTACATCTTACACTAGCCTTCGTGCTGCTATAGATGAGGATAACAAAAACCTGGAAAGTTCTATAGGCTACCTTTAAAAATCACATGTCTCCTTAGCCAAGGTAGTGTTGCAAAACAGATAGGGGCTGGACTTAATTTTCTTACAACAAGGCGTCTATGTCCTGACCTCGGGAAGAATGCTGCTTCTACCCTAATCATTCCGGGGTTGTAAAAGAATCTTTAGCTAAAGTAAGAGAGGCACTAGCAAAACAAAAAAAAGAGAAAGAGAATAACAAGAAGGATGGTTTGAATCATGGTTAATTATTCCCCCTGGATAACTACCTTAATATCCACTCTGTTGGGCCCCATTATCATTCTGGTACTTGTGTTCACAATAGGGCCTTGCGTTGTAAATGAACTAGTGATGTTTGTTAAGGAACGTGTAACACCATGCAGATGATAGTATTGAGAACATAATATCAACTGATTCCTGACAAAAGACATAGTGCAGGCCCGTAAGGACCATGATTTGCCCTTAAGGTGCCCATTACAAAGGAGGAAATGAAGAGCCTAAAGCTTAAAGAGGCACAAAGAAGGCCTAAGTAACTACAATACAAGTTAGCAACCATCTTGTGAGGTATGAATTATTAAAATAATCATGAGTTTGACCAAGAAATGACACAAAAAGAAAAACAATTCCCGGACAATTGAGATATAAATACTCCTTGGGAAAGCCACAGAAATTTTCTCGAGATGCATTGACCAAACACTGGGTGGCCATGCAGGACACGGTGACCCAGTGGCCAGACAATTCCCGTCAATAACATGTCAATAATGATATTAGCCAATCGCATACGTATAGCTTAGTTTGCTTAAAATGTTAACCAATCATGGAATTTCTCAGGTAAAACTTCCTTAAATTTGTTTATTCAATAGTATAAAAACTGTGCTGATTCTATGCTCAGGGCCTCTTAGCATCACTGGTTACTGAGTGTGTGGAGGACCAACATCGAATTTGCAAATAAACGACTTTTGTTATTTGCATTGGTCGTGGTCTCTGGTGGTCTTCAGGGGGTCTCGAGTCCATGTACAACAAATGTATATTAGTACATTGAAAGAAAGAGAGCAGACATTTTAACCTATTTGCTACAAGTAAATTAATATTAAACAAAGCTAATTAAAATAATTACTTACTGTTCAGAAGATGAGTATAGTACTCTTGGATATCTTGCAGAAAAAGACTTTAGACTCATTGCAACTGATGACTTACATTGAAATTACTGGCTAAACTTTCTTCTTCAGAAAGGCAAAAACTCCATGTCTTTCATATTAGTATTATAAAATCATAATATCTGCATGTTGAATTGTTTTCCTCTGCTATTTTCAGTGCCATTCGTCATCCATTAGGTATCCAGGGCTTTGAAAGACCAATTACTTAAAATACCTATATTGCTTATATTGTGATAGAAATCTCCGTAATATTAATATGAATTTATCTCTGAGTCTCATCTTGAGCTACATTGATATAAAATTTATGCAGTCTCAAGCAAGAAAACTGACTATTTTACTCTTTTCTATGTTTTAATCAATAAATCTATTCTGTTTAGAAATGTTCTCATCTTTTATATTGCTCCAGCAAACATGTATTTCTAGTACTTTTATTGAAATAAATATAACATATGGAACATGAAAGCAAAACCACCCTTATGACTTTAATGTAAATCCTTGGGAATTTGCATTAAAAGTGCAATTCACATGTCTATACATGAATAATCTAATGCTTAAGTCAATTAGACACAAGCACTACCATACCACATAAAGTCTGAATGTACTTAAAGGCACCAAAATATTGGTGTTCATGAATATCACTCATTTTTAGAAAATGACTAGTCACAACAAAGTTTATATTTCAAATTTAAAAAATGGAAATGATGTGAATATCCTTTTTCCAGGAATAGATTTATTCAGCAAACAGGGAAACAAAAAATAAGGGTTTTTCATATAGAATGAAAGATGTAACAGCAGACTGTCTTTCCTTCAGATAATAAGTACATGCATATCGTGTGATTTATTAAGATACTATAAAAATTCATGAAAGGATTTGTGATCAGAAGTGATAGGTAAGCAAAGTAAGTGGAAAACTGAATATGTAAATTGTGCTTTCAATATAGGATGACAATTTTCCAATAAATGAGCCCATAGATGATGATTTTGTATCTGTAACACACATCCAGTATTCTACATTTTATTCTTCTACTTTCATGATCTCAATTGCTACTAAAGTATCAAGGTGGGCGCTTTCTTGGTTCCTAAATCCAATAAATTTAAGTATTTTGGAACAGTAGTATAAATTCATGGAGTTTGACTTGAATATCAAGTTTGAGGATACAGTATTTAGGGTATTGTTAATTGGTCTGAAGCAGCCAGGAACATATTATGAATACTCAGAACCACAGTAAACTAAGAACTAAGGACTTGATCTCGGGGAAAGATAAAGGTCCAGGCAAGATCTTAAGCTTAAATAAAGCAATGGAGCAAACATCAATCAACAATCATTACAGGTGAATGCAACTGATCTCTGATGTGTCTGGGTGGCAGCTGTGTGTGTGTGTGTGTGTGTGTGTGTGTGTGTGTGTGTGTAAGAGATAGAGAGAAAGAGAGAGAGAGAGAGAGAGAGAGAGAGAGAGAGAGAGAGACAGAGACAGAGACAGAGACAGAGACAGAGACAGAGAGAGAGACAGAGAGAGAGACAGAGAGAGAGAAAGAGAGAGAGAGAGAGAGGAGTGTGTAGAGAATTTTAATGTGGCTTCCATATTTACAGTCCATAGAGCATTGCTTGCTAGAGAGAAGGTGCTCATACCAGAGCTCTCATACCACTGTCATCTCTTTATACTGCAAAAACACTTGCTCAATATCTAATTAAAAAGGAAAACATAAACAAACATTGTACATGATTGTTTTGAAAATTAATTGGCATATTGAAGGTCAAAAGGAGGAATTGGAGATTAATATAATCTTTTTTCTCTCTTCTGATTATTACAGCTCAATAGCTATGATTTTCTGGAGTCTCCTGTAATGTACTCATTGATGAATTACTAATATGCTTAATAATATGAAACATATGATAGAGAAATAGATCAGCCAACAAGCACAACGATCTAGTGATAAAATCGAGCTTTTGAGAAAGGTTGCCACATCTTTTAGGAATGCAATTCCTTCATATGAACTTCAAATTTTATGGCTTTCCCTGTGTTATTAAAAAGTAAGAAAGTACTGTAGAAACAAAAATTCCTGTTCAGCCAAGTAGAAAGTGCTCATGTTCCCATCCTCATGTTGCCAATTTCCATTACATAAAGACTCTTTGTTAGAGAGCTTTCATTTATTGTAATTCAGCAAATCATCCTTCCCTGTTGGAGACAGGAAAAAAGATAATTTTGTTTGAATATTATTTTACATAAGTTAGTGTGTACAGGCATGATTTGTATAATTACAGAAGTTTGTAATAAATGTAAGTAGGGATCATGCCACAACTAAAAAATATAAAATTAAAATCACATAACAAGATTAGAAGTCACAGCATTTTGTGCATGAAAACATACATAAGACTAGTTGCAGAATTTCTTTTTTATTAATTTATTGTAATGATATTATACAGAGGGTTACAGTTACATTAGTGAGGTAATGAGTACACTTCCTCTTGAACATTGTTACCCCCTCCATTTTTTTCCTCCTAGCATCCCCTTCCTCCCTCCCTTGCCCAAGGTTCTTTTTTTTTTTTTTTGATTGTGATTAAGTGATTACATAATTTCCGGAAATTCACAGTATTGTGGAATAATGATGCTCATTTAAAGTCACAAATTCATTCTAACTTTCCTGGAGCAAATTGTCTATCACAGTCTGTAACATATAACGGTGTTCACATGTTATATACCATATATGTGATCAGCAGCATGGGGATATTTAGTAGTGGTTCAACCAGATGAGTGGGAGTTCTTTGTTTCTTAAGTCCAGTTAGGTTTGTCGTATCACCTAACATTTTGGATTTAGCATCCACTTATCAGGTAGACCATGTACCATTTGTCTCTTTGTTCTTGGCTTACCTCACTCAACATGATTCCTTCTAGGTCCATACATTTCCCTGCGAATGCGATTATTTTGTGATTTCTAATGGCTGCATAATATTCCATTGTGTATAGATACCACAATTTTTGGATTCATTCATCTGTGGTGGGGCATCTGGGTTGTTTCCATATCCTAGCTATTGTGAACAGTGCTGCAATAAACATGGAGGTGCACATGTCCTTGTATATTGGTTCTTGTTCAGGGTAGATGCCTTGAAGTGGTATGACTGGGTCGTAAGGGAGGTCAATCTTTAGCTTTCTAAGGACCCTCCAGACTGTTTTCCAAAGTGGTTGTATAAGTGTACATTCCCACCAGCAGTGTAATAGGGTTCCTCTTTATCCACATCCCCTCCAGCATTTGTCCTTGGCTGATTTGTGGATGTGGGCCATTCTGACTGGGGTAAGGTGATATCTCAGGGTTGTCTTTATTTGCATTTCCTTCACCACCAGGGATGATGAACATTTCCTCATGTGTCTCTTTGCCATTTTTATTTCTTCATTTGAGAAGTCCCTCTTTAGTTCCCTTGCCCATTTAGTAATTGGTTTGTTAGGTTTGGGAGGGATTAATTTCTTGAGTTCCCTGTATATACAGGATGTTAACCCCTTGTCTGATATATTGCTGGTAAATATTTTTTCCCAATTAGTTGGTTGTCTTTCTAGCTTAGTTGCGATAGATTTAGCTGTGCAGAAGCTTTTTATTTTAAGGTAGTCCCATTTGTCGAGTCTCTCTCCAACTTGTTGTGACCCTGGGACTCTGTTCAGGAAGTTCCTTCCTGTGCCTATTAGTTCAAGTGTCTCTCCTACTCTGTCCTGCAGTAGTCAGAATTTCTATTTTGAGATAAAATGTATATTAAAGTATAAAGCACTTTACTAACGGTTGAAACACTTTCTTCAGAGATATATTTCTTAGAGATATTTTTGCTTCATAATTTTAAGAAGAAAAATGGCCCCAAAGTAATTATTTATTAAAATCATTATTTTCCTGTTACTATGTGATGAACCTCCAAATTAGAAATCCAGATATAAGATTTAACTTAATTTAACCAAAAATATTTATTGAGTATAAGAACCTTCTGCTCTCTACATTCTTCACACTAAGTTTACAAAATATGATGAGTCTGAAATAATTAGTCTCTTTGTGACCTGTGTTGATATTATTTACAATGTGAGCGAAATGTTTAAACAATAGTATTTATTTTAGCTTAGTTGCTCTGAAGAGACAATAAATGATGTAATCAAAGGCTAAAAATGTCTAGATTTAATATTTAGAATTCAGGAAATGTTTTTGACCACTCTGGTTACTGGAGCCTTCTCAACAACCTCATGAGATAATTTATATTGATGAAGCAAAAATCCCAGAGGTTAGACATTTATGAATAAAAAAATCATGGCATTCTGAATATGTAGAGCTATGTATCAAACATAGAAAATTTAGCTTTTAAATATCTGTATATATTAATTCATTTAATTGCAGGGTATTTACTTGTTCTGAAAGGAGATAAAATTACATTTATTTTGAAAAGTAAACCTAATTATTCATTTGAAAAAGAGACAATATTTAAAATATCATTCATTTAAGGAACAAGATGTACAGTTAGTTGTTTTTTATGCCAATTATTTTCCTTAACCTGCTAGAAATATTAAATTAGTAAACTTGAATCATTGCTTTGTAGGGAAATAGAAATTTAGTTTCCTAAAACTCACGACTATAACTTTTACTCAAACAATTACTATGTAATAATTTTATGTTTTTTTTTTATCATGGAATCTTATTTAATATATTTTTATTCATTAAGTTAAATAACTTAAATATAAAATATTCACGAACAAAGTTTATCTAACACAGGTATTTTATTCACAATACATATCATGGTTCTCTTAAAGAACACTAGAAGGGAGTGTATTCTTTATTAATTTTTATTTATTTTGTTAAAATTTATTAATTGTCAGAATTGGCAATTCTATAATATATTTAAAGCATTTGATTATACTCCCTCTATTTCCTTTTCATTACATTTTTTTCCAAAGATCTTCTGTTTTTCACATAAAATTACATCTTTATATATGCACATATAATCTAATTTGTAAAAAATACATTTAAGCTAAACTGCAACTTAAGTCAAGATGTACAGTGGAATAACAGGATGGAAAAAACTTGAATATTTTAACTTCTGAATTGAACTATTATTATGATGATGATTAGGGTTAGGATCCCAGACAAAATTAGAATTAGGGTTAGAGAAATAGAAAATTTAGGTTCAACACAGGATGACCCATTGTAACAATGATACTCAAAGACCATTTGTTGAAAATTAACTTTACACCATGGGGAGGGAGGACTAAGGGAGGTGAGGTAGTAGGAGAACAACAAAGTAACCCTAGAACTAATAGCCCAGGCCTCCTCTGAAAATCTAAGGCTTGGGGTAAGAAATACTAGAACTCAGAACCCAGCTTCCCACATCACTAGGACTACAGGCCTGAGTTTTATGGACTCAACTTTTTTATACATACTGCAGTCAGTTTCATATTCACTTTCATTATATTCACTTCATAGATATATACAAATATATGTATATAATTATTCATCTATTTATAATCAGTGTTGTATCTAGAAACACAAATATATATTCATATAATTATAATCAAATTATACCACTTCTTTCCCCAATAATAATTACACTAATGTTTTATACAAAAAAATACTCAAGACTAAAAAGTTAAGTGCCTTTTTAATTTGAAAATCATATTAAATCTTATATATCATATAATATACTCTATATAACATAAAGAATATAACATGTATTTACATATAACTGATTTAATTGTGTTTTTTCTCCCTGATTTTGTGTTTGTTCACATCTGTAAGCCTTCTTTCTTTTATTGATGAGCGTTTTTACTTTCCAGTATACATATCTCCTATATATTTTTTCAAATATTTTCAGCCCTAATTAGACTTTTTATATTATTGGAATCAAATTTTTCTTCCATATTTGCCCAAAGCACAATGAAGATGTATACAGATTGGAACTCACTGTTGAAAGCGTGTCCCACATACCACTATAATTATTGTGGCATTTGTCCCAATTGACAGAATAGTTTTCTAGGACATCTGATCTGCTATGTCCTAACCTTTGGTAGCCACCTTATCACCCCATGCAGGCACAGCCTGGCTTCATTGTCATTCCCTGTGCATTTAACATCTCCCATTATGTCCAATAGTATCTCTTGTACAGACCCCTGTCACTCTGTTTTTCCCATCTCACAGAACACGTATTCAAGATGCTTCAGAGTGTAGGTTTAAAAGGAAACATTTAGGAATCAAGAATTCTAGAATATGTCAAAAACATTGACATTTTAATAAAGTTAGAAGAATAAATACAATGAACCTCTTATAACAATCAGGACAAAAAGAAAAAGAAGATTTTCTCAGAAAGGGGAGAAGGAATCTTGAAATATAGATTGGCCTCTAAATTGCCTTCAGGCAGAAATTCTGCCTCAGAATCCTCAAAGGGATCTACTTCCTCACTAAAGAGGATTTTCTTCCTGAGTCCAGGTAGGGACAGATTCTAATTTCTCAATTGGAAATTGGATACACTGTAAGAGGACTGGGAATTCTGTGACGAAAGATTCCCTTTCCTCAGTTGAATCTAGATTTTGGACCTCACTTATTGGTTTTTTTGAACATAGACTGGGGTCATTTTCCATTAGCACACATTTACCCTGAACATTATGACACTATTTTTTTATTATTATTATCGGTTTGGAGCTGATCTAGCTGGATTGTGAACATCAGTGGTAGACAATCTGGATCGTCCTCCTACTTGGTGGTATGTGCATCACATGTTGGGGTGGTATGTGCATCACATGTTGGGGTTCAGAACCAGTGGGATGTCCACAGGACTCAAAATCTACTTGGGCCTTTCTACAAATTTAAAAATAAAAACCTCTATGTTCACATGCTTTCTGGAGATCAGTGATGGATTCTGATCTCCATCAGTCACCATAGACGACATCACTGATGGATTCTTTATATGGAGTTCTACAGGAGCTGCTCTATGGTGATGCAAACCTGAGAATGGAAAAAGGTACAGGAGTCTTAGAGTAGACTGTAGAAGTTAAGGTGTGACTAAACTTCTATTAGAACCGAATGTGGAAAGCTATAGGATTTGAGTTCGGACTGAAAACTGATGAGAAGGTAAGGTGTTTCTAATGAGTGGCTACTTCCAAGTTCTTTCAAAAGGAGAACAGATATTACCTGGCCTAGAATATCCATAAAAGGACATTTTGCCAAGCTGGGGAGAACTAAGGGCTCTTGGCCAATCAGGACCATCCCTAGAGACACAGGTTCCATCCCTACTCATGAGGAATCTAAACAAGGACTTCTTCCTCTTTTTCTTGGTCTCATGGGTCATGGGTTCCTCAAGCTAGTCCAGAAGAATACATAAGTAGAAAAGCAGGTCTGAAGAGGTCATGTTGAGCTTGACATACTGTGTAAGTTCTTTTGGGTGTCATGGTTCTTGGGCTCATAGAAATGATCAGAGTAGAATTCAATCCACATAAGGAGGATGGAACAAAACATGCTGTGTGCAGATTGGTGACAAAGAAAATGAGAGCCCACACTCTCCATTGTGAGTCTTGTACTTTAGCCTCTTTCTGGCAGAACTTGCATGTTGGGAAGTGGGAAGAGACTCTTGCAAGCACACAACCCACTTAGAAATGTCTCAAATATAATCCCCTAAAATTCTCCCTGTAATAGGAAGAAAAAGTTGTTTCCCTCCCCACTGGATCGCATTTGCTATACACAGCCCTCCCTGTCATCCATGAGAATCCAAAACCACAAGCACATCCATAACTGTGTAATCTGCTATTCACTGAAGTGCCAAGCCTCAGCTCCCTGGTGAAAATCACAACTGGTGTGAAAAGAAGAAAGTTGACTTTGATTCAGAAACCTGAAAATACCAAGTTTTCAACGACAAAAACTTCTCTTTGTGCCAACATCCACTTACTTTTTCATTTGTTCATCTTCCTCCCAGTTATGGTAGAAAGATCTTTACCAATGGGAGGAGAGTAGGAAGTTAACTCTATGCTTCTCCTTTTCTGAAGTTAACTCTATGCTTCTCCTTTTATGAACTAACAAGACACAAATGGGACTGGTTATGTCACACATGGTAAAGTAAACATGACAGACAAAAAGTAGAGTTATGTCTATACAATTTCATAGAAATTCTGTGCATCTGTCCCAATAAATACACAATGGCTCATGCCTTTAATTCCACTAATCAGGAGGGTGAGATCTGAGGATCACAGTTTGAACCCTCTCTAGTTTGTAAAATTCTAAAGACACTTATCTTCAATTAACCAGCCAAATGCCAGAACCAGACCTTGGGCTCAATTGGTAGAGTGCTACAAATCAGACAACACTTAGGCCCCAAATTCAAGTTCAGGTTGCATCCTTTCTTCTGTCTATATTCCTTCAAAAGCCTCCAAGATAGTAATTTCCTAGGTGAGGGTGGACATTGGGTGCCACTGTCTCATTCCTTTAAACCTAGTCTCTCAGCAAGCAAATTGCTAAGCCTCCATTAACTTATGCGGTAAATGAAATTTTCTGGCAACCCAGTACTAAGGAATTAGCCGGGGAATGCACTTCTTTGTCTCAAGCCAAGTTCCTTTGATAAGACCCCAGTGAAACAGTCTCAGAAAGATAGCAATTATTCCAATAATCTGCCAGGGGTCTCATCAGCCCTGGGTTTGTTTGTCATGGGGCTTAAACTCTGGGCTTAGTTGCTGTCCCTCAGCCCTTCAGCTCAAGGTGAGTGTTCTACTGCCACAGTATCACTTCCGGTTTTCTAGTGGTTCATTGGAGATAAGAGTCTCATGGGCTTTCCTGCTTGGGCTGGCTTTGAACCATAATCCTCAGATCTCAGTCCTTAACTGTAGTGCTCTAACAGTTGTGCCACAGATCCAGTGCCAGCTTTCCTGTAGTGAACTGGAGAGGATAGACTCATAATATTCCCTGCTCAGGGTATCTGAACTAAATCTCAGGTCTCAACCTCCTGATTAGCTAGTTATAAATATGAGCCTCCAGAACCTGGTGATAATGCATTGTTACTGGAGACAGTGGGGTTGCAAATTTTAGTGCACCTTCACAACACTCTATATCATAAAACAGCAACAGTAAAACCCTATATCAAAATACAATAATAAGAATTAATTAGAATACAATTTAGTGATATATTCTGCTAGCATAAAATTGAGGAAAACTTGGTCTTAATGACTTAGCATCACAAAACCAAACAAAATGAGATAATTTCAGTAGACCCTACAAATTTTTAAATTCCCTCTTAATAATTTCAAAACATTATAAGAAACAGGAAAATATTCATACTTATAAGGAGAATGTAAAAAGGATAAAAGATGGCAGGTTATGAAATGGAAAATTCTACACTGTAGGAAAATTGCCATGGTGAATATATGGTGATATTGTCATGGTGAATATGATAATGTTCTTCAGAGCAGCAATAGATAAATAAATAAATAAATATATATATACATATATATATATATATATATATTACACATAGTCTAACTTGTCTATCTCTATCAATTTCCAATTTCTAGTGCACATTATCAATGTATTCATGTATATTGTATATTCCAAAAAATAACTAGCAGAGTCAGGAGGTTACCAAAATACATTAGCTTCAATGTTTTAGGAGATCAATGTGCTAATTATGTTTACTATTCTATATATTAAACATGTAGTGTATTATCATTGTATCTCTAAGTATATACAAACACTACTTCAAAGTGAAATGGAATACAACAATGTTTTGGAGGTACAAGCCTGTAAAGCTACCTGTTTGGGACATCATTTCAAGACCAGTGTACTTTTACCTGCAATTATCCCCAACCCCTGGCTCTGCGTCATCGAATACGTCTATCATCCCAGGTCCATGGGGAGCTGAGAGCATGAGGATTTCTATTCCACGCCATTCTAGACAAGAACTTCCACATGGCTCCATCTCAAAGAAAGAAGGTTCAACACTGGCTAGCACATATCTCCACCACCTAGGTGAAAATAAAAATAAGAGCTTTGTAGTAGAAGAAACAAACAATATTAAAACAAGCCAATACAAACCATCATGAACAACACACACCTAGTGTTTGTTTCTCATACCTATCATCCTAACTATAGCTAGGACTGTATTGGTGAGCCTGATGCACTAAACAGTTTATCATATTAAAAATGACTATTTGAGTGTCTGTTTTGATTTCGAGGTCTTTGATCTATTTGTAGTTGATTGTGGTGCCGAGTGATATATAAGGATCTAGCTTAATTTTCTACAAGTGATTAACTGATTTTGCCAGCACAATTAACTGAAAAGGCTGTCTTCCATTGTATTTATTTTAGCGCCCATATCGAAGATTAGGTGGCTATATGCCTGTAGGATCATTTGTGGGATTTCAATTCTATTCCATTGGTCCTGGGGTCTGTTCTTGTGCCAGTACCAAGCTCTTTTGATTATTATGGCTTTTTAGTAGAGTTCGAAATTTGGTATTGATATTCCTTCAGCACTGTTCTTTCTATTAAGGATCATTTTTGCTATTTGGGGTCTTTTATTGCTCCTTATGAATTTTTGGATTGCCTCTTCTCTTTCCTTGAAGAATAAGATTGGAATATTGATGGGTATCACATTGAATTTGTAGATAGCCTTGGGAAGTATTGCCATTTTCACGATATTGATCCTTCAAATCTTAGAGAATTGGAGGTTTTTCAACTTTCTAAGTTCTGTTTTGATTTCCTTTTTCACGTTTTCAAAATTTTCATCATAGAAATCCTTCACTTCTTTGGTTAATTCGTAGGTATTTTATTTTTTGTGGGGCTATTATGAATGGAGTTGCTTTCCTGATTTCAGCCACGCTTTTCTCATTATTGGCAAAGAGATAAGCCATTGATTTTTGAGGGTTAATTTTATACCCTGCCACTTTGCCAAAGTTTTGAATCAGCATGAATAATTTGTGAGTGCAGTCCGTGAATAAGAGAAACCTTCGGTCACCTTAGCACAGGCCAATATTTTCATAAAAGAAACACAGACACACAACAAATCAAAGAAAGGTTGGACAAATAGGATTGCATGAAATTGCAGAGCTTCTGCATGGCAAAGGACATAGCTAGCAATTTCAATAGAAAGCCCACGTACTGGGAAAAGATCTTCACTAGCCAGACAATGGACAAGTGTCTCATACCTAAAATATACCTGGAAACCAAAAAATTAAATCCCCCAAAACAAATCCCTAAAGAAACAACTGCCCAAGTAATAAGTAGCCTAAGACTTAAAGAGAAACTTCTCTGAAGAGGAAAGACGGATGACAAATAGACACATGAAGCAATGCTTAACCTCCCTAGCCATAAAAGAAATGCAAATCCAAACAACATTGAGATACCACCTCACCCCATTTAGAATGGCTATAATCAAGAACTATAAGAACAATAGATGCTGGAGAGGATGTGGCAAAAAGGGAACGTTACTGCTTGCTGGTGGAAGTGTACACTTGTTTAAAATCTTTGGAGGGGTTGGGAAGTTGGCTCAGTGGTAGAGCACTTGCCTTTCATGCCTGAGACTTGGGTTAGATTCCTCAGTACCACATAAGCAAAAAGAAAAAAGCAGGAAGTGGCGCTGTGGCTCAAGTGGTAGAGTGCTAGCCTTGAGCTGAAGAGCTGAGGGACAGCGTCCAGGCCCAGAGTTCAGGCCCCACCAGCGGACCTGCCCCCAAGCAAAACTTTGGAAAGTAGTATGGAGGTTCCTCAAATGACTCCACATACATTTCCTCTATCACACAGGAATCCCACTTTTGGGCATTTACCCAAATGATCACAAACAAGACCATACTAAAGTTACCAGCACAACTATGTTTATTGCAGCATTATTTACCATAGCTAAGATATTGAACCAACCCAGATATTCCTCAGTAGATGAATGGATCAAGAAAATGTGGTGTATAAACAAAATGCAAATCTCTGCCTTCATCAGAAAAAATGACTTCGCCCCATTTATTAGGAAATGGAAAGCCTTGGAAAAATTATATTGAGTGAAGTAGTCCAGGCGCAAAGAAACAGGTCCTATGTTTTCCCTTATTTGCAATAACTAGTATATGTCCGAGACAAGCAGAAAAATCTAATAAGTTGATATTAGTTGAAATGAACCGGAAGATAAATATTCAAATGTTTTATTTTTCTTTCATGAGATTGTTACTAACATATCTATAAGATGATTTATTTGTTGTATTGTATGTCCCTCCCCCACAGTATAACCCCAGCTTTCACTGTATTTGATGTTGGTATAATTTGTGGAGGGGAAGGGAAAAAACAATTTTTTAAATTAGGGATACAGGTGCACCCACTGCAACAATGAGATATACAAGACTTTTTGTTGGAAAACGAACTTTACAACTTTGCCCGGAGGTTGGGGGTGGGGAGTGGGGAATGGGGGTTAGGGGAGGTGTGTGGCAGGGAAATAAGAAGGGATGGGAAGGGGAAACAAAGGAGTGGGCAACAATTCCTGGTAAGAAATGTGCTCATTACCTTGCCCATATAATTGTAACCCCACTCTATAGTATTTTTACACACAAAAAAAAAGACAATTTCAAGGCAGGTGCCAGTTGGTTAAGCCTGTAATCCCAGCTACTCATGAGGCTGAGATCTGAGGATTGCTGTTCAAAGCCAGCCCAGCAAGAAAAGTCCCCGTAAGACTCTTATCTCCATTTAACAGCTCAAAAGCCAGAAGTGGCTCTGTGGTTCAATTGGTAGAATGCTACCTAACTTGAGCACAGAGTCTCAAGGACAGTTCCCAGGCCCTGAATTCAAGCCCACAACTGACAAAAATATAAATAAACATCTAAATGTCTGAATTTCTTGTGAAATGGTAAGTTCACTGTATATACCTTAGTAACAATTACATTTATAAAAAGAATCTGAGAAATCCCGAAGACATGGGTCCTTATGATGTTCATTTTCTTTCCAAAATTTCAAAGTCCCAGCATCTGAGCTGGTAGCACACAGATTGTAGCCCAGAGTGATGTGAAAATATGAAGCCAGAGATCCTTTCATATTTTCCCACCAACACTTTTATTACTTTAAACAAAAAAACAAAAACAAAAAAAGCAAACAAAATAGACTTTATGGTTAATTAAACTGCTATTAAATATTCCAGGCAGGGGCTAGGTAGGTGACTCAGTGGTAGAGTGCTTTCCTTGCATGCATGAGGCGCTGGGTTCGATTCCTCAGCACCACATAAGCAAAATGAAAAAAAAACCGTGAGTGGCACTGTGGCTCAAGTGGTAAAGCACTCACCTTGAGCTGAAGAGCTCAAGTGCCTAGGCCTAGAGTTCAGGCCCCATGACTGGACCTCCCCCCAAAAAAAGATTCCAGACAGAATTATATTGTTAAATGATGAGTCAGTACATATGTTTTGTAGATACTGAATTCACATGTGTCACAAAAGTATCCATGGATTAATAGCTAGAAACTCTTAAGAGTAAAGCATATTAATTAGGTGAGTTTCATGGGTAGTCAATGAAGAGAACAACACACTGTATTCAGTCAGGTGAACTAGTTTATTTACTGAACTTCTGCCCATGCCATATATGGTAGAAAGGCATGTACAAAAAATGGGGCTACTTAACCTCGGGCAAGGACGTATCCAGGTGAAGTATCGGATGAGGTGTGGCCAGGTGGGGGAAAATACTGGCCACACTGGATCTAGATGTGACTTTAAGGCCTGGGACTCACCTCTGGTTAGATGGAAAGTGTGACCAGAGGCTGACCAGGTTGTGACTTAGCAGGAGGGGACGGTGGCTGCCTCCAGGTGTGGCAAATACATAGGTAACACTTAAAGGGTGAAAACTTAGTCAAGAAGTGGGAAAGTGTCAGCAAAGGGTCTGCATGGCCTGGACCTAATACAAAATACAGGAAGTACCTCTGCCATGTGATTCCTGACTCCAAAAATTTAATTTTTAATCATTTTCTTTCTCTTCCTTCCTTCCTTCCTTCCTTCCTTCCTTCCATCCTTCTTTCCTTCCTTCCTTCCTTCCTTTCGGGCTTTCTTCCTTCCTTCCTTTCTTTCTTTCTTCCTTCATTTCTTTCTTTCTTCCCTCTCTTTCTTTCTTTCTTTCTTTCTTTCTTTCTTTCTTTCTTTCTTTCTTTCTTTCTTTCTTTCTTTCTTTCTTTCTTTCTTTCTTTCTTCATTCTTCTTTTATTTTCTTACTTTCAAACTTACCCTACATTTTAAAATCAAATCACCTATATTAAACAATGATTAACTCGAATTACCTGTATTCATTTATTTCTGTCATATCTTCTAGAGGTAGGCAGAACTGGAGTTCACACCATTAACAAAAGTGGTAGAATTTGAGAGGATCACAGTTCTGATTCAGTCTAGGAAGGAAATTATCTCCCATATCAACCTACTAGGTAGGGATATTGGAATGCAATCATGATTCCTGTTTTTTGGGGTGGGTGCAAAAATTGTTACTCTATGATTAAAGTAACTTAAACAAAAAAAGATTGGTGGAGTGACTCCAGTGGTGGAATACCTGTCTGGCAAACACAACAAAACTCAAGTCAACTTCCTAAAGATAAAATAAGAAAAGGAAAGAAAGAACAACTCATACTGAGCATGTGTCCAATGTAAAGATTTAAACTAACTTATTGTCATTATAAATGCCATCATCTATTTATAGGGGTAAACACATTTTGTGTCAAGCCTAAATGAAAAAATAACATACTATATATAAAGCTTTGGTAAAACAGAGGTCTAGCTTACAATGATGAACACATAAGTATGCATGTGTAGTGGTGTTGCAAGTTTGTTAAGGCTTATGAAAGTGCATCCTTTTGATGAACTTGACATGATGAAATTACCTAACCATACAGTTCACCAGACAGATACACACACACACACACACACACACACACACACACACACACACACACACACACACACACACACACATATATATATATATTAAGTAACATAATATATAACAATAAAAAATTTACAATGAATAAATTTAGTGAACAGGTACCTTTCCCAAAGAATTATTTACCTGAACCAATTCATGTGTTAAAGTCTCCAATGCTATATCACACTTACCTGGTTGCTGATCCTTTTCAACTTTTTTAAGATATTGTTTTTTCTTTGTTTTTCAGATGAAAAAACCTGCCAATAAATATATTTGTATGACATTCCTTTCTTTAGTAAATGAAAAGCACATTTTGTTATCTGGCTCTTTATGTATCATCAAAATATTTTTTTATAATTTCAAGTACATATTGTCTTAGAATTAGATCTCACTCATTCTCTTCTAATAGTACCTATGGGAAAGAGAATATGAAGGATCATTCTGTTACTTTGGGAGCTTCTGTCATTTATCACTGCAATAAATATTATGAAAATGAAACTCTGAAATTATTTAGAGAGATGACTTGAAAGTTAACTTTTTACACACTCATGCTACTCCCTCAACTAAATCATAGAACTTAAGTCACAATTTAGCTGTGTGCCAGTGGCTCATGCCTCTAATCCTAGCTACTCAGGAGTTGAGGTCTGAGGATGGTGGTTCACAGCTAGTCCTGGAGGAAATCTTTGACAATCTTACCTTCAGTTAACTTACCTTCAGTTAACCACCAGAAAACCGGAAGTGTCACTGTAGCCCAAGTGGTAAAGTGCTAGCTTTAATCTGAAGAGCCCTGGGAAAATGCCCAGACCCAGAATTCAAACCCCATGACCAAGAAGAAGAAAAAAGAAACAAAGGGGCAAAATGTAACATTTTTAAGCTAATATGCACATATACATAAAAAATGTATAGAAATAAAACTATAATAGTCCCTGGACTGGCAAAGAAAAAGATATTAATGTGAAATTGCCTTCAATAATTCATTTAGACACTCTATACCGAGAGCAGGCTACTGGAACGCACATCACTAATTGAAGAGGTAAAATTTGAGAAAATCACAGTTCAAACCAATGTGCAAGGAAAGTAATAAGAGTCTCATATCATCCTAAAGCTTGGCATGTTGGAATGCATTTGTGATCCCAGCTACTTGGCAGACGGAAGTGAGGAACTTAGCCTCTGTTCAGCCCTCAGCAAAATTGATAACCTATGAGTAATGTAACTAAATTGAAAAAGGATCTTCTAATGGTAGGATACTTGTTCAACAAACAAAATATCTAAATTCATACATTTCCTAAAAGAGGAAAGAAAGAAAGAAAGAAAGAAAGAAAGAAAGAAAGAAAGAAAGAAAGAAAGAAAGAAAGAAAGAAAGAAAGAAAGAAAGAAAGAAAGAAAGAGAGAAAGAAAGAGAGAAAGAAAGAGAGAAAGAAAGAGAGAAAGAGAGAGAGAAAGAGAGAGAGAAAGAAAGAGAGAAAGAGAGAAAGAAAGAGAGAAAGAAAGAGAGAAAGAAAGAGAGAAAGAAAGAGAGAAAGAAAGAAAGAGAGAAAGAGAGAGAGAAAGAAAGGAAGAGAAAGAAAGAAAGGAAGAGAAAGAAAGAGACAGAGAAAGAAAGAGACAGAGAAAGAAAGAATTGAAGGAAGGAAGACAGAAAGAGAGAAAGAAAGAAAGCAAACAAGGAAGAAAATAGAAATAAAAAGGGGCTGGGAAGGTGGCTCAGTGCTAGAGTGTTGGCGTTGCATGCATGAGGCCCTGGGTTTGATTCCTCACCACACATAAACAAAAAGAAAAAAAAAGCCGGAAGTGGCACTGTGGCTCAAGTGGTAGAGCACTAGCCTTTAGTTGAAGCGCTGAGGTACAGCACCCAGGCCCAGAGTTCAGGCCCCACGACCAAACTCCCCCCCCCAAAAAAAAAAGAAAGAAAGAAAGAAAGAGAAAGAAAAGAAAGAAGGGAGGAAAAAAGAAAGGGAAAGGAGATGTATAAATAAAAAAAACTCAGCATGTGTTAGATGTTAATAATGACCCTAAATTATTTTAGCTATAAATGCCATCATATAATTCTGGGCAGAGACATTTTTCATCAAGCCTGAATAATCTATAGCATACCACAAACAAAGCTTTGGTAAAATACACGTCTGGCTTAATCTGTTGGACCAATAGGAGTGTATGTCTAGTGCTGTTGCAGTTATGTTAAGGTGTGTGGGAATTTACCATCCTGACGATCTTGCAATGATGAAATTGACTAATTACACAATTACTTGGGCAGATACCTGCTGAGATCTATATTAAGTCACAGGTTAACAAAGAACAATATTTACAATGAAATATATTGAACGACCAGGCATCATGACCAAAATTATTTTTTACCTGATTCATTGTATGTTTTACATTCTATATCAATTGTACATGTTCCTCATTCCCTTCTGTCTCAGTATGTTGTCTTTCCTTGGTTTTATTTGTTTTCAGAACCATGGTATAACAGAACATTTCTTGTATTTTTGTCTTCTAGTATTCACAAAGTCTGCAGTTAAATATGCTTAAGTTCCTTTTGTTAGAAAAATTAAAGCACATTGAGTGGGATCTTCATCATAATTTTGTTATAATCTCAAACATGTTTTTATCTCTGACATTTTACCTGTGTAATCACACTTCAATCTTTTCCAAAGGGCACTTTGGTGGAAGTAAGAAAATCAAAGTTGATTTTGATAGACAATTTCGGTTACTAAAAACTCTGGTACATAGTAAGGTAAGCAACTCCGAAATTATTCATTAGAAAGATGATTTGAAAGTCATCATTTTACACACTAATACTCTTTCCTCAACAAAACCAGAGGATTTATAATAACTAATATTTTTGAAGTTAATGAGCACTAATGTTCATGAATTTTGTAGAAATAAAATGATCACCCATGAAACCTTACTGATACTTCAAAGAATACTTTCCAGTTAGAAAAATCATCTTCACACATTTTTGCACAATGTGTATCTGCCTGGTAACAGAACCCCAAACTAGACTAAGGCATCTAATAGCTATCTAATTTTTGTTGTCTTTATTTAATGTTGCTTTGTTATCATATTGATTAATATGAATTCTATGACTAGTATAAAATCATATTTGTACTAAAATTTACTAGGTGGGACCTTCATGGATGAGGTTGTGTGGGGTTTCTGGTGGAGCCCTCTCTGGTACAACGGAGGAGTTGGTTGTGGCACATCCTCTGTGGTGGAGCAGAGAAGGGCTTTGAGGGTGAAGGCCAGTCTGTGTAGGGCTTTGAGACAGCAGTGAGGATACTGGAAGGACTAGACTTATTAGGGGTTGTGTCTCTTGTGGAGTAGGAGGGACTTTAGGATGGAGACTGGCAGGTGGATGGGTTTTCAGTGGAAGTCACTGGAGTCCAGTGGGGTCACTGGAGAGGAGGCTGTTTGGGGCAGAGCTTTGAGAAGAAGAACAAGACTACAAAGAAGAGATTACTTAGAGGAGGGGTTCTGGTGGACCACTGTGAGCTCTTGTGGGATATGTAGGGTGGGATTTCCCACAAGGCAGGGCGAGAAATCGATGCAAGAGGCTGGCAGAAGGTGGGGTTTCTGGTGCAGGAATGCGGAGCTATGAGGGAGAGACTTTTCAGGGTCTGGCCTTGAGAGTGCAGGGAGGTGCTAGGAAGAAGTGGGCTAATAAGGGGCAGGGTTTCTGGTGGAGAATGGCAGGCCTTTTGGAAGTGTGTTAGGGTGGAGGTGGGATTTCTGGCAGATCAAGATGTAGTCACGATGTATGGAGGAGTTTTTCAGGACCAGGGCTTTGTGAGATCACTGATAGAATCCAGTGGACTAGATTAGTTAGAACGGGTTTCTGGTGTAGCCAGTCACCACTTCGTAAAGAAGAGTAATGTTGGGTAAAGATTTCAGTATTGCAAAGCAGGACAAGGAGTTTGGACAGGGTTTCCAGTAGGGCAAGGCTACCTTCAAAAAGGGACTTTGGAGGGACAGGGATTTACACTTGAACCTGGTGAGGCTTCCAGAATGAGGCTAACTGGTGCAGTGGTTTCCAGTAGAGCAATGTGGGTGTTGAGAGATGGGATCGTGTGGTGGGGGTTTTCTGGAGCAGGTCAGGTCTTAGAACCATGGGGCTAATTGGAGGAGGGGCTTTCAGAAAGAGTGGAAGGTCTACAAAGTTGTAGGGTAATTATAGGCAGGGTATCTGGTGGAGTAGGGTGTGGATCTGAATGAGGATCCAATAGGAGGGTGGGTTTATCTGGGGAGCAATGTAGGTCATTGAGAGAGTAGATTTGGGAGGTGGAGGGGCTTGTGGTGGAGCAGGGCTGACTTTACAGGCAGGAGATGGGCTGTGTAAGAAGCTTCTGGCCACACTAGGTGGGGCTTCAAGGGCAGGTAAACGAAGGTGGAGGATTTTTGTGTAGCATGATGTGCTTTCTGGGAAGAGGTAGGTTCAGGGCTGAGTTTGACAGGTTAGCCCACTTAAAAGGAGGCTAGTTATGGTTGGAGTTTCTGTTGAAACCAGGAGGGGTTTGAGGGAGCAGTCTGGTTGGGGGTGGCATATGAAAGGGAAGTAGGAGCTTGGAGGTACTAGAATATGGGAGCAATGGGACTATGAGGGACTAGAGTAGTTATGGGCGGGGTATCTGGGGGATGAAGTGAGGATTCAAGGGAGGAGCCCGATTTGGGGGTGGCGTTCTTGGTGCATCAAAGCAGGCCATAGAGGGAGGAGATATGGATGTGGCCTGGTTTCTGGTGGTGAAGAGCAGGGATTCCAGGAAGGGGTTGAGCGGAAGAAGGCTTTCCCTCTAGCAAAGGAGCGCTTTCAGGAAGGAGTCTGGTTGCAGTCAGGATTTGAAAATTTATAGCGGGACTACCAGGTGGTATGTTAGTTAAATTTGGACTTTTTTAGAAGGAGGCTGACTGGAAGAGGGTTTCCAGTGGATATAGTCAAGTTTTATGGGACGGGAGAATAGGAAACGGGCAAGACTTAGTGAAGAGTGGGGATCCAAAAAATAAACAGTTACTGCTAAGAGGAACACCATTTTCTGTCAGTGTACAATTATATTACTTTATGTATGCGAGAGATATTGGAGAAAGTAACCAAGTAATTACATTCCTAGTGAAATTTTTCTTTATTCCAATTGAGTTAAAATAAAACCACATGTCACATCAGGCTCAGAGGCATGCAGTAGACTAAGACACATGAAGCACTGGACTTGATTCCCCAGCACAACCTTTAAGGACGACAAATAAAAAGTGTAAAATTTCTCACTTGGTCATAATGGACACTCTATTGTCTTAAAATTGTGAATGAATAGAACTTTTACTCTGGCCATTTTAGAAATCCTAAAACTAAATAAGTAGTAGTGTTTTAACCTTATATAATATTGGAAAGTATGTTAAAATAATTAGGAAAATATAAAATTGTATGAAGAATGTTCATTCTCCCACATCAATTTTTAATCTAAAAGAATTTAAAAGCACAAATTTTCCATAGAATGAGATTGCAGCATGGTTTCTTTTCAGTCATCAAAAGGGTGACTTAAGCAATGTGTCTTTTTCATTGGATGCATCGATGTTAAAACATATGTAACAATGTGAAGCACTAAGATGGCATGTTGAAGCTGGAGGCTAAACAAGCTCTCACATAGAAAGAAATTTTAGTGTTCCAGTGAACAGTCCTAGGCCAGAGAATTACACCAAATGTGCCATCACAGTACAGAGAGTTTGGCTAAATGGGGAAAATCCAGGCAAGGAGAAAGATCTGAGCACTCGCCGGCAGCCACAACAGTGGCGGCTGCTGTGGCAGTGGTCGTAGCCGCCATACCTGCAATACAGAGAGTCTGGGACAGAGGTGCCAGAGGCAGTAGGCAAGGGGATTCTAATCAACACCAGCAAGAACTGAGAAGGAGCAGATATCTTCACCCTGCAGATCACAGACCAGAGACGACACAGGAACCAACACTCTGGCAATATGAGTAGAAGCCTGACATCCTCACTCCTTCTCAGAGAGCACAGGAGGGAAGGCCACCCATTCCCCACCCCACTACCAGAGATCTCCCTCTTTGATACTGGCAAAGGCCTGGCTGAGCTGCTAGCGCCAACTCAGGCTTTGGGAAAAAATAAAAGAGTCATTTGGCAGGTCACAGGAACCTGCCCAGACTTGCCAGGCTCAACTCCACCCAGGAAAAAGTCACCCACCCCAGGCAGAGGAAAATTCACCCTCAGGAGTAGCTTTCTTCACTGGGTAAACAGAGCCAGAGGCTGCCCCTCCCTACAGCAGCCTAGACAATCAATTGAAATTCTGTAAACATAAACGCTGAGAATGCCTCCAGGCTGGGCTCTGTGAGTTTCTCAAGCTAGCCCCTCAGGGAAAAGCTACTGTTTCCTGAAAGGCCTCAACTCTACCAAGAACTTAGCCTCAGCACAGCATCTCCAAACTAGAATAAACAGCCATCTCTCTCTTTTGCAATACTCAAAACAGATCTCCCTGCCACTGAACTAGCCTGGGAGGAGGATCACAAAATCCTGGGTAAAGCAGAACATTTTTCTGCTTGCCCAAACTAACCTAAGTTACCAATCAAGCCACAGAAAAACTAAATACCACAGGCAGACCAGAGACTCCACCTAGAGAGTGATTACTAACACAAGGGTGATACAGAATCTTCCAACCCCCGCCCCCAAAAATAAAAGAAATTTTTTGTACCTTATTTTTAATTTTTAATTTTTAATTGTTTTAAAATTTTGTTTTCTATTATTTTTTCTTTTATCCTCATATAATTTTTATTTTAGGTGTATGTGTGTGTGTGTGTTTTCATCTCTACTGATCTTTTGATCCTTTTTCTTTCTTCCTTTCTTTTCTTTCTTTTCACTTCTCTTTCATTCTTTTCTGCGTGACTTAATTGCTGTTCTGCTCAGATATACATGTCGTCAATTATTAGATCTTATCCCCCAACGTGTACACACTTAATCCAGAAATTTATTACTCAATTCATAATCTTAGACTTAAAATATTAATAGCAGTATTACCTCTTTATACCCATATAATATTTTAAAACATTTTTATTTTTCTAGTTTTTCATGTCTCCTTTCTATCCCTCCCCTTCTCTTATCCCATCCCCATTCTTCTGTGAATACTATTTCTTCAAACTTGCAGTTTTTAAGGGTTTCACTTTTTAATTTTAAATTTTGTGTTTTCCATTTTTTCTTGTCTCTTTTTTCTTTTTCTTCTTTTTTTCTTTATTCTTTCTTTTCCTTTTCTTTTTTTCTCTCTCTGCTATCATTCTGTCCAATCCATTTCCATCTTTGAGATCAGAACTTGGTTAAGTCCATTCTCCCTCACCTTCTCACATCCCTCTAATCCTTTTTCCCCCACATTCTCGCTAAGCCTAATCATTTCTGGTTGCAAAATTCTTCTTTCATGTTCTTAGGCAATTAAGACATACTTGTTTGATGTTGAATAGATTTTATCTCTTGAACTAGATTGTTTCTGCAGACTTTTGACTGTGCAACTACAGATTTTGGTTGATGCTTACCTTACAATAGTGTTCTAGCACAAAACTGGTGTTACTCTCATGCCAAATGGGCAGAACAAACCGGAAAAACACAAGAAAAATGGCAAGTCTGAGGATGTCAACTCCCACTCATGACAATCAGGGGACAGAACAGATAATAAATAATCCAGAGGTGAGTTCCCAAAAACCTCTACAAACACTTCAGGTAAACAGGGTCAATGAATAGAGTGAAAACATGCAAAGGTCTCAGTGTGAGCATGACAAGGATAGAGAGAAGGCAAAAAAGATCAATACATGAAGGTCATGAGCATGAGGAAGCTACTCAAAGATTGATACAGGAAATTCGTGAACAGATTGAGAACACTTAAAGAGAAAAATAGGAATTGCCTGGGCAGGTTGAGATCAAAGAGATAGACAGGAATTGCGTGAGAAGGTTGAGATCAGTCAAAGAGATAGGAATTTTGTGAGCTGGCTGAGAGCAGATGAAGAGAAAGTCAGGAATGGCATGAGCAGGCTGAAAACACTCAAAGAGAACTACAAGAATTGCATGAACGTGAGGAAGCTAATCAAAGAGAAATATAGGAACTGTGAGATCGGGATGAGAATAGACTAAGATCGATAGAGGCATTCATGGAATCCATAAACAGAGAGGTGAAAGAAGTCAGGGAGACCACAAAATGAATGCTGAATGGAGCCCAACAGAAGGAATGGTAGTCCAAGGAAAGCATAACCAATCAACTAAGTGATTTGAGAATATACACTAAACACCAAATTAAGGAAGTAAAGAAGTTCATAGAAGATCTAAAAAAAGCTCCAACACAGAATCTGAAGCCATCAAAACCGACCAATTAGAAGGAAAAGAAATGAAAAACAAATAGAAAGACTTGACAATATGTTAGGCCATGCAGAAGATCAAATCTCAGGGATTGAACACAGCCCAGGTATTATAGAGAAAGAACATACAACCATCCAAGACAAATCCAAGAAATATGACAGATCTATTCAACATTTGGAAGGCATCACCAGAAGGCCTAATCTGAGGATAATGGGTATAGAGGAAAACCGAGAGAGAGAAGTTAATAGTCTAGGAAATTTGATTAACAGAATACTAGCAGAGATCTTCACAAACATGCAAAAAGATAGGCCTATTCAGATACAAGAAGTTTTTGGAACTCCAACTAGACCAGTCCGGAACAGGACATCTCACCAACACAATATAATATGCAAAGGATCAATTCAGACCAAGGGAAAGATCCTTAAAGCTGTCAAGGAGAAAAGATCAATCACCAATAAAGGGAAACCACCTCAGAATTCTCAGCAGAGACAACTAAAGCAAGAAGAGCTTGGGATGGTGTATGCCATGCCATAAAGAGAAACAACTATCAACCAAGAATCCTGTACCCAGCTAAACCCTACTTCATAACTGAAGGCCAAATAAAAACCTTCCATAGCAAAGAAAAATTGAAACAATATATCTCTGCCAAACCAGGCCTACAAAAGATACTTAAAGGTATCCTACACATAGAAAACCAAAAGACCACAATAAAGGCCAAGAAACTGCACCCCAACTGAGAATCCAAGAACCATAGGAAGAACCCAATTGCCACAATCCCAAGAAGGTGGATAAAATGGCAGGAACTCCCAAATACCTCTCAGTCCTATCTCTCAACATTAACGTAATTAACTTTCCAATTAAGCAACATAGACTGCCTAGTTGGATTAAAAAGCAAGATCCTTCTATCTGCTGCCTTCAGGAGTCACATCTTGCCCATAAAAACAAACACATTTTGAATGTGAAAAGCTGGAACAAAATATACCAAGCAAACTGCCACCATAAAAAAGGCAGGTGTTGCAATCCTCATATCAGATAAAAAAAAGACTTCAAATTAAAATCAATGAGAAGAGATAAGGAAGCTCGCTATATACTAATTAAGGGATCCCTCCTTCAGGAGGATATTACAATTCTAAATATCTATTTTCCAAACAACTGAGCACCCAAATTTATCAAAGAAAAACTACTTTCCCTCAAAACCCACATAGATCCAAAGACATTAATTGTTGAAGACTTTAACACACCACTCTCCCCAAAAAATAGATCAACTCGGCAAAAACTCAACTGAGAAAGTGCAGACCTAAAAACCTGCATAGATCAACTAGATGTAACAGACATCTACCGAATATTTCAACCGGCAGCATCAGAATACACGTTTTTCTCAGCAGCACATGGAACATTTCCCAAAATAGATCACATTTTAGATCACAAAGCAAACTTGTCCAAATTCAGAAACACTGAAATTATACCTTGCCTTCTCTCAGACCATAGAGGAAGAAAATTAGAACTCAAAACCAAAATCCACCAAAGAAAGTCCTGTAACACATGGAGGCTGAACAACACTGTTGGACCACCAGTTGGTCATGGAAGTGATTATACATGAAATTCAAGTATTCATGATATTCAACAAAAATGTACACACATATTACCAGCTCCTCTGCGACATAGCAAAGGCAGTACTCAGAGGCAAGGTATAGGTCTGAGTTCCTACATCAACTAATTGGAGAGATCTGAAACCAACAATTTAACGAGACATCTGAGCCTCCTTGAAAGAGAGCAGCAAGATAAACCCAATCTAGTAGATGGAAAGAAATAATTAAAATTAAATCAGAATTTAAATTAAATAGAATCCAAAAAGAAAATAGAAAGAATCAACAAAACAAAGAGTTGTTCCTTGGTAAAAATTAACAAAATAAACAGACCCTTAGCAAATCTTATCAGAAAAAGATGAGAATGCACCCAAATAAATAAACTCAGAGATAAGAATGGAGACATTACCACAAAAACAACCAAGATTCAGAACATTATATGGGAATACTTCTCAAACGTTTATGCTCATAAGTTTGATAACTTGGCAGAAATAGACCATTTTATACCAAATATCAATATGGGGAACTAAACCAAGATGAGTTAAGCCATAGTAACAGGCCCATATCAAGCATTGAAATAGAAACAGCAATAAGCAGCCTGCCATCTAAGAAAAGAACCAGATGGTTTTACAGCAGAATTCTACAAGGCCTTCAAATCAAAACTCACACCAATATTGCTTCAACTCTTCAATGAAATTGAAAGAGAAAATTCACTACCGAATTCATTCTATGAACCTATAATAACCCTCATCCGAAAACCAGGCATGGACTCATCAAAGAAAGAGAACTATAGACCCATTTCTTTGATGAACATTGACGCAAAATTTCTCAACAAAACTTTGGCCAATATACCTCAACAATTCATCCAAAAAATCATACACCACCATCAAATAGGGTTCATTTCAGGGATGCAAAGCTGGTTCAATATATGTAAATCAATTAACATAACTCATCACATCAACACGAGCAAGGATAAGAACCACATGGTTATCTCAATAGATGCAGAAAAAAATTTGACAAGATCTAACACCCCTTTATGATTAATGTTCTGGCAAAATTAGGAATCTATGGAACCTTCCTCAATACAATAAAAGCTGTATATGAGAAATCTACAACCAGTATTATACTCAATGGCGAAAAAATACAGCCATTTCCTCTAAAATAAGGAACGAGACAAGGATGACCACTCTCCCCACTGCTCTTCAATCTATTATTAGAATGCCTAGCTACAGCAATAAGACAAAATGCAAACATAAAGGGGATTGAAATAGGGAAAGAAGAAGTAAAATTCTCTCTCTTTTCAGATGACAAGATCTTGTATTTAAAGAATTCCACAGACTCCACTCCCAAATTACTCAAGGTGATCCAAAAGTTTTGGCAAAGTAGCAGGGTATAAAATTAACCCTCAAAAATCAGTGGCTTTTCTGTATGTCAACAATGAGAATATTGTGGCTGAAATTAGGAAAGCAACTCTATTTGTAATTGCCCCACACACAAAAAATAAAATACCAAGGTTAACTTAACCAAAGAAGTGAAGGGTCTTTATGATGAAAACTTTAAAACCCTGAAAAAGGAAATTAAAACACAACTTAGAAAGTGGCAAAAATTCCCATGCTCCTGGATGGGAAATATCAACATCGACAAAATGGCAATATTTCCCAAGGCCATCTACAAATTCAATGTGATACCTATCAATATTCCTACCTCCTTCTTGAAGGAAATAGAAGAGGCAATCCAAAAATCCATATGGAACATAAAAAATGTCAAATAGCAAAAAGGACCCTTAATAGAAAGAACAGTGTTGGGGGCATATAAATACCAAATTTCAAGGTCTAATACAAAGCCACAGTAATCAAAACAGCTTGGTACCGGCACAAGAACAGACCTCAGGACCAATGGAATAGAATTGAAAACCCAGAAATGAACCTACAGACATATAGCCATCTAATCTTCGATAAGAAAGCTAAAGACATAGAATGGAAGAAAGACAGCCTCTTCAGTAAATGGTTCTGGCAAAACTGGTTAACTACTTGTAGAAAACTAAATCTAGATCCTAATATATCACCCTGCACTAGAATCAAGTCCAAAAGGATCAAAGACCTCAGAGACAAAGCATACACCCTGAAGACATTACAGGATGGAAGAGAAGAAACCCTATAGGTAATCTTGGCACAGGATGACATTTTGTTAATAGAGACCCAGAAACACGAAAAATCAAAAAAAAGTTTGGACAAATGGTATTGCGTGAAATTGTAGAGCTTCTGCATGGCAAAGGACATAGCTAGCAAAATCAAAAGAAAACCCACGGATTGGGAGATCTTCACTAGTCATATAATGGACAAGGGTTTCATATCTAAAATATACCTGGAAATCAAAAAATTAAATCCCCCAACAACAAATCTTTAAAGAAACAACTGTCCAATTAATAAGTAGGCTAAAAACTTAAAGAGAAACTCCTCTGAAAAGGAAAGAAGGATGGCCAATAGACACATGAAGAAATTCCCAACCCCTCGACATAAAAGAAATGCAAACAAAAACATCATGGAGATACCAGATCATCCAAGTTAGAATGGCTATAATCAAGAACTCTAATAACAACAGATGTTGGAGGGGATGTGGACATTGTTGGTGGGTACGTAAGCTTGTTCAACCACTTTGGAAAGCACTGTGGAGGTTCCTCCAAAGACTCCACATAGAGCTCCACTACGTCCCAGCAATTCCACTTTTGGGCATTTTCCCAAATGATCACAAACAAGACCACGCTAAAATTTCCAGCACAACTATGTTTATTGCAACATTATTTACCACAGCTAAGATATGGAACCAACACACATGCCCCACAGTAGATGAATGATCAAGAAAATGTCGTATATGTACACAATGGAATTTTGTGCCTCCATCAGAAAGAATGACAGTGCCCCATTTGTTTGAAAGTGGAAAGACTTGGAAAAATTATATTAAGTGAAGTAAGGCAGGCCTCAAGATACATAAGTCCCATGGCTTTCCTTATTTGCAACAACCAGTATATATCTGAGTTAAGCAGAAAAGGTCAGATAAGTTGATGTTAGGAAAATGAACCCTAAGATATGTATTCAAATGTTTTTTTTCTTTCATGAGATTGTTTCTAAAATATTTAGAAGATTATTTATTGGTTCCTTTTTATGTCCCTCCCCCATGATATAACCCCTGCTTTCACTGTATATGATGTTTGTGTAATTTGAGAAGGGGAAGGGAAAAAACAAATCATTAAATCAGGGATACAGGTGGACCCATTGCAACAATGAGATATACAAGACCATATGTCGAAAAACAAACTTTACAAATTTGGTGTGCGGGGGCAGGTGGATAAGGAGGATTCGCTGGGGGTACCTGGGGAGCATGGGAAGGGATGGGAAGGGGAAACAAATAGGAGGCTACAATGCTTGATAAGAAATGTACTCATTATCTTGCACATGTAATTTAACCCCTCTGTACAGTATTTTCACAATAAAAAACAGCTTGGTCCTAGCACTAGAACAGACTCCAGGGCCAAGGGAATAGTATTGACAACCTAGAAATGAACCTAAAGACCTATAACCATCTAATTATTGGTAAGAGAGCTAAAAAAATAGGATGAAAGAAAGACAGCCTCCTCAGTAAATGGTGCTGGCAAAATTGTTTAACTACTTGTAGAAAACTATAGCTAGATCTTTATATATTACTGTGCGCCAGAATCAACTCCAAATGCATCAAAGATCTCGGAGTCAAAGCAGACACTCTGAAAACATTACAGGATGGAATAGGAGAAACCATAGGTCTCCTTGGCACAAGCCGAAATTTTCTTAATGAAGACCTAGAAACACCACAAATCAGTGAACGTTTGGACAAATGGGATTGCATGAAATTGCAGAGGAATTTGCATGGCAAAGGACATAGCTAGCAACATCAATAGAAAGCCCACGGATTGGGAGAAGATCTTCACTAGCCATACAATGGACAAGTGTCTCATATATAAAATATACCTGGAACTTAAAAAATTAAATTCCCCAACAACAAATCTACAAAGAAACAACTGCCCAATTAATAAGGGGGCTAAAGACTTTTGGACTGTGTTCTTTACTCATATAAAATTTGTCTGTAAACTTATGATTGAGAGTATTACAAAAGGAAACAATATGCCATTTGAAGGCCAGCATAGAACAAAAGGAAATATTTGTTTTAAAAGTGTTCTGCTGCAAAGAAACAAAGACATGTATGTTTTAATGTGTCTTATGCATGGATGTTTCACTCCTGAGATGATTTTCTTGTGGCAGGACTCAGTTATCAATTCCTTTAGTCTGGTCTGGAGTTTTCCTTAGCAATAAGGATTCCAAAAAAGCAGTATCCAGTGAGTATGATCAGCAAAAGCAGGCTCTTCTCAGACCAGTACTCCTTTAAGGAGGCTCCCAAAGAAATACCTGGTGTTTGTTTTGTTTGTTTAGTTTGTGCTGGTTCTGGGGCTTGAACTCAGAGGCTGGACCCTGTCCCTGTACAGTGTCCCTGCCCACCTGGCCCCAAAGCTAGTACTCTACTGTTTGAGCCAAAACTGCACTTCTGGCTTTTTTGGTTTTTAATTACAGATAAGAATTTGACACACTCTACCGTCTGGTTTGGCTTTGAACTAAGAAAGTAAGAAAGTTAAGTGACATCAACTTTATGGACTCATCTTTTGAACCAAGAAATACTAGATGAAGCTTATTATTAGGCTAATATTTGACAATTTGTAAAAGAATAAAATAGGTTCAGCAAAGAATCCATAACTTAAATAACTCAGTAAATATAGGTGCACTGAATCATTTTAGAATTATTTTCTCTGCTTGGCAAGATTACTATTGACTTCATCATTCCTTTTGGGGAAACTTAAAGTCATATTTGCACTTTTTTCTTGGCCTTGGGGCTTGAACTCTGATCCTGGGCACTGTCCCTCAGGCCTTCAGCTCAAGTTGAGTGCTCTACTTTAGCTACAGCACCATTTCCAGGTTTCTGGTGGTTAATTGAAGATAAGGGATTCATGGACTTTCCTGACAAGGATGGCTTTGAACCACAATCCTCTGGTCTCAACCTCCTGAATAGCCAGGATTACAGGCATAATCCAGCAGCACCTGGCTCATATTTGCATTTAGTCACTTAATGACACTAAGTATACAAAGATTGGAAATCAGATAAATGATGTGACATTGCAGCTTTTCAGAATAATTGAGGTAGCAATAAATATGTCCTACTTTTCCATTTTATTACATTGATGCCTCATGAGCTATGGGACCCTTAGATTACCAACTCTTCCCTCTGTGAAGGTATATTTAATATTAGGAAATGTTCATAGAGAAATAAAGAAAGACAGGTTTTTTGAAAGCAAAAGAGATCAAGTATGAAAGAACACCCTAGAATGTGATATATTTATCACACAGAGATTAAGAACTATCCTAAGAGATTTAGAATGTTAAAGGCAATGAGGAATAACCAAGTTGATAACTTGTTCTTCAATAACCAAAAATGGTTCCTTAGAACGGTTTCTGTTATACCTTATTGACTATCACTTATTCCTTTAATCTGGAGTTATTCCTTCTCTTCTGTCACAACTGTTAATTAGCTTCTGTCTTTTTGGTGCCAGGACTGGCCAAAAGGTTTCTAAATCTCACTTAGACTACCCTTCTCATTGTGATTAGCAGTGACCACTCAAAAGCCTGGAATCTTTGAATTTCCAGAATTACTCTTCACCTGACATCTAAGGACATTCCTGGCATTAATTGCTGTGACCTAATGAACAAAACTTTTTTTTTTTCAACACAGTATCCAAAGATAGGTTAAGTACATTAATTAGGTACTCTCCTCAGGTATCAGTATTGATGGGCCAATTATATATTCCAAGTATGAGTTCTTTATTTTGCATTTACTAACTAAATATTTGTTGTTGTTGTTGTTGTTTTGCCAGTCCTGGGGCTTAAACTCAGGGCTAAAGAATTATTCCTCAGCTTTTTTTTTTTTTTGCTCAAGTTAACCCTCTACTACTTGAGGCACAACACCACTTCCAGTGTTTCTTTTTCTGTTTATGTGTACTGAGGAATTGAACACAGGGTTTCATGCATGCTAGGCAATCACCGTACCATGAAGCCATATTCCCAGAGCCCTAGAAGACTTTCTTAAGATGGCTTTACATTTTCATTATGTAATAATGTATCATAATTTTTGCCAGAAATTTTTGCTAGGAAAGGACTTTGAACACAATACTGAATCCAATAATGCTATATGGACAACAAATAACTGTCACAGTCTAGCCAGGGCACAGAGGGGCTTACTTCCTGCGAGACAGCCCCTGAACCAAAGCTTACCTCCAGAATGAGAGGGCCCCCTTGCTTCCAGCCACATGGGAATGCTGGGCCACCTCTCCAGCACCCATTCAATCAGTTCCAGAAAGAGAGAGAGTGAAAGGAAGATGGTCAGAATTACACTTACACCAGGTGCCGGTGGCTCAGGTCCATAATCCTAATTACACAGGAGGCTAAATCTGACGATCATTGTTCATAGTCAGCCTGGGCAGGAACATCTATGGGACTCTTATCTCCAAAGAACCACCAGAAAATCATAAGTGGTGCTGTGACTCAAATGGTAGAGGACTAGCCTTGAGCTGAGGTGCTCGGGGACAGTGCCCAGGCCCAGAATTCAAGCCCCATGACTGATAAGCATTGGACTTCCCACCACAAGAATTGGACTGAATAGCACCCCTTGTCCTAGGAAGCATGGCAGAGGAGTTATGAGTAGGTTACCCAGCTTCTCTGTTCCTCAATTTCCCTAGCTGCAATACTGAACAAATTGAAGGAACCCCTTCCTCATGGGGATAGGCTAATAACGAAACAGAGCCATGTTTTGTTTCATAATCCTATACCTGTCGCACCATTAATAACACACACCAACTGAGCTCTTTCCAGGTATCTTCCCGTCATATTCTCACAGAATTGCTGAGAACCGTATCTGACTGCTGCTCCCTCTGTGCCTAGCCCTGCTCCAGACATCCCTCTGTATTAATCCCTTGTTTCCTCACAACTGTCCCATGAGGAGACCGATACTCGAGACCCAACCCAGAACTTCACCTGTGGTCAAGAATTGGCTGCCGTGGACTAAGTTTGGAAAAATCCATCTACATAAATTACTGAATGTGATACTACGTGTCTACCATCCCAACTACAGAGGACTGGGCCTGGTACTGCATGCCTGTCACAGATAGGAGGAGCGCAATTCAGCCCAGCCTGAGCATATATTAAGCCTCAATCTCAGAAATTTCCAAGACAGAAAAGCTTGGCTCGCATGGTAGAAGACCTGACTGGCAAGCATAAGGCCTTGAGGTCAAAACATAATATACCAAAAAGAATCAGAGGCCCAGTACCACAACCTCAAGTCTATAATCCTAGCTACTCAGGAGCCTTAGATATGAAGATAACAGGTCAAGATTTAAAATATGGTTGGCCTCGCCCATCAGACGTAGTGATGAGAAGCCCTGGAGTCTGACCTATGTTGTTGTGCTCCATACTAGCAGGGCTCATATCCTAACTAAGTGTTGGCCAAGCTCTCTGTCCCCCTGGGAAGCCACCCAATGTGAACCGCACTGCCACTAACCAGGCCCAAGGGAGTACACAGCTCCAGGGCACAAAGATCTCTTGTTCTTTTAACAGTGCTGAATCCCCTTTAAGCCTACCTCCATTCCAGGTCCCCAGAGCTCAGCTGTGAAGCCCATGCACTCCCCAAAAGATAGCAGGTAGAAGTTACCATAGCCAGTCTCCTTGTTACAACCCACATCTACACACACACACACACACACACACACACACACACACACACACACACACACACAGCCAGACCGGTGACAGAAGACTTGTCAATGCAGCACCTGCAATTTGTCAAATGATCATTCACCTGAGTACAGTCAGTCTATATAAGGATAAAGATTATCTCTCTGTGTGTCTCTCTTTCTGTCTCTCTCTGTCTCTCTGTCTCTCTGTCTCTCTCTCTCTTTCTCTGTCTCTCTGTCTCTGTCTCTGTCTCTCTCTGTCTCTTTCCCTGTCTTTGTCTGTCTGTCTGTCTGTCTGTCTGTCTGTCTGTCTGTCTGTCTGTCTGTCTCTCTCTCTCTCTCTCTCTCTCTCTCTCTCTCTCTCTCTCTCTCTCTCTCTCTCTCTCTCTCTCTCTCTCTCTCACACACACACACACACACAGACTCAGAGCAGTGCCTCTCCTGAGTTTGTTGGAGACCAGATGGACCAAGAGCACCAGCAGAAGTTGGCAGAGCTGGGAAAGGTGATCACCCTGTGAGGACAGTTGAGAGCTGGTGCTGGGGGGGGACAGCCGGGGTGCATGTGTGGGGATGATGTGTTCCTCCCAGATATTCACCTTCTGTTCTGACCCCCAACACACTCACCTCCCTACTGGGCTGTTCTGGGAACCTCTTCAAATCAAAGGGTGACTGAGCATAGAAGACAAGGGCTCACATAGCAAGGGGGTCTATCTTCTGCATCCTACACCCTCAACCCCAGACAAAAGGAAATGTACCAAGAAGGCAAGTGTGGACATGCAGCTCCCCACCTCTGAACTAAAGCCACCAGGTTCCCACCAGGGAGAGGAAGGGTGCAGATGCGCCGCTCTGTGGCTCCCACTGCTCCAGGCCAATGGCTCTTTAGCGCCCACTCCTCACCCAACCCTGCACCTCCCTGTTTCCTGGGACACTGAGGCAAGGGATGGGGGTGGAATCCTCAGGTCAACACCCACGCCCATCCCTGGGGCATTTGTGGCAGGGTCTGGGCCAGACTGTGGGGCATGGGGGAGGTGCAGGTCCTGGTCCGGAGGGAGGAGGACAAGGGGATATGGGCTTGTGGGGTGTGGTCCTGTGTGGGTGGCCACTCACATGTGCTGCTGGGAGAAGCTGTTGGCAGCTGCTCCGGGTGATGCCAGCAGCGATGACAGAGGCATGGCAGACACTCAGGCTTGGAGCAGATGACAAGGGGGCCAGGACTAGGTCAGGGCCACAAGCTGGCCAGTGGCGCACCATTGCACCATTGCCTGAGGAATCCAAGAGGCACCAGAGGTCTGAGCCAGCAACACCAGGTTTGAAATGCTGCATAGCTGGGAAGGGTAGGAGGGGGCCAGGGCACGGGCTGACACATGGTGCAGCTGAGCAAGGCCTCTCTTCCCAGGCCTCAAGTCTCTTGCTCACCAATCACCCACCTCTACCTTCCTCAAATACTGGTAGTGGTGTCAACCACAGAGGTAATCCCGGTGCTATAGGGAAGGATTGAATGTGGGCATGGCCACCATTCTTGTATACCATTGGTCAGAAAGAACCATGAAAGAATGGGGGTGTGTCTCGAATACTGTGATGCAGGTAGAATGGGCGGAGTCAAGATGACATCAGCCCCTTTCCCAGGAAACTCTATCCAATCTAGTTGGGGAAAAGAGGGTGACCTGCTTTAGGCAGATGGCTGCACAGATTGTTGTGTATGTCTGTTTGTTGCCAGTCCCAGACCTTGAATTCAGGATCTAGGCACAATCTGTGAGCTGCTTTTGCTCAAGACTACCCACTGGAGCCACAGAGCTCTTCTTCTGGCTTTGTTGGCACTGAAGTTGGACAGCGTCTCAAGGACTTTCCTGCCAAGGTTGACTTTGACCATGATCCTCCTATCACAGCCTTGTAAGTATCAAGGAGGACTGTTGAGAGCCACTGGTGCCTGCCTAATCATTGGTCTTGCTGATGTACTCGAACAGATCGGTGAGTTCCCTACCCTAAGGTCTAAGTCTTGGGAGCTGGAGCCCACAGTTTGAATCCTGGTCCTGCCACCTCCAAATGGCAGGAGATCCTAAGAAACTCATTCCTATTCATATGATTACCAATGGAATGTGATGTATTTCATGATTGAATGGTAAGTTCTTGAATGATTCTAGGATAAAATTATACACAATAATATTATGGGACACTGATAGATTTTAACTAACACTTTAGGAAGCATTTAAACAATCACATTCATTAAATGGAGGCAGAATGAAATACCTAAGAATTGGGCCTCACATACTATAAAGGTGCCATTTTTTCTGCCAGGACTGGGATTTGAATGCATGGTCTGGGTAACACTGTTGCTCTGTGTGGGAAGGGGAAGCTTGCCTCCTTGAAGTAAAAAAAATTCAAGTCCGTTCCTTAGGCGTGAAATCGATCCCAACCACTAGAAAACATCCTATTTGTGTACATTTTGAATATATGATTTATATTCATATGTTGACTCCATATTGTGTTCATTCTAGTTACTCATTTTATTTTTTTGTTTTATTCATGTATTGACTGTTCATTTTATTGACTATTGTGATATGTAGAACATTAATTACATTGATTACATAGGACATATGTTTGAATATGTATTCCACTTCATACCTGACAACCAGAACTTTCACAGAAAAGAAAAACTTGTGTCACCATCAGATTCTTATGCCACAATTCATTTTTTGGGAGTGCTGGCATCTGAACTCATAGCCTACAAGGCCCAATTCATGAATGGGTGAGTGTCAACACACCATCCTTGGGCAAATTGAGCTGACAGGCAGTTTCCAGGACCTGAGATTGAGCCCCAGAGGTTGACAAAATAAGAACAGATTGACATGCAGATAGTAGTATATTAATATATATATATATATATATATATATATATATATATATATCTATATATATATATATATATATATCTATAGAGTGCCAGAGAGGTCTATCCATTATTCAGTTATATAGATTACATTCCTACCAATTCTTGGGTATTTATTATGCCTCCATGTAATTAATGTCTTTGTTTTCATCCTTAATAAACTATTAAGTAAATCAGTGTCCTGAAATTTTTGCATCCCTGTAGGAAATAATATTATTTTAATGCTTTATATTAAATAAAAATAATCAGCCTACTGAAATCATGATGTCGAATTTTACAGGCGAATCATTCACGAGCAACTCATTCAACTGTGACATTTATAACATTCCATAGTTATTCCTATGCATGGGAATAAGTCTCCTAGGATCTCCCACCAGCCAGAAGTGACATGACTGGGATTCGCCCTGCGGGACTGTGGCTTACCCAATAGCCCACCAGGCTTCAGCAATGCAAGGTGAAGTACCATTTGGAGCCGTGTCATTCAGACACAGATGGTCATGATGCAAAATGTAAAAGCACCATCCCACCTCTTCTTTTCTGGGCATCCCCCCCAAGGCCTGGAGGTCTAGGATTCCAGGATTGGCTGTGGTTCCAGTGGCTGCACCCCAGCCAAGTGTGATGGAAGCTGAGGCAGAGTTGCACTGACCTGAGTTCAAGATCTTGCTTGGGAAAAAAAAAAAAAAAACTTATCTCCCTGGCTTGCAATTGGTACCATTTTATCTGTCAGGCTTTAGATTTGAACTCAGGTTCTGGGTAACTCTGCAGCTCTGTGGACCAAGGGGAAGCTCGCCATGCTTGAAGACAAGAAAGTCAGGCCTGGGCCCTAGGCCAGAATTCAAGCCTCAGTCCCGGGAAACATACTATTTATGTACATTGTAAAGATAGCATTTGTAATTACCTATAGATTTTCAGTCCATATCTTGTTTGTTGTGGCTATTTATTGTATTTCTGTTTTATTCATTTATTTACCATTTATTTTATTGACTGTGATAACACACATTCCATTTATTATATAGATGACATCCTATCACATAGTATCTAGATTTGTAGACGTGTTCTCCATCATGACTGACACCCGGGACTCTCAGAGAAAGGGAAAACAGGTGTCACACTCTGCTTCTTACTACATGATCCAATTGTTGGCAGTGCTGGGATATGAACTGAGAGCCTAGCAAATCCAATTCATGAATCGGTGTTTCAACAAGGCAAACTCTATCCCAGGAAGCTGCCAGGAAGTTCCCAGACCCTGAGATCAAGCTGCAGGGGTGGACAAAATAGCCATATATTGATAGGCAGGTGGTAGTATACCAAGAAATATATATTTGTATGGAGTGCCAGAGACATCTACCTAGGATTCAATGACATCAACTATGTTCCTACCAACTCTTAGGTAGTTATTACAACACCATTGAAGGAATAGGATTCTTTTCATGCTTAGTAAGATATTCATTAAGATCAATCAGCGTCCTAGGATCATTGCCTCTAATTTTAGACTAGACTAATGCACGCAGAAACTTTTCATTCAATCATGAGTTTGCTCACATTCCATTGGTATTCTCATGCATAGGAAGAGTCTCTTGGGAAATCACCCCACTAGTAGGTGTCAGGACCAGGACAAGAATTCAGGGCCTACATGGCTGCATGGGCCTATGGCATAGCCCACTAGCCTTCCCTAATGTAAAGTGAAGTACCCTTTTGTAGGTGTGTCATTGACCCAGGATGGTCACCATGAAAAGGAACAAAATATAAAATATCTATCCCATGGCTTTCTCTCTCTCTCTCTCTCTCTCTCTCTCTCTCTCTCTCTCTCTCTCTCTCTCTCTCTCTCTCTCTCTCTCTCTCTCTCTCTCTCCCTCTCTCTCTCTCTCCCTCTCTCTCTCTCTCTCCCTCTCTCTCTCTCTCCCTCTCTCTCTCTCCCTCAATCTCTTTCCTTCTCTCTCTTTGTTGTTTTTTTTTCTGGCAAGACTTCAGGGCCTAGGATCCCAGGATCGGCTATGGACCCATGGCAGCCCGCCACCCTGAGGTGATTGAAGCTGATCTAGAGTTAACTCAGTTCATGATAAATCTATAGCACTGTGGGAGAAAAGGAAGGTCACCATCCTTGAAGACTGCAATATCAGTCTATGTTGCAGGGCCTGAATTGAAGCCCTAGCATGGGCAAAAATAATATACCCACCTATTTTACACATAGGATCTCTATTTACATACATGTGTGGAATGTGTCTTATGTTCAGTGTAGTTATTCTTTATATTGTGTGTCTTTGTCATGGATGCATTTTGTGTTTTATTGAGTATGATGACAGAAATAACTGTGCTGACCTGGATGACAACCTATTTCCATGGCTATAGAGTTGCCTATATAGCATTCTTCATCCTCCCCGAGACATAGGACTTTCACAGGGCAGGAAAACAGGTGGCTCGATGGGCTTCTCACATCAGGATTCATCTTTTCACAGTATTGGGATTTGAACACAGTCTAGCAGGTCCAATTGGGGAAAGGGTCTAGGTGAGGATACAGGCCTGTGAGCAACTAAGGAGCTAGGCCATTCCCAGGACCTGACATCGAACACCAGGGAGAGCCAGGATAGGAAGAGATTCATCCCTGAAACATAGGATCTATATTGACATGCAGCCTCTTGCATTAGGTGCACTTCTTAATTTGTGTCTAATTCATGGAGATATTGTGTGTTTTACTGAGTATGGTGACAGGTATAACTGTGCTGACATGGATGACAACTGTTCCCATGGTTATAGGGTTGCTTATGCATTCATTCTCCATCTTAGCTGAGACCCAGGACTTTCACAGGAGAGGAAAACAGGTGCAACGCCTGGCTTCCGACATCAGGATGAATCTTTTGTCAGTACTGGGATTTGAACTCAGGTCTGGGTAACTGTTGCACTGTGGAGGGAGGGAAGGCTCAGCATCCTTGAAGACTAGAACATCAGGCCTGGTCCAGGGCCTGATTTGAAGCCCCAACTGTGGACAAAATAAGAAGCCCACCTCTTTTAAACATAAGACTCTGTTTACATACAGGTGTGTTATGCATCTTGCACTCAGTGTAGTTATTCTTTTTATTTTGTGTTTTTTTCAAGGAGGTATTGTGTATTTTGTTGATTATAGGATGACATATATAACTGTGCTGACATGGATGACACCCTATTCCCATGGGTGTGGAGTTGCCTATGCTTTCTTGATTCTTTATTCTTGCTGAGACCCAGAACTTACACAGTATAGGAAAACAGGTGCAAGGATTGGTTTCTCACATCAGGATGAACCTTTGTGTAGTGCTGGGATTTAAACTCGGGGCACAGCAGGCCCAACAGCCCAATGGTTCCACATGAGCCTACCATCTTGTGAGCCACTAAGGAGCTAGGCCATACCCAGTACCTGAGATAGAGCCCCGGGGTGGGGGTGGGGCACAATATTCATCCATTCATAAGCTGAAGCTAGTATGCTAATAAATACCTATTTGGATAGAGTAGAAGATGTGGTGAGCTGTTTTGGAATTCTATGTACCATATGAGTATTGATTCTTGGATCTTTCCCAATACCTCCAATTCTTGAATGTGATTCTTATTGTCACACTTCATGAACTCTTAATTTAAAATAATCATTGTGCATACGTCTTGCCTTTCATTTCCTATAAGAATCATGCATGAACTAAACTCTTCCCTAGGCCTGAATTCAAGTACCTCATAACATTTATAAACATGTTAAATATATGATTTATACTTACTTCTATATATTCAGTCTATATCGTGCTTGTTGGAGTGATTCATTATATTTTATTGTTGATTTACTTATTTAGCATTTATTTTATGGACTGTGAGTGCACCAATAACATTTATTACATTTCTTCCCATCTATTCCATAGCATGTAGCTTTGGAGACCTATTATGAACTTGCACAGAAAAGGGAAACAGGTGTCACACTTGAAATCTTACACCAGGAAGAAATTTTTGGCAATGATGGGGCCTGATCTGAAGGCCTGAGAGGCCCAATTCATGAAAGGGTGGGTGTCAGCACCGCTGCCTCTAGCCCATTCAGCTGCCAAGTGGATCTCAGGACTTGGGATCAAGCCGCAGGTTTGGCCAAAATAGCTGTAACTTTCTATGACGATGGTGGTATCTAAATAAATATAAATTTAGATATTTAGATACTGCCAGAGGTATCTAATATTCAGTGACATATACTACATTCGTACCAATTCTTATGTATTTAGGGAGGACTCCATTTAATCAACAGTTCTTTTAATGCATAGTAATCTGAATTAAAATCAATCTGTGCCCTGTGATTATTGGGTCTAATTTTATGCTAGACACATTGATGGACTACTCATCCAACCATGACATTGATTACATTCCTCTGGTGTTCCTATTGACAGACATTATTTTCTTAGGCTCTCCAGCCTTTTTTATGTGGCATAACCAGGATTCAAACTCAGGACCTAGTGTCAGGTTGGCCTATGGCTTCACTGCCTGCCTGCCAGCCTTCAGCAATGCCAGGTGACCTACAGGTTTCAGCCATGTCATTCAGACCCAGGATGGTCACCTTGCAATGAAGGAAAACAGAAACTGCTGACTGTCCGCGGTTTGTGGCATTTTTCAGTGCTGTTTTCATTTTGTTTGGATGTATTCTTATAGGAGAAGCTCCAGGGTAGATATGATGAATGGCATCAACCTATGAAATTTGTATTCAATTCAATGAGTTCATAACACAGAGACTGTTTTCATGACATTTCATATTCCAGGGCTCCCCTCACTGCTCCCAGTGTAGCCTAAGGGTTTCTCTGCATCCCAGGCCAGAAGTCTCTCTCATTGTCTGGACAGGCAGACAAAAGGCCTCACTCCTGTACAGCTGTGTAACAGTCCACTCCATCTGGGCCAATTAGTGAGGAGGAGTGTGGGTAGGCTCTGAAGGCCAGGAGAAAAAGGCTGCTTTGTAACCCAAGCTATCTCTCTTCCCAATTCTCTGATTTGACAGGAAGCATTCATTTGTGCCACATCCCATGGCAGGCCAAGTTCTGCACACTTATACTGCCTTTGTGAGACTATATTCTGGTGTTCAGATACAGTGCTCAATATAATTCAGGAGTCCTTCTTGCAGATAACTAGTGCACTGAACTTAAAGAAATGTTTCATTGAGGCTGATGATGGGCCTATGATGCCTCTCCTAGGTTTCCAGAAGCTTGGGAAATTGAAGCACATATCAGATATCACAAAACTTGCTGTCATCTAATTCTGGTGAAGCTCATCAGGTTTTGAAACCTTTGACCTCTACCAGTTGGGCCCTGGGTGGATAGATTTGGTGGTTGAACACAGGGCCTGGGAGCTGACCATGAGCTCAGAGAAGTCTAGTGCTTTACCATTTTGTGTCAGAGCTTCACTATTGTTTTCTGTGTGTGTGAGTGTGTGTATGTGTATGTGTGTATGTGTGTGTGTCTGTGTTTGAGAGAGAGAGAGAGAGAGAGAGAGAGAGAGAGAGAGAGAGAGAGAGAGAGAGAGAGAGAGAGAGAGAGAGAGAGAGAGAGCATTCACTAGTCCTGGAGATTGTACTCAAGACATGATCACTGTACCTAGTGCCTCTTGTACAAGGATTGCCCTCTCCTACTTGAACCACAGAGCCACTTCAGGTTTTTGCCTAGTGATGTGGTCCTGATAAATAAAGCCCAGGGTTTCACAGATGCAAAGCACTGTACCCCTAAGGCCCTGTACTTCGGGTTTGTTAGTTTGTTTCTGTCTTTTTTGTTGTCGGTTGTAGGAGTTGAAATCTTGGCCTGGTTGCTGTCCCTGAGAAATTGAGCTCAAATCTTGTGCAATACCACTTGAGCCACAGAGCCACTTCCCATTTTCTGGTGGTTAATTGAAGCTAAGTGTCTCAAGGACTTTCCTGTCCAGGCTAGCTTTCAACCATGATCCTCAGATCTCATCCTCATGAGTAGCTAAGATGACAGGCATGAGCCACAAGCACCCAGCTTCCACTTCACGTTTCTTAGTGATGAATTGGAGATAATAGGCTCATGGGACCTTTTGTGTCTGGGATAGTTTGGAACCCAGATACTCAGATCTCCTGAGAAGGCAGGATGATAGACCTCAACTATAGAACCCTAGGCCGTGGCACTGTGCTGCAAGGGGGAACTTGGCTCCACATGGTGGAGTGGTAGCCATGAGCCCAAGAGGTAAGGGTCAGTGCCTAGGCCCTGAGTTTAAGGTTCATGATTGAGAAAAAACAAAACAAAATAATTGTCTGCCATAGACAACCCACTAGTCTGCACTGATACATAATTTTGTCCCTGCCGTGGAGATATATCGGAGCCTCAATACGCTTGTCTGCATAATCATCTCAGTTGTGGAGCTCTTACAAGGAAAAGATGAAAGAATGCACTCTTTGAAGGACAAAACACACAACCCTCTTTTTTTTTTTGTCGGTCATGGGCTTGAAATCTGGACCTGAGCTCTGTCCCTCAGGTCTTCAGCTCAAGGCTAGCGCTCTACCACTTGAGCTACAGTGCCATTTCCGGTTTTATGGTGGTTTATTGAGATAAGTGTTTCATGGCCTTTCCTGCCTGGGCTGGCTTTGAACCACGATCCTCAGATCTCAGACCCTGAGTAGCTAGGATTACTGGCTTGAGCAACAAACTCCCGGCTCCACATAACACTCTTTACAGGACTCAGCACACAGCTTCCTATGAAAGGCTCAGCACCCAGCACCCAATGCAGCACTCAGCACACTTCACCCTGTAAAGGACACAGCACAAAGCATCCTGTGCAGGAATCAGCACACAGAACTCCAGGAGGGACCCAGCACCTCAGGAAGGACTCATCAAATAGCTGTATCCCACAAGCTGTCATTAGTATTAGGGTGCTTTCATCAGTATCACCATTCTTTCAGAAACACATCACAAACTGCACAAAGTTCATATCTAATGATTCAGAGTTGGTTTTTTTTTTTGGCGGGGGGAGAGTCAGCCACGGGATTGCACTAAAATATTGTGGGTACTGTCCTAAGATCTTTTGCTCAAGTTTAGAGCTCCACCACTTTGAGCCACAGTTCAGAGTTTCACAGCCATCCTGCCAGGGCTGGGTTTTAAACCCACCAGTGTCAGATCTCAGCCCCTGAGTACCTTTGATGACAGAGGTGAGAAAGCCAGCAGCATCTGGTTCTGTGGAGCTGGGTTGCAGTGGTATACCTCTGATTAAGTCAGGTTAGATGGCAGCTGTCTGCACCAGACTCCCGGCTTGCTCTGTGATGAGGTATTTTAAGTCCTATCCTTATAGAGTTGCAGTCACAATATTCAATCTTTTGGTGTCCGTCCTGGGTCTTGAGTAAGGGTCTAGACACAGTCCCTAAGGATTTATGCTCAAAGTTAGTGCTCGAGTGCTTCAGTGACAGCACAAATTCCGGATTTTTATGTGCATGTGGAAGTAAGGAATCAAATCTAGGCCTTTGTATGTACTAGCCATCACTATACCAGTGAGCCCCAGGAGAGAAAAGTGTATAAACAGATAAATGTGTAGATTGGCATATATATACATATGTATGTATAAAACAAGAGAAAGATCTCTGTATATTATGAAATTACATATATTATATTACTACCAATTACTGACAATTAAATTATTCCCTTCATTTTTAAGTTTCATTGTTGAATACATAATAAAGTATTAATTGAAAATTAGTCAATGTAGTATAATTGTTGTGTATAATTTTATAGTATACTCATACACTAACTACTAATTTAATTGTTACATTTATAACATTCCATTTGTATGTAAGTATATTGGAATGCATTTCTTATAATCTCCTGCCAATCATTAGTGGCAGTCCCAGATTCAACATCCAGGCCTAAGTTGAGGTTTCAGCTACGGTTTCCCTAATAGTCAGCCAAATATCAGCATGCAAGGTCATGTACATTTTCTGGGCCTCGTCATTTAGACCAAGGATGGTCACAATGCAAAGAGAAAAAAATGTAAAACCACCTTCTTGAACATCTCTCTTTTATCCTTCTCCTTTTTATTTTTATTTTTTTGTCAACTCTGAGATTTGAACTTGGGTCCTAGTATCCCAGGGTCAGCTGTGGTACAGATGCCAAGACCTGACTTCAAGCCCCATGCTTGGCCAAAAATAAAAAGGCCCTGGCTTGGAATTTGCACCACTTTTCTGGCAGGCCTGTGATTTGAACTCAGGGTCTGGGTAACTCTGTGGAACTATGGGTGAAGGGGAAGCTCACTGTCCTTGAAGACAAGAAATTCAGACCAGTTCCCAGGGCCTGAATTAAATCCCCAGAACTGGAAAAAATAATATTCATATATGATATCTATTTACATACATGGGTTTAGTGAGTATGATGTTTATTACCCTTATTTATTTAGTATTATTACATACATAATATTTCATTTATTACATCCTGTCACACAGGATATATTTGATATGGATTATACATCATACTGAGACCCAGGAGTTTTTTCCAGGAAAAAAATGTGTCAAAAGTGGTCTCTTACTACATTAATAATTTTTGACCATGCTGAGATTTCAACTCATAGCCTAGAATGCCCAATCCGTAAATGGGGTCACAGTCTTAGCACACCAGCCTCTGGCAAATTGAGCTGCCAGGAAGTTCTGAGGACCTGTGATGAAGCCACAGTAGTGCCCAATATATATATATATAGATAGATAGATAGATAGATAGATAGATAGATAGATAGATAGATAGATAGATAGATAGATATAGATAGATAGATAGATAGATAGATAGATAGATGTGTAGATTGCTGTGTGTGTGTGTGTGTGTGTGTATATATATATATATATATATATATATACATATATATATATATACATATATATATATATATATATATACTTAGAGAAGGTGAGGATATCATTAAATTATATATATATATATATAGTTTCCAATTATTAGTTATTAAGTTATGGCTCCATTTAATGAAGTATCATGGCTGAATACTTGTAATAAACATTAATTAAAAATTAGTTAATATCCTTCCATTAGGGAATCATACCATGGTGCTAGAATGGAAGATATAAATCCTATAATTTTTGTGTGGCATTCTAAAATACAATCATGAATTAACTGAAAATTTAATGATTACTTTTATAACATTCCATCAGTTTTCACATAAATAGGAATGAGTTTGTCAGGATCTCCTTCCATTTGTGGGTGACAGTCTTGGCATTCCAACTCCAGACCTGGGTAGTGTACATTAAATGCAAACCATTGGAATGACACTGGAAAATTTCAGATTGTCACGATTTAAAAAAGATCAAGAAGAACAAAAGAAAGCCAGGTGTCAGTGGCTCCTGTCTGTAATCCTAGCTCCTCAGGAGGCTGAGATGTAGAGAATGCCAATTTGAATTCAGCCAGGGCAGGAAAGTATGTGACAATCTTATTTCTAGGAGATCACAGGAAAATATCCTCATGGGTTAGGGCTGTGGCTCAAGGGCAGAGCGCTACCCTTGAGCAAAAGGAGATCAGTGATAGGGCTCATATTTCAATGTCAGACCCGCCAAAGAAAAAAAAGAAGGCAGTAACTCCATGTTTCTGTGTGGATGATGTATGGATGGTTAGCATTCATCATGTGGCCCATGCTCAGCCCCCAACCTGGGCAAGCTTGGACAAGCCCTCACAGAGTAATAAGTCTGAGCTGGCAGCTTAAACAAAACATCCTTCTCTGCCATTTAGTCAATGAAGCCCCGAAGGATTCCCTGGGTTGGTGTATGTAATGTGTGCATTATGTTCTAGCTGAGATGTCCCATTGGGATATCTAGCAGTCAGCCACTGCCTCAAGAGAGACCACGATTCTTAGGATTTAGGACTTGTGAAAGGTTCTGGCTCCATATTCCCTATCCTCTGTAGCATGTAAGCCTAGATCTCTGGGGCCTCGTGGCTATCACTCATTCATCATTTCTCATTGCCAAGTCTCAGGCTGGTCCCAAATCCTGGCAAAGATATGAAACGGCCAGTGATTTCTTTGTTGAAAAGGGTACGCAAATAAATCCCACCCTCATAGCTCCTGTTAGAAGTAAGCCTTAGCTGCGAGTGTGGCTTAGTGGTAGAGTGCTTACCTAGCAAGCATGATGCCCTGGGTTCAATTCCTCAGTACCACATAAACAGAAAAAGCCAAAAGTGGCACTGTGACTTAAGTGATAGAATGTAGCCTTGAGCAAAAGCAGCTCAAGAACTTACCCCACTCTGAGTTCAAGCCCCAACACTGGCAAAAAAAAAAATAACGTGACCTGGGTGAGACATACACTTCTGGGACTCAGGAGGGCCGAGGTTATAGGTAAGAGGAGAGGGCAGGTACTGGTGTCTCATCCCTGTAATCTAGCTACTCAGGAGTCTGAGACCTGAGGATCATAATTGTAAGCCAGTACAGGCAGGAAAGTCTATATAAGACTCTTTTCTCCAATTAAACACCCAAAAGGGCAGAGCTGTGGTTCAAGTAGTAGAATGCTAGTGTTCTGCATAAAAAGGGATACCATCCAGGCCTTGAATTCAAACCCCAGAACTGGCACACACACACACACACACACACACACACACACACACACACACACACACACACACACACACACACAAATATAGAGCATTTGCCAGTCATCCTGCACAAGTTCCATCTGTAGCAACTCAATATAAAAAAAGAGGGAGATGGGAAGGAAAGACTTGCTCCAGGAGGTGATATAACTAGTGCCAAAATTCCACAGGAGTACCGAGATATGGATAAAGGAAAGAGAGCCTCAGGCATAAGGTACAGCTTGGGCAAAGGTCCTGAGGTGTGGTGTAGAGCAGGTGGTATGAGTGGAATGAAGGTTGGGTGCCTTCAGAAAAGTCTGGCAGAACTTTCAAGGCTGGGTCAAGGTTTGCGCTTGAGTCACAGGTAGGGCAGAGCATGGGGTCCCAGTATGGGGCTCAAGGGGAAGATTAGCTTGGCTTTTTACCATGGACCCCAGCCATTTCCTGTTGCTGGAAGCCTATTTTTCACAGCTCCTGACCGTCAGGCTTCATTTGCATTGAGGAGTCAGGGGAAATGCAGGGAAGTACTCTTGCTTATGAAAATCTTCTAACCCAATGCCACCAGTGGCTCAAGCCCTGTAAATCCTAGCTACTCAGGAGACTGAGATCAGAGATTGTGGGTCAGAGCCAGCTCAGGGGAGGAAAGTTAATGAGACTCTTCTTGCCAATGAGCTACCAAAAGCCAGAAATAGAGCTGTGGCTCAAGTGGTAGAGGGCCAGCTTGAGGGAAAACTTAAGAGACCAGAGCACAGACGCTGAGTTCAAGCCCCGGTACTCTCACAGAAAAAATAAAGAAAACCTTTCAGGAGATACCAGTCCACTGTGGAGAAAGGCCATTATTAGCTGGGCACAGTTGTCTCATTCCTGTCATCCTAGCTACTCAAGGCTTAGACCTGAGAATCAATCAAGATTCAAAGCTAGCCTGGGCAGACTCTTATCTCAAATGAATCATCAAAGAATGGGAAGCAGAACTACTGTAGTTCAAGTGGTACAGCACCAACTTTGTGCAAACAAGCTAAAGGATAGCATCTATGTCTATATTCTGAGTTCAAGTCCCAGTACACACACACACACACACACACACACACACACACACACACACACACACACACACACACACACACACACACACACACACACACACACACACACACAAACATCCTTGGCAGGTGCCAGGGCCTCATACCAGCAATCCTAGCTACGCAAGAGGCTGAGATCTTAGGAATGGCACCTTGAAGCCAGCCCAGGCAAAAAGCCATGAATCCCTTATCTCCACTAAACTAGTAAAAAAGATGAAAGGTGAGCTGTGGTTCAAATGGTAGAAAGTTAGCTTTGAGCAAAGGAAGCTCAGGGACAGTGCCTAGTCCCTGAGTTCCAGATGTAAGATTTTTTAAAAGACACCCTATACCACTCCCACGGGCCATAAATCCCGATTTTGGTCATCCTAAATCTCACTTCCCCTCTTGCCACTTCCACAGTATTCCCACAAGTGGCCGGTGTGTGGCCAACACTGGGTTAAGAAGTGAATGTACAAAAGAGGGGGGCATAGCCAGGTCAAGACTAATACCCCAGAACATTGAGGTATTGGCCATACCAGTCCCTTATCCCCCAGTTCCCTGGCCCTGGAATCTAAAGTCTGTGCCTCTGTATTCTGGGCATCCAGAATTGTCTAGAAGGACCTGAGAGGCCCAACTTGGGCCAGAAGATAGACCTTCTTATGGTAAAGTACTCTTACATTTCCTAGACACTGATCAATACTTCCAAACCACATTGGACTCAACTCCCATGTAGTCCTGGATCCTCCTTGCTTGGGTGGCCTTCAGTCAGCTGTCAAGCTCGAGATGCCCAGAGCCACCAGCAACCCCCCATTTCCCAATCCACTGCAAGCCTGCGGAGAGGGATGTGCAGTCAGAGGCGCAGCTGAGGTAAAAGACAGGACATCACATGACTGAGGCCTTCCCTCAGAGGCAGGGGAGATCCTCTGCCAGCTGGCACTGCTGTCTCAGAATTCCCTGGAGTCAGCCAAATATTTGGACAATCAGAATTGTGCCCCAGAGAAAATCTGGAATACAGGCCTCTGGCAATTGAGGACTCATTGTATACCCTGATAGGGGACTAAAGGCCAGGTCGTTGTGGAGGAGGGGCACCATCTGAGGTCAGAAAGACACAGACAGGCACTCTTCCTGGGACAGAGAAAGAGGAGGAAAAGTTACACACACACACACACACACACACACACACACACACACACACACACACACACACACACACACACACACACACACACACACACACACACACACGGATATTCCAAGGTGTCAGCAGCTCCTGAGAACCATGAACTCTCTCCATTAGGATCACATCGGATTCGTGAGAAGATTGCACTATCATACTCAGACCAACTGTAGACACAACATTGAGCCTCTTACATATCTGGAATATCTCATAACCCAGCATGGAATTTCCTACCGTACACACTGCTATGTGGAAAACTAAGGCCACCTCTTTGTTTATGGTTGGTCATGGAATTTGAACTCTGGGCCAGAGCACTCTCCCTCAGCTCTTCAGCTGAAGATGAGCACTCTCCCACTTGAGCCACAGAGCCACTTCCTGTTTTCTGGTGGTTCATTGGATATCAAGTATCACAGACTTTTCTACCCAAGCTGTCTTGGAACCATGGTCTTCATATCTCAACCTTCTGAGTAGCTAGGATGACAGTTGTGAGCCAACAGCAGCAGCCGGCTTCAGCCACCTTCAAATACCCAGAGGAAAACCAATTTGTTAGGCCACAAACTTCTTGCAACCCTTGACTTCAGACTTTGACACCCAGCATCCAAATACATCCTTCAATGGAGAGAATGCAGACACAACAACCCCACCCCAGCACCCATTCGCCTACTCCCTGCCTGACACAGGCCTCATCTTTTGAATTCTTGGTAAGGTACCACCCATCCTACTGTGGCTTCAAACAGGGGCAAACTTGGGGAGTTCTTAGAAATGTCTGTACAGTGAGGCCAGCACCTGGTCTCTCAAACACAGCACCCACACACACCTACACATCTCTGCAGGCAAAAATGTTTTACTTTTTAGATGTAGGGCATGAACTCTGGACCTGGGTGCTGTCCCTGAGCTCTTCAGCTCAAGGTGAGCACTCTACTCCTTGAGCCACAGCACCACTTCCTGTTTTCTGGTGGTTTTTTGGATATAAGAGTCTCAAGGTCTTTCCTGCCCAGGCTGGCTTTGAAGCGTGATCCTCAGATCTCAGCTCCTGAGTACCTAGGATGACAGCCATGAGCTACTGAAATCTTCCATAAAGGAGCCATGAAACTGTGAAGGAGAAAACAAAAGTTGTGACTGGGCTCATACTAGGTATTGATGAAAAAACAACAAATATACAAACACACAGAGAAATAAAATGCTTTTGCTGCTTTTAGACATGGTGACTTAAATATATTGCTCTCATCTTCGTGCTCTCTCAACCCTCCCCCCACACACACAGAATGGTGACAGAAGACTCTTCCATGCAGCACCTGCAATTTGCCAACTGATCACTTACCTGAGCACAGTCAGGCTGTACAAGGAGAAAGATTCTGTGTCTCTGTCTCTGTCTCTGTCTCTGTCTCTGTCTCTGTCTCTCTCTCTCTCTCTGTCTCTCTGTCTCTCTGTCTCTGTCTCTGTCTCTGTCTCTGTCTCTCTCTCTCTCTCTCTCTCTCTCTCTCACACACACACACACACACACACACACACAGAATCAGATTAGTGCCTCTCCTAAGTTTGTTGGTTCCTCATTTGGGACAATATACAAGCTGGAGCATGCAGGTTCCCATTCCCCATTCCCTTGTCTGAACCAAGATCTACCACCCAAGGGGAGCACCACTCTAATGACACAGCACCACCCCCCCTTTCCACTTCTCCAGGGCAAGACACTTTCCCGTTGGAACAACCAGCCTTAACTCCCCATTCACCAAAACCCTAAGACAGGACACTGGGTGAAAAAATCCCCAGACAGGTGGCTCCTCAGAACCAGGACTGAAAACAAGCAGGGGGTCATGGGATACCGATGGGGTGTCTGACTCGGGGTGGGGGTGGTGTTAAGGAAATGGATGGGGTTCTAAAGGCTACATACATGGACAGACTCCCTACTTCCAGCCTAGATGTTTCTGGGTGAATGGGTGGATTCTTGGGGAGGACAAGGAGACCAGATATACCAGGAGCACCAGCAGATGCTGGCAGAGCTGGGAAATATGATCACCCTGTGAGTACTGTTGACAGCTGGGATGGGAGGGATAGGCCGTGTGTATATGTGTCAGAGGGAGTGTGTTACTCCCAGATATTCACCTTCCATCTGACCCCCAGTGCCCTCACCTCCCTAGTGGGCTTTCCTGGGACCCTCCTTAGGTGAGAGGGTGACTGAGAACAGAGGACAAGGACTCACACAGCAAGGGGGGCGTATCTTCTGCATCCAATAACCCCCACCCTCAGAAAAAAGGAAAAGACCCAAGAAGGCAGGTGTGGAGTTGCTCCCCACCTCAAAATAAAGCCACCCGGTTCCCATCTTGGAGAGGAAGGTTGAACGTGTGGGGCTGTGTGGTTCCCACTGCTCCAGGCCAGGGGCTCAGTGATGTCCCCTTCTCACCCAACCTTGTATCTCCCCATTTCCTGGGACACTGACACTAAGGATGGGAGTGGGATCCCTGGGTCCACACCCACTCCCCCATCTCCCACTCCTGGGGCGCATTTGTGGCAGAGCCAGGGCTGGCACCTGGTGTTTGTGAGGCAAGGTTGGGATGCGAGAAGGGAGGCAGGAGTCGTGGCTGTGGATTGGGGAGAAGGGGAGTTGGGAGAGGTCATGAGGTGTGGGCCCACGGGATGTCCACTAATGTGTGCTTCTGGGAGAAGCTGTAGGCTGCTGTTCTAGGTGCAGAGGGCAGCAATGGCAGCATCATGGCAGATGCTCAGGCCCAGAGTAGAGGACTTTCTTCCATCCGGGTAGCTCCTATTTTTATCTCCCCTTCCAATGCTCTGAAAATACAACCTATATATACGTTGTACACCTCCTCACTCCAACGGGTATCCTGCCTAACAGTTTTCAACCATCACTTTCCAAACTGCCCAATGCTCAATCACTTCTTGACAGCTCACTATGTGAGGCTTGACACCTCCACCTTTGGAGGCATTCCCAACTGTCTCTGGTGGGCCAGGCCAAGAATTTACAATGATTATTGTCTCCCACAATAATTCTGTCGCCACTGGTTATTACAGTAACCTCATAGTTAATTAGAAGAAATTGAAATTGTATACATAATTGTTATATTACAAACTTGATAAGACATCACTAACCCTTCGTGACTTCATCACTGTGATGACATCAAAAATCCATTGTGATATCACATTGCCATTGTGCCACCATGATCACATTGTGACATCCCAAACCTATTATGACTTCTGAAGCTTTGAAAGAAAGCATGGCCTTTGTGACATCAGAGGCCCTGTGTGTACCCATATCCTCATTTTGAGCTAATGACAATTGAGATCAGACATGCCATTTCAACATCGCAAAACCTTTGTGACATCATTACCAGTGTAACATCACATTGTCATTATGACAACATCAGCCCACAGTGACATCATAAAACAAAAATGACATCATAGTATTATGACATCACATTGTCATTGTGATGTCACAGATACATTGGAATGCCTATTCTTTGATTTTTTTCTATTTTAAATGTGGCAGGTGGGTTGATATCAGAAATATTTTGTGACCACATAACCATTATGACATCACAATACTTTGATGACACCTATTGCCATTATGATATCACTAACCCACTGTGACATCACAAAACTGTCCCATCCTCATAATTTTTTGACATGCTGCCAGTGTGATCTCTTTGGCCTCTCTGAGTTCATACATTGTTTAAATCATAACACTTCAGGTATAACGTGATATCAGAAATCCACTGGGACATCATGACCACTGTGACATCACACTGCCAGATGTCATGACCACTGAGACACATTGTGACATCACAAACCTGTTAAGACTCATTACACTTGTGCCAACATATGCCTTTGGATACATCATTTTCCCTAAGAACTTATATAATTATCAATTAGAGATCTGGCATGAGATTGTAACATCATCATCCCATTGTGAAATCACAAACCTATGTGACCTCATCACCTGTATGGTATCACCAACTATTTGTGACTTCAAAACAATACTATCTCATGTAATGGTAACATTACATTGCCAATCGGATATCTCTGTCCCATTGCATTTTCACCAACCTATTATGTCCTCATAATATTTTACAAAATTCATGGCCTTTTTGACTTCTAGCTCCTTATGTGAACTCGTATCTTCATTGTGATCTAGTAGAATGAAATTGGACATGTAATGGTGATATTACAAATTCATTTTGATATCATTATCCGAGTGTGACCTTGTCACTACTGTGACCTCACAAACCCATTGTGACAACACATTGCCACAGTGATATCACAATCACCTTTTGACATCCCAAACCTGTTGTGACCTCTTAGCACCTTTGAAAAAGCACATGGTGTTTGTGACATCACAGTCCCTTTGGGTAACCATATCCTCATTGTAAACAAAGGACAACTGATATCAGACATGCTATTGTACCATTACAAATGCTTTGGGACCTCATCTCCAGTCACATTATTGTTAGGATAACATCAACCCATTGTGACAACCCAAAACGACAATGACATCATAGCATTATGACATCACATTTTCATTGTGAGGTCATAGAGTCAATGTGATTGCCTATTCTGTGATTTCATTCTATCTCAAATGTGGCATACAGGTTGATTTTAGAAACCCATTGTGACCACATCACCATTATGACATTACAATCCCTTTGTGACCTCATATTGACATTGTGAAACCATTAATGAAATGTAACATCACAAAACTGTCTTGTTGTCTTAAAGTTTGTAACCGGCGGCTACCTTGACCTGGGCTGGATGCCCAGAGCTAAATGCAACCTCAACCATGGACCCTCAGAACTTCAAAGAGCAGCCCAGCAATTTGTTAACTGTTCTGCAAACAACCAGTCTCCAAAATAATGGTATCCAAAGCTCCACATTTCAAAGTACAATGCTTTTTCCTTTCACTTCATCCTCTTTCTCTAAAGACCTGTCCTTTCAGGTCTTTTCATTTTTTTCCTTCCACCATTCCCTTCTTCTCTTCAGGCTGCTCTACTCTTGCAAGGCTTGTCCTGCCCTGACCAGGTGGCCAGTTGCCATCCTTCACCTCCTTCTCTCCCTCAATTTCCTCTCCTACCAGGTCTTTACCCACTTGCAGTCTCATCACTTATTTCCTTCCAGGCCTTTCCCCTTTTTCTCTCCCCTTCTGTTGCTCTGAACATGCAGCTTATATATAGGCTGTACCCTTCCCCCACTGCAATATGTTTCAAGCATAACAGTTTTCAATCATCACTTCCCTAATGTCCATGCCCAATTACTTCTTGGCAGCTCACCATGTGGGGCTTGACATTTTATCTCTTTCAGCAGCGTGTCCTCCCTCCTCCATTGGCATGAACCCCCCTCTCTGTTGGTCCAGACCAGGAGGTCATGATGACTATCTGTTCCCGTGGATTATAGGGGCACTGCTGGTTATTACAGTGTCCTCATGGTGAACTAGGAGCAATTGAAATTGGACAAATAATTGTGATATTACAAACTCATGACATAGCTAACCCATTGTGACCTCATCACCATTGTGACATCACAAACCCATTGTGACATTGCTGTTTTGACACCAGGATCATTTTGTGACATCCCAAATCTATTATGACCTTTTATAACCGTTGAAAAAATAGATTTGTGACATTACAATCCTTTTGTTTACCCAAATCTCCACTGTGAATTATTGACAATTGAGAATCAGACATGACATTTTAACATCAGAAACATTTTTGAGATCATCACAATTGTGACATCACATTGTCATTGTGACACCATCTGATAATTGTGAAATCACAAAACTAAAATGATATGAAAGAATTAGAACTTCACATTGTCATCGTGACATCATAGACATGAATACCTTTAATTGTGATTTCATTCTATTTCAAATTTAGCCTGTACTTTGATATCATAAACAAACCGTGAATCATAACCATTGTGACATTACAATCCATTTGTACATCACATTGCCATTGTGATATCACTAACCCACCATGACATTACAAACCTATCCTTTCATCATAACTTTTGTGACATGCTGCAATTCTGATACCTTAGGCCTTTTCATCCTCATGATCTGTTGTCGACCTCATTAGATTTCACATATGACATTTGATATCACAAATTCCGAGTGACATCATGACAATGGTGACATCACACTGCTAGATGTCATAACCATTGTGTCAAATTCTGACATCACAAACCTTTTAGGATTTCAATATATTCGTGACAACACATACTTTTAGAGAAACCACAGTCCCTTTGTAACTCATATACTCATTGTAAGTTAAAGGCCATTGAGAACAATCATGTCATTTTGACATGCCCAACCCATTGTGACATCACAGTGCCATGGTGATATACTAACACACTGTGACATCACAAGCCTGCTCTCTCCTCATAAGTCTTGTGATGTGCTATAATTGTGATGTGTTAGGCCATATATGAGCTTATAATCTGTTTTCAAACATATTTCAGTTATGATATGTGACATCAGAAATCAACTGTGACATCATGACCATTGTGACATCATACTGACAGACATCATGAACACTGTGTCACATTGTGACATCACAATCCTCCTAGGATTTCATCACATTTGTGACAACACATGCCTTTGGAGAAACCACGGTCCATTTGTGAAGTCATATTCTCTGTGATTTCATGACAAATGAGATCCTTTATGCCATTTTAATATCACCAACCAATTGTGACATAATAGACCTACTGTGACCCCTTACCTGTATGGCATCACCAACTAATTGTGATATCAAAACCTTTTGTGATGTCACAATGTGACACGATGATCATGGCATCTGTCAGTGTGATGTCACAATGGTCATGATGTCACAATGGATTCCTGGTATCTCATGTCATACATGAAATATGAGGTTGAAAACAAATTATGAGGGCAAAAAGGTCTAAGATATCACAATGTAAGCATGTCCCAAAAGTTATGAGGAGAGGAGAGGTTTGTGATGTCACATTGTGTTAGTGATATCAGAATGGCACTGTGATGGCACAAAGTGATTATGATGTCAATTATTTTTGTCGGTTGTGGGGCTTGAAGTCTGGGCTTGGGCATTGTCCCTCAGCTCTTCAGCTCAACGCTAGCGCTCTACCACTTGAGCTACAACGCCACTTCCCTTTTTTGAGTGGTTTATTGGAGATAAGACTTTCTCGGACTTTCTTGCCCAGGCTGGCTTTGAACTGTGATCCTCAGATCTCAGCCTCCTGAGTAGCTCGGATTACAGGCATGAGCCATAAGCGCCCAGATCAAAATTGTTATGTAGGCACAGAAATTCGTTTCTGATAGCAATTCCCATGCCATATTTTGAATACAATGAAATCACGGAATAAGCATTCACAATTTGTCTATGATGTCACAATGAGAATTGTCATAATCCGATTATGTCATTGAGTTTGGTGATGTCACAATGAGCTGATGCTCTCATAAAGAAAAAGTGATGTCACACTCTTGAGGATGCCACAAACACTTTTTGATGTTATAATGGCATGTCTGATCTCAATTGTCATTAGTTAACAACAAGGATTTGGGTACACAAAGGGACTGCGATGTTGAAAAGGGCATGTGATTTTCCAAAGGAGCTAAGAGGTCATAATAGATTTGAGATGTCACGGAATCATGATGTCACAATGACAATCATATCACAATGGGTTTGTGATGTCGTGGTGGTGATGATGTCAAAATGAGTTTGTGATGTAACAATGAGTTTGTAATATCACAATCAAATTTCCAATTTCAATTGCAATTAGTTCACAAGGATGATACTGTAATAATCAGCAGGACCCTGATAATCTATAGGTTCTGATAATCAGCGTGGCCCCATCTCTTGGCCAGCTGGAGAGGACAAAGTATGCCACCAAAGAAGATGGAGCATTCTGTAGGAGGGCTTGGGACAGTAATCACCAAGTGTTAAGCTGTTAAGAAGTGATTGGGCTAGGGCTGGGAAGTTGGCTCAGTGGTAGAGCGCTTGTCTTGCATACCCGATGCCCTGGGTTCGATTCCTCAGCACCACATAAGCAAAAAGAAAAAAGCCGGAAGTGGCGCTGTGGCTCAAGTGGTAGAGTACTAGCCTTGAGCTGAAGAGCTGAGGGATAGCACTCAGGCCCAGAGTTCAGGCCCCACGACCGGACCCAAACAAACAAACAAACAAAAAAAAAAAAGAAGTGATTGGGCTGTGGGAAGTTTGGGATGTGACAGTTGAAAACTGTTAAAAGCAGTTGGTGTGGAGAACGGTTACAGACTTTATATAGGCTGCCTATTCAGAGCAATAGAAGAGAAGAGAAAAAGGGAAAAGTCTTGGAAGGAGGGAAGTTGTGTGATAGCAGAAAGGGAAAGACCTGAGAGGAGAGGAAGTTGAGGGAGAGCAGAAGGTAAAGGATGGCAACTGACCCAGGCAAAGCAGTTCAGGCCTGTGGAGAGTGGAGAGGCCTGTAGAGAAGAAAGAACTGGTAGAAGGAAAAATGGGAAAGACATTGAAGAAAGTATAGGTCTGCAATGAAGGATAGACTAAGGGAAGGGGGATAAAATGCTTGCCCTTTGTGTCTTGATGGATTCTCCTGAACAATAGAGATTCTAATATTTGGAGACCCCCATCGATATAATCCATTTGGATGGCATCAGGCCTTGGCCCCAGGGAAAATTCCCCATAGGTGAGAGTGTCAGCCTTCAGGGTTGAGAATCTACCTCAAGTGTTTGTCTCCGGAGGAACAATATGGACAAAAGTAATTTAGGTACCTCTAGGGGTACGTCTGGGCAAGCTTGCCAGCCTGTTTTGGGGACTCCATGTGGAGGTCATCTGTGGCTTCCTTGGGAAGCCATCTGGGAACTCCTTGATAGGTCATGTAGGGATTCCTTGGGAAGCCACCTGGAACCTCCTTGAGAGGTCCTGTAGGGCTTCCTTGGGAAGCTATCTGGATCCTCATCATGAGTACATGTGCGACTTCCTTGAGAAGCAATCTGAGACCTACCCTGGAGGTCATCAGGGGCCTTCAGGGGCCATCTTGGACTTTCTCTAGAGGTCATCTGGGGCTTATTCAGGAGGCCACATGAGAACTCTTCAAAAGTAGTCATTGGGGCTTCCTTAAGAGGCAATCTAGGACCACTTATGAGGTCATCTGGAGCTTCTTTAGGAGGTCATCTCGGGTTACCTTGATGAGAAAAATATGACCGTCTTGGACATCATCTGGGACTTCCTTGAGAAACCATATATGACCTTCTCTGGAGGTCATCTGTGGCTTTCTCAACAGAGTTATCTGGAACCTCCTCTGGAGTTCATATTTGGCCTCCTTGAGGGGCCATCTGAGATACTTGAGAGGTAATCTCAGACTCATTGAGAGGACATCTGGGACCTCCTTTGGAGGTCATCTGACACTTCTTAGGAAGCCATTTGGAACCTCCAGGAGAGGTCATCTAAGGACTGCTAGGGAGGACATATGTGACGTCCTCCAGAGGTCATCTGTGACCTCCTCAAGAGGCAATCTTGGATGTTCTGTCTGTCATCTGGGTCCTTCTGTAGAGTTCAACATTGAAAGGTGTGGGACATGTGGGTTAAGTGTCTGTGGCTATTGGTCTCTGTGTGTATGCGGATAGTTCTATCAGTGTCCTGTATGCACTTCTGTTTAGTCCTTTTCTCAGGATGGGAAAACAAGGCCTAAAGTTGTCATATCCAAAAAATTCTCCCCCGGGCTTATAGAGTCCCTCAGAGGAAGATGCACTGATGTACTCTCTTTCCTATTCTTTGCCATCAGCACCTCTAATGTTAAGTCCTCCCATACCAAAAGTGGTTACTTGTACCAGCCTGAGGCTGTACAATGTGGTATGTTAGCCTTCTTACCCTTGAGACAGGAATATGGAGGTTATGGTGAGCAGGCCCCCTTTCTAATATATGTTCCCTTTACCACTAGTGACCTGTATAATTGGAAACAGAAAAATCCATCCTTTTCAGAAAAAAAAAAACAGGGGCTCATTACCTCATTAGCGAGAGCAATTTTCACAAACAAGCACATCTGGGATAAGTGTCAGCAAATTTTACAGGTGCTTTTCACTTCGTAGAAAAGGGAGTGAATCCTGCTCGGTGACTTGAAGGTGGTCCTTGGACCAGACATTAAGCCTGCTATTGAACCAGACCAATTGGAGCAAGTCTTTACCCAGATTTACCCAAGCTGAGACTAACAGTGATTGAGGTATGGAAATGCTTACCAATTATTGCCAGGTTCGGTTAGCAGGAATACCGCAGTGGATAGAAAGCCAAGTCATCAATCTAAAGTGAGTGAGATGATACAGTTCCCCAGTGAGTATCTTAATGCTTTTCTGGAACATTTCCCAGAAGCCTATAGGACCTATAAGCCTATAGATCTTGAAGCCCTGGAGAATCAAAGATCCCTAAATATGGCCTTTGTTACCCAGTCAGCCCCAGATATTAGAAGAAACCTTCAATAGTTAGAAGGTTTTGAGGGAAAGGTGTATTTTAAGTTGGAAGTGGTTGCCCAGTGGGTATTTGATAACAGAGATACCCTGGAAAAAGGGTTTAATAAGGGGGTTTGAGTTTTGGTAGGAGCACCAGAATAGGGATGAAGAACTCCTTGGCAAAGACAGTACAATTCAGTTGCAACTGGCAGTAGGGAACCTCTAGAACTAGATCAGTGTGATTATTGCAAGCAAAATGGACATTGGGAAAAGGAATGTTCAAGGAGGAGAAAGATAGAAAATGACAGGTTAAGTAATCACATTAACCATCTGAAAAATGTGTTTATATCTCTGAGAAATATGCAAAGGAGCAAGGGGCTCTGAATTCCAATTGTGTTCAATTTAAAAAGTAGCCTTCTGAACTTAAGAAGAAATGTGACAAAGAAAATATTCACACACTTCTATCTCAAAAAACAGGCTTATAAAAGACTGAATCACCAATATATGCCAGTCAAAGACCCACCAAGAGATTAAAAGCACATAGAAGAGCACACTGGAGAAAAGAGAGAGAATTATTTGATGTGAAGAAAAGATTTGAAGATATAAATTAGAAACTTGTGAGAGTCAAAAATGAGAAGAAAATCCTCAAAAGGAACCTAGAAAACAATCAGAATCAAATGAAATTCAAGTACACTAGCCTCGGTGAGCATGAGGCAAATTAGGGGATCACAGATCAGAGGCTGACAGAAGCACAGGACACCAATGCTTCCATCCTTGCTAACCACAAATGAGGCCAAGAAGAGATTCTGATGCTGAATTAAGAAATCATGGCCATGGCCGGGTGCTGGTGGCTCACGCCTGTAATCCTAGCTAATCAGGAGGCTGAGATCTGAGGATCTCGGTTGAAAGCCAGCCCGGGCAGGAGAGACCGTGATACTCCTATCTCCAATAAACCACCAGAAAACTGGAAGTGGCACTGTAGCTCAAGTGGTAGAGCACTCGCCTTGTGCTGAAGAGCTGAGGGACAGCGCTCAGGCCCAGAGTTCAAGCCCCAAGACCGACAAAAAAAAAAAACAAAAAACAGAAATCATGGCCATGAAAAAGGAGCTGGATCTGATATAAGAATGTATTAGGCTGAAGTACATGTCGATTATAAGCTTTGAAGAGTGTCACCAGAAATTCAAAGCATTAGAGAAAGAAGGAAAGAATAGTTAGCAGAGAAGACTGGGAAGTGCTGTGTCATAGAAGATGAGGCCAAGAAAGGTAAACAGGAAAATATCAGGCTCAAGAAAGAGATTGTTACTCTTCAGAAAGTGTTAAAGGACCACATGCTCTGATAGGGAATGCTGGGTAAAGGGAAAGAGCTTTAGGAAGAAAAACAGAAGAGCTAAACAAACAGTTGAAAGATCGGTCACAAAAATACACTGAAGTGGAAAACTAGAAAGAGAAACTACTAGAGTAAAAGCCCCAAAACAGTGCTGAGATCTTCACCATAAATGTAATGCAGAAGCATCGTGTCCGAATGGAACAGGTGGAGGTGGGAAAAAAATACCTCGCAATAGCACCTTTGTGAACTTAAGGGAGGAGATGAAGAGCAAGCAAAGTTGTGAGAAGGAGCAGCAGTTGTCCAGTCAAAGGAACTCTCCGGTGACCCTGCCAAAACAGTTACAGGTTAAGGAGCAAATTGAGAAGGAGATTGCGATCTTGAAAGCAAATTTGAGAGAAAAGGAGGAGAATAAAATGGAAGAAGTCTCCAAGGTTCAGAGTACTGTACAGGAGTTAAAGCAACTAGAGTCTCTAAGATACAGGGAGCTGATCAGGTAGTGTGGGAGATCGCTCTTTAAAACCAGTGGGGTCTCTAGAGCTACTAGTCTTTAAAATTAAAGGAACAAGCAAAAACTGTTGTAATAAGTGTCCAAATGTTGACACTGAACTTGTGAAAAATGCATACAGGCTTAAGCTTTCTGTCAGTTTACGTGTAGATATATGCACCCTGGTAAATTTCCCGAGGCCACTACCCAAAAATGTTCTGAAAACCAGTGGGGCCTTAGCCTGACAATACTTTGTAAGGTTTGTAGGTAATTTCCAATAGGTAAATGCTGAAAAGCTGGAACTTATGGAAATAACTCATATGTGAGGAACCTCAGATGGTGAATTTCGGAAAGTGGACTTCACAGAGGTAAAGCCTTGAAAGTATGGTTATTGTTATCTATTAGTAACAGTGGACACTTTTTCAGGCTGAGCTGAGGCATGTAATAATTCCTTGATTTGTTTTGCCCTTAGCTTTGGGGTCCAAAGATGGCCCTGCATTCATGGCCCAAGTTCTCAATTATTAAATAACACTCTAGGAATAAATTGGAAATTACAATCCATTTATAGAACTCAGAGTTCAAGGCATTAGAAAGAATGAATATGCCCTCAAAGGAAACTAACTAAATTAAATACAGAGACTGTCCATGGCAAGTGAGCCTCCTCCACTTTGCTCTCCTTCGACCAAGATGTAGCCCTTATGTTAAAGGATTTAAACCCTTTGAAATACATTAGGGTAGACCACCCCCTTTGCTTCCTAAATTTGGGAAGGCTATATTAACAGAAATGTCTAGCTACAATCTGCAGGCTTTACAACATATTCTTTTATGGGACCTATCCTTTGGTAACCAAGGCCCACCGCCCACCAAAGAAAAACTCCACCTAAAGGAGAGGGGCCAAGATGGCGATGGAACAGCAGGGAAACACCACAGCTCTCCCCAATGAAATACAGAGTTTGGATTTCAATGCTCCATTTCTGCAAGTGACCAACAAAAAAGAGGCGTTTACTCAGAGAGATACAGGAAGTGAAAAAAAAAAGGGAAAAACCTACACAGACAGTAAAGTGGGAAGACCCTTCCCCCAACTCTTGTTGGTGATGGGGCTCACCGCTGAGCAGCTTCAGTGGTGGAGCTTTGTGCCAGGTTGCTTAAGCGGCCTGGCTCTGGACCCTCTGAGGACTACACACCCACAAACATCCCAAGGCTCACAGAAGACTCCCCAGGTCCAGTGCCAACCCAGAGACTACAAACCGAAATCTCAGAAAAGCCGGCATGAAAATTCCCCTCACCCTCCCTGGCATGGCGCCTCTGCCTGGCTGGTGCAACCACCCCAACCCAGTCAGGAGCAGCAGCAGCTGGCAGGAGTGGCAAACCACCCAGACTCTGGGCACAATGCCTCTTGGCACTAGCCCACAGGAAAAACCCAGACCAGCCCGGGGTGGCAGTGATAACTGGGATGGTGACAGCTGCAGTGAAAAATTCCAGACCCATGGCGGTTTGTGCCTCTCCATACTGGCCCACATAAGCAGCCCAGCCCAGCCTGAGGCAACAGAACTGTTTAAAACCTCACTCCTGGTGGGGTGGAGGGCCTCTCCATATTGGCTTGCAAAAGCAGCCCAGCCCAGCCCATGGTGGCAAAGGTGGTAAACAACCCCAGTCATGACGCAGGGTGTGGTGCTGAACAACCCCAGAAAAGCCTCATGAACTTTCCTGTGTGGTCTGGCTTTGAACCTGAATACACAGATCTGAGCCTCCTGAGTAGCTACAATTACAGGCATTTATACCAGCAGGGTCTAACTCTTGCCAACCCCTTCACTTTTTATACAATAGATCATTTCTTAGTTCATACAAGGAATTTAAGTAAATACAAGAGGATCGACATAATACCCTGTATTCTATCTGACCATAGTGGAATCAAACTGGTTCTTAGTAACAAGGCATAAAGTAGAAAAAACTTAAACACATGGAAATTAAACTGAACTAAGTTGAACAATACATGGGTCACAGAAGAAGTTAAAGAAGAAATAAAAAGTTCCTACAATTCAGTAAAAATGAAGAAACATCACAAAGAAGCCTATGGGACCCAGCAAAAGCAGTTCTGAGGGGCAAATGTATTACTCTCAGTGCACATATCAAGAAAACAGAGACCAAATAAACAATCTTATGATACAAGTAAAACTGCTAGAGGAACAAGAAAAAAAATTGAACCTAAAGTTGCTAGACAGAAATAGATAAATGATATAAGAGCTGAAATTAATGAGATAGAGACTGAGAAAATTATAAATAAATTAATACAACAAAAAACTGTTTATAAGAAAAGAATCAATAAGACTGACGGACCACTGGCAAGAGAAACTAAGAAAATAAGAGAGGTGACAAAAATCAATATTATCAGAGATACCACAGGAAAAATTACAACAAACATCGAAGACATCCAAACAATCATAAAGAAATAATTCCAGACTCTACTTACAAAGGAAGGAAAACCTAGCAGACATGGATGAATTTCTACAGAAATACAAATTGCTATCTCCCCTCTCCTTTTTGGACCTGATTCTCCACCATGTAAGGTTGGGGCAGCAGTTCGGTAAATAAACTTCCTTTCCTGCCTTAATAGTGTGTAGTATTCTCTTCATAGGCTACCGAATGAAACCTACCTATATAATGTTCCTTACATATGATGTTGTAACTCAGATGGGGTTATTGAGTTGGAAATGTTAGAATTTCCTATCCAATCCTTTTCTGTGAACTAAACTGTCTTGAGACACCACGCGAGACTTTTCACCGATACCATTGCTGGCCTTCACATGCACCTCGACACCACTTCTCTTCTCTGGTGAGTGAAACTACTCTCTACGGCTCTCTGTTGCTCAATCTCTGTTCAGATGTGGCACCATGCTAGCGAGTTCCTATAGCCTTTATCGGAAAGGCTGGTCACCTCCGAACCCGAGGTTGCTTGGTTATGGGATCTTGCCCATTTCTCTCTAGACTGCTCTGGGCGAAGTAGGGACATTGCTTCTGCCTAGTCAGCTCTTCTTCACTCACCAGACTGATGCTCCTACACATTTAATGGGGTGCTACAAGTCATGCCCGAGCCATGAAACCCCTCTGAAATGCCTCATGTGCTCCCTGGATAGCCAGAGCACCTAATTTTTTATGCTGTTCAAAAATTTAGACAATTTTTGCCTCTGCAATGGTAAATGGTCAAAAGTCTGTTCACTTTCAGGATCTGTTTGCTGTCTGCTAATCATGTCCACCTTTCTATATTTCTCCATTTCTTTTCTACAACTTTGTGTATTGTGCCATGAAGCGTGGGACATGGGCTGGGTCCTGGGGACCCATTCTACTTTCTCTCTAAAAGGCTAGCCAAACTAGGCTTGATTTTTTTGTTCAGGCTTTATTTGCATTTTTTTAGAAATTTGCCATCTTGAGTTTGCCATCTTGGCCAAATGGTGGGTGAAGGATTTGTCCCCCTCCAATCCTTACCCTTCCACCAAGCTTTCTTCTCCTCCATCCATCTATTCAAATGTGCCTTGCTAACAAGTTGCTCTTTTCATAGACTCTGGAAACTGAGGCCCAACCATCTGATGTGCTTTGTTAGCAAAGATGTCTGAACATTCTTGTATAAAATTTTAGGATTTGAGTTTTGCCTTTTTTGTTTTGTGTTGTTTAGGCTAGTACTCACTATTTGATTCTAAAATATTGGGCATATCTGTGCTAAGATTCTCCCATCTAACAAGTTTTGACATTGCAGAATATTTGGTCAATTCTTGATAAGGACCAGGTAAGCTCTACTTATTCTATTTGATCTCCTTGTTGCTTTAATTGAAAATAACAAAGGATGTTTGTGACAAAGTTGCAATTCAAATCCAGCTGTGGCTGTAAAATCCCTATGACTCCATCTCCCAACTAACCTGCAAAAAGACAGTCTGGAAGCTTGGACTGAGCCTCTTATCTCCAACCAGAAAACACTGCACGAGTTTCTATAACTCAAAGTGTTCAGGGTTAGTGCCCAGGAATTGAGTTCAAACCTCCTTGAATACCAACTGGGACAAACCATCCCACCAATGACACTTAGAATCAGCCAGTCTGCAGAACAAAGGAACATGGAAAAGAGTAAGAGGAGATGATACCACATCAGCCACTTTGTGCCTGCCCTTTCAAAAGTAACCAGAGCAGGGAGGTCAATAGAAGTAAGAAGACTGCCCATCTAATGTCCATACCTGTCGACCTTTCAATTGGACAGGAATTTATATTCTTGCCTTTGTCACTTGACTTCTTCTCTACCTAGTCGCCAGATATCAGAAGTAGCTAGGGATACGTCTACCAACATTTTCAGCCCCAAGTCCTTCCTCTTGCCATTTATTTGCTCTCTAGTATTTTTTTCGGTCCCTCAATGCCTCGTGAGACTTCTCCATACTTCATCCAAGAGACTTGCCTCCTCCAGACTTCATCAAAGGACTCATTGCCCAAGTGACAGCTCTTGCCTTCTGCCTTCTCTCAGAGGGGATCGCGTTTCAACCTTTTACCCCTAGAGTTGATACCCCTTGCAAACAAGAAATAGCCAGAGAGAATCTTCACCTTTTTTTATAATCAAAAAGTTGGAATGTAAGGTTTGAACAGGGACACCTCCACACTTCTTGGCTAAGTTTCCGCCCAATATCTGTTACATAGGTAACTAGCAGACCTGGAAGCAGCCACCTTCTCCTCTTGCTAGATCACATCCTGGGCCACCTCTGGTCACAAGCCTCCCATCTGACCTTAGGAGGGTCCCAGACCCTGAGGTCACATCGAGATCCAGTGTGACCACACTTTTCACCACCTGGCCAACTTCTTCCTTTCCCTAGCCTAGATAAGTTCTGGCCCAGAGGTGGGTCGCCCCCTTCCCTTTAAGTCATGCTTCTCCACCATACATGGTGTGGGCAACAGTTCAGTAAATAAACTTTTTTTCTGCCTGAAAAATAAGAAATACAAATTTCCCAAACAGAACCAAGAAGAAAGAAATCAATTAAACATGTTAATTACCTAAAATGTCATACTAGAAGTAACCAGAACCCTTCCAACAAGAAACGCCCAGGACTTGATGGATTCACTACAGAATTCTATAAGACCTCAAGCGCTTCAGAGAAATAGAAAGAGAGGGAGTAATCCCAAACTCATTCTATGAAGCCAATATTACATTCATCTCCAAACCAAGCAAAGACCCAACAAAAAAAGAACTACACACCAATCTGTTTGATTAAGACAGATAAAAAGCTCCTCAATAAAATTGCAGCCAACAGAATCCAGAAACAGTTAAAAAAATTATACATTATGACCAAGTGGGTTTCATTCCAGAGATGCAAGGATGGTTTGACATAGGTAAGTCAATAAATCTAATCGATCACATCAACAGATCCAAGGTCAAGAACCACATGATTATCTCCATTGATGCAGAAAAGGCTTTTGATATAATTCAGCACTCATTTATGTTAAACACTATGGAAAAAATAGGAATAGAAGGAGCATTTCATAACATAATAAAAGCCTTACATGGCACATCAAAGGCCAATATTATATTTAATAGGGAAAAACTACAACCAATTCCCCTAAAAACAGGAACAAGGCAAGGATGCCAACTTTATACAAGCTTCTTCAATATAGTTATGGAATTCTTAGACAGAGCAATAAGGCAAGAGAAAGACATTAAAGGGATCCACATAGGACAGGAAGAAGATAAGCTATCTCATTTTGCAGATGGCATTATTTTATAAATAACCAATCCCTAAAGCTCCATCTCCAAACTCTTAGAACTTATAAACCAATTTGGCAAATTAGCAGGATACAAAATTAACCCACAGAAATCAATCGTCTTTCTGTATAGTAACAATGTACAAATAGAAAGGGAAATCAAAGAAACAACCCCATTCACAATAACCTCAAAATAAAAAGTGTCTAGGAATTAACCTAACTAAAGATATAGAGGGTCTGTTTCATGAAAACTATAAAAGCCTAAGAAAAAATCATAGAGATTACCAGGAAATGGGAAGAAATGGGAAAAAATATTTACCAGAAATATAACAGACAAGCGTCTAATACCATTATATTATAATATCCATTATATTATATATGGTGAAGTCAAGAAACTAACCCTTCACAAACCTAACAAACCTATCTTGATATAGTCAAGGAAGCTAAAGAGAGACTTATTAGAAGAAGAGATAGGAACGACAAAGAAATACATGAGGAAATGTTCATCATCCCTGGCTGTAAGGGAAATGCAAATTAAAACAACTCTGAGATACCACCTTACCCCAATCAGAATGGCCCACATTCTAAATTAAGCCAATGACAAATGCTGGAAGGGATACAAAGAAAGAAACATTACTACATTGTTAGTGGGAATGTATACTAATACCACCACTTTGGAAAGCAGTCTGGAGGTACTTACGAAAGCTAAATATCGACCTGTCCTATGAACTGGCCATACGACTCCTAGGCACCTACTCTGAACAACAGGAACCAGTGTACATAGACATACACACCTCTATGATTATTGCAGTACTGTTCACAATAGCCAAGATTTGGATACAACCCAGATAAGCCACAACTGATAAGTGGATCCAAAAAATGTGGAACCTATATAAAATGGAATACCATGTAGCCATTAGAAAGGACAAAATGAAGGTATTTGCAGGGAAATGGATGGAACTAGACCAAATTATTTGAGTGAGGTAAGCCAAGAACAATGAGACAAACGGCATAGAGTCTATGTGATACATAGATGCTAAAGCCAAAATGCAAGAAGGTATGACAAAGTAAACAGGACTCAAGGAACAACGGACAGCCACTCATTTTGTTGTATCACCATTAATGACTCCATGTTCTTGACTATGTAGACGGCAGAAATATGCATGGATTGGAGGAAAGCCAGGAGGAGGAACACAATAAGTGGAAAATGGAACAACATACAACAAAGGGTCCCATCAGTTGCAGTGGACATAGAAGAAAAATAACTAAGCAACCCAAACACAGTGATGGGAAGAGGTTTATGAGAGGGAAAGAGGGCAAGAGGGAATAGCCTACATTAAGCAAAAGGAAAAATATGTAAATATCATCTGAGGTGGGAAAAATAATTTGGATTGTCAAAGCTCATAGAATTAAAAAACGTTAGAACATGATAACAATAATGTGCCTTGTCAAGGTTAAAATGTGTTTGTGACTTTAACTAAGTATCACAATTCCAAAATACTGTGAAATATGTGAAATATATGTAATCACCTATCTCAATTTTTACAAAAACGGTGCCAGAAGGAAAGGTTACGAGGGATGGGTGACAATGTTGTCAGACACCTTGTATTCGTGTACTGTTTTGTAGAATGGGAACTTCTTTGTTGAACTACTTAAAGATAATAATAATAAAAAGTGTTTAAAAAATAAACATTAGGATGAAAATAAAAATTTCAAATATAAAAAAAGAAATTAAATCCAGTTGGAAGGAAAATTTTGTTGAGGAGAGTAGTTTAGTTTATTCTATAACAAGTCTCACTTCAGAAATAAATTCAAAAACTAGACCCCAGGTAAGTGAAATAAACTAAGAAATGGAGTTTAAAAAAGAAAATAAGAAACTCCACCCACTCTTTCTTGCCTGGACAGCTGGTGTGGGTAAAAATTCATCATGCTCGTGAATTGGACCCGAAGTGGAAGGACCTTACTTGGTGGTGCTAACTTCACTATCGCCTATTGAATTAGCACGAAAACAGCATTGGATACATCAGTCTCAAGTGGAATAGGTAGTGGACCAATATACAGAGAAGGCTGCAAAATGAACTGTTAAGGACAAGACTTACTAAGTGTTAATTAGTGCTAACTAGTATGTTTCTATAATTAACTTGTTTTCTATTAAATTTACCATTTAAGCCTGTTCATTTGGTGGAGTGAAGGGAATTTTTAGGATTTGGTTAGAAGGAATCAAGGATTTGATTGGCCATGCAAAACAATGGGGGAAATATATGGAGCAGCATGGTCCTAATAATGAGCAGGGACAACTAATCAATGTTGCCCCATGACCTGGCCCACTGGAGTGCATGGGGCGTGCCACACAAGTGAGCAGGGCATGCTGCTGGAGGGGGTAGGATGTCATCCTCACATGATGAGCTGTGAAGAATTGATTGGGGAACAGGCAGTTTGTGAAGTGATGGTTGAAAACTGTTAGGTAGGAAACCCACTGGAGTGATGGAGGCGTTCAAACTATATATAGGCTGCATGTTCAGAGCAATGGAATTGGAGAAAATCACGGAATGACCTCCAAGGAAGGAAGTGGTGAGACAGCAGGAGGGGAAAGACCTGGGAGAAGTGGAATTTGAGGGAGAACAGGAGGGGAAGGAAGCCAATTGGCCACCTGTCCAGAGAAGTGTAGTGGAGAAGCCTAAAGAAAAGAAGGAAGTTATGGAAGGGAAAAAAAGGAAATGAAGGAAAAGTCTATAAAGAAGGACGTAATAAGGGAAAAGGAAAAAGCCTTACCTATTGAAGTTTGGAGCATGGAGATGATAATTGGGAGTTTGGTGTTTTGCAAACCAATTAACTATGCCTATTGGACGTCTGAGGTTTGGTGGTTGGGGTTGGGCTGTCACTGAGTGTACAGCCCATGACAAGGTAAATGCAGGCCCATTTCTAGTGTGAATAAAGTTATCTTCAATGTGCCTCATTGGATTGTCTTGTGTTTTATGCATCATAAGTGTGCAAGTTCACAAGTTAATAGGCTCAAAGTCCACGAGTTTTGTAAAATGTTATGAGGTCATAATAGGTTTGAAAAACCCAATGGAACAGTGATATCACAATGGCAATATGATGTCACAATATTGAGTGATAATAATATTTTGATGTTATACTTAGTTAGTGATGCTATAATGGTGATGAGGTCACAATAGGTTTACCATGTTACAATAGGTCACAATAGGTTTTTTTTAATTGTGAAAATACTGTACAGAGGGGTTACAATTACAGGGGCAAGATAATGAGTACATTTCTTATCAAGCAATTTAGCCTCCTCCTTTGTTACCCCTTCCCATCCCTTCCCATACTTACCTGGCAAGGGAAATACCACAATCACACAATAGGTTTATGAAGATAGTTATGTCAGTTATGATGTCAGTTCCACCCAGGAGAAAATCACCCAGCCCAGGCAGAAAAAACTCCGCCCACAGAGGAGGGACTTTCTTCACCACGTAAACACAGCCAGAGACTGCCTCTCCCTACAACAGCCTAGACAAACAATTGAAATTCAGTAAACATATGAAAGACCCCGGCGTGGGGTGCCCTTCAATCTGAAGAGACCCTTCCCCAAGGAACAACGAGACCACTTGTGCGGATGCAATCAGCAAGAGGTTTATTCGGGCGCGCCCTCAGTTCCCAGGTGCACTCAACCACGAGATCCACAAGGTTCGGGTTGAATGTCTGAGAACCGGTTACACGGGTACCCGGGGCGACAAGGTCTATCGGAAGACTTGCGCACCAAGTGCCTGAAAGCACCCTATTTTTATGGGCAGCAGAAGCGAGGTTACAGAAGCGAGATGCGTGGTTACAGGGGGAATGATTGGTTAATTTCAAATTACGCTCAGGGTGGGGATTGGTCGGGTTACGCTGGTCAGATGGGGTAGGTGGGGGGGGGGGGGAGCTGACGTGCCGGTACTTGCCCCGTCATGCCGGTTCTGGTCGAAATGCCCCGAAACTTCTTGTTCCCTAATTTTGACAAGTGATTTATTACATCCCGCGCTACCCTGCCATTAGGGTTAAGTTTTACAGGAAGGGACAGGTGGGTCGGCTATTTCCCAGGAATGTCTAGCTTTAAGGCATGTATTACCGTCACGCTGAGGTCTACAGGTGGTGACTCAGTGTTTAATAGTTAGCCTGTGTCCTGCTTTGCTTTCTTAGGAATGTAGGGGAGGGGGCAGCAGTTTTTCCTAAAGAGCACAATGGGGCTCTGGGTTGAGGGTCTGGGGTCTTTTCATTCCCCCATTTTCTTTTAGCCTGAATGAAATCCTTCATTCAACTGGAGATTCCTCCGTTAGTTTAAGTTGATGGTATTGTTGAGTTAATACTAGGGCCTGTACGACCGATAGGCGGTCCTTTACAAATTGTATTAAGCGATTTATGATGCAGGGGCCCACAGTAAGGATTAACATAAGGAGTATTAGTGGTCCCATTAGGGATGATATTAGAGTAGTAAACCACGGAGACTTATTCCACAGCCCCTCATACCAGGTTTGTTGAGACTCAAATTCTCGCTGTCTATGGTTCAGTCTTTCCTTAAGTTTATCTAGAGACTTGATTATCACTCCTGTCCTATTGACATAAAAACAACATTCTTCCCTTAAGGCTACACACAAGCCCCCTTCCTTTAAAAACAGTAAGTCCAGTCCCCTCCGATTTTGAAGGACCACCTCAGCTAAAGAGTTTACAGACTTTGTTAGTGTTCGGACGGTGTTTTCCAGAGTCTTTAGGTCGTTATTCATGGCTTGTTGGAGAAGCGAATAGTGGTCCACTCGTGTCAGGGCGGTGGCTCCTGTGGCGATCCCAGCCGATATTCCTCCTATACCTAGCAGAACAGCCAATGTAATAGCCACAGGTTCCCTTCTGTCTCTATGAGTCGGTTGGTCAAAGTACTGAAGAACAAAGCTGTCAGGATGGTAATTAATGCGAGGCCAAATCTGTACTAATACACAATAATCCTTACTTTGATTAAAAATAGCGGCTGATACACAAGGGGTTAGGCCCGTATTGCAAGCCCAATAAAGTCCAGTCTGAGGGACCAAGTAATGGGGTCCAGTGGTTACAGTCTGGATATTACTGCACAGGACTTGGTGGGAGATGGGAACATTGCCCAAACATGTCCCCCTTTCTGATACTTCCGGGAGAGTTAGCTTGTGAGTAGGCAGAGAGCTACAGACGGAAGGGGGATTGGAATGAATGGAAAAATTAGCTTTTACAGCAATGCCTTCATAGTAGGGAGGACTGGAGGCTAGACAAAGCCAACAGCTCTCGGTGCGACTGGGATCAGAATAGTTTAAAGCAGTATATGCTCCCTTTACAAGGTCAATGAGTCTTTCCTCGGTCCCTGATAAAGTCGGGACCGTCACCAGGGCAGGTTGGTAGGAGGAGTTGATTGAGGACGGGGAAGACACTGGGCCACCACGCAAAGGAGTTAGAGGAGGATTTTTAGCAACCGGGGCCCTGGGTTCAGTTAAAACTGTATTGGGCCCTATTGGCAGGATGGGGGTTACTGTTTGTCGGTGTAGCCTAATCTGAAATATTGTTCCATAGGATTTAGGTCCAAGCGGCCCCATATGCCACCTAATTCCCCACTGTCTGCCTATTGTCCATAGGGCAGGAAGTAGGGCCCTTCCTTTGTCTGTAAAAGATATTTTTAAGGGTAGGCACGTGCTTTTATATTGGCATGAAATGCCCCAGGGCCGTCCCTTTTTTACATTGATTAGATCCCACCCCACGTGGAACTCGGGTTCCAATATGCATCTCCCGTGGTTTCACAACCCCAAGAGGCACAAAAGTAGTCCCCCTCTTGTCCACATTGGTTAGATGCCGCTCGGGTCCTACCCTCTCGAGGGCAAACATAAAAGTCTGTTTTTGCTAAATCTCTTTTTTTATCTGGGCCACAGCACCCTGCATGAAAGCCCCCCCTGTGGGGAAAGCCTGTGCAGTCTTTCACCGGGAGCTTATCAGGGGTGAAACTGGGTATGTCCCAGGGGCGGGGTAATCCAGCTACTAATTGACAAACGTCCGGGGTGAGGTCTGGCCACCAGGCTCCCCACGGATGGCGATCGGAGCTGATCTGCCAAACTACTTCCGCTGTGCTGGATAAAACCTGCCAAGTCTGTCTTACCGGCTGGTGAGGATTGGGAGAAGCAAAACCCAATAGGGATAGGAATAGCGAGTAAACAGGGGAAATCATATTCGCGTAAGTCTTATCTTTAGAGGATTTTGAGTACGTTGCACTTTCCAGTCCGGGGTCTTTGTGGCCTCCTCCGGGGTCCGGGCGGCCTTGACGTGGGACGCGTGGATCCAGGCGGCGATTCCGTCTACCTTCACAGCCGTAGGGGTGGTGAGGAGAACGATGTATGGTCCTTTCCACCGGGGTTCCAAGTTTTTGGTCTGATGGCGACGGACCCACACAGAATCCCCTATCTGGAAACGATGAGGCACGACAGGGTCGTTTTGCTGGTCCCGGTATGCTGTCGCAAGAGGTCTCTAGACTTCACGCTGGACAATCTGAAGTGCCTGCAAGTGAGCTTGTAAAGAAGGGCTATTAGCATAATCAGATATATGAGGGTCAAGAAAATTGACAGCCGGCGGGGGTGCTCCATACAGAATTTCAAAAGGGGTGAGGCCATGGGGGCCGGGGGTGTTACGGGCACGGTAAAGGGCCAGGGGCAGGAGGAACACCCAATCCTTTGAGCCGGTTGCAAGTGTTAATTTGGTTAAAGTCTCCTTAATTGTTCTATTCATTCTTTCTACCTGCCCTGAGCTCTGGGGCCTGTAAGCACAATGTAATTTCCAATCAATCCCCAACAGTTTGGCCACCAGCTGGCTTACCTGGGAGACGAACGCAGGCCCATTATCAGTCCCCAATACCTGCGGCATACCATACCGAGGAAAAATGTCTTCCAGTAGCTTCTTTGTCACCACTCTGGATGTTTCTTGTTTGGTGGGAAAAGCTTCTACCCATCCTGAGAAGGTGTCCACAAACACTAGGAGATATTTATAACCATATAGTCCGGGCTTGATTTCTGTAAAGTCAATCTCCCAGTGAGTCCCAGGTCATTGTCCTCGAACCCGCACTCCTGGTCCTATTTTGGTTTTTCCAGTATTGACACGTGCGCATATTGTGCACTGATCAGTCACTGATTGTAGACTGTCTTCCTTTCCTAAGAGATATGTTAGTGCTTCTTCACGTTCAAGGAGGGTCTTCATCTTCCGGTTGCTGAGGTGGGTTATTTTGTGGAGGCGATCTATTATTTGATGGGTCCACTTCCTGGGCCACACTGTTTTTCCATTATTAGTCCATGTCCCTCTTTCAGAGTTAAATGTGGCCCCCATTTTCTTTAGATCGTCTATGTCCTCTGGACTGTAGGGGAGTGAACTGAGTCTTTTGGTCTGAGGTTCAGCTGTCATAGGGAGGACCCGGGTGGTTGGAGTCCCAGCTAGCGCTGCCTCTCGGGCCGCCCTGTCGGCCAGTCGATTGCCTCTGGCTTCCGGGGTCTGTCCTTTTTGGTGCCCTGGACAGTGCATAATGCTCAGTTTCCGAGGCAAGAACAGGGCCTCAAGCAGGGCCAGGATTTCAGGTTTGTTTTTAATTTCCTTGCCTTCTGATGTCAGTAAACCCCGCCTACGATAGATTTCACCATGCACATGAGCCGTAGCAAAAGCATAGCGACTATCAGTGTAGACGTTAAGTCTCTTGCTTTTGGCCATTTTGAGTGCCTGGGTCAGGGCAATCAGCTCAGCGCGCTGTGCCGACGTCCCAGGCGGAAGTCCCTCGGCCCAAACTACCTCAGTCTCGGTGGTGATGGCTGCTCCTGCTTTCCGTTCCCCATTGTCCAAGAAGCTGCTCCCATCTGTATACCAAGTGAAGTCTGCGTCTCGGAGGGGCTGGTCGGTCAAGTCAGGTCGAGTTCCATGTACTTCAGCCAGGATCTGTAGGCAGTCATGGGGCTCCGCCTCCCCCGGTTGTGGGAGCAGGGTGGCTGGATTTAGAGTTACTACGGGCCCGAACTGTATCCTGTCTTTATTCAGGAGCATGGCTTGGTAGTGTGTCATGCGGGCGTTAGAAAGCCATCGGTCGGGTGGTTGTTTAACCAGAGTCTCTACAGCATGTGGAGCCAGGATGATAAGTGGCTGTCCCAGGGTGAGCTTACCCGAGTCTCTCACCAGAACTGCAATTGCCGCGACCATCCGCAGGCATGGGGGCCATCCAGACGCCACCGGATCCAGCTTCTTGGAGAGATAGGCCACCGGACGTCTCCATGGTCCCAGCTTCTGGGTCAGGACTCCTTTAGCATATCCCTGTTTTTCATCTACAAAGAGCTCGAAAGGTTTGGTTAGATCTGGCAACCCCAAAGCCGGGGACTGTAAGAGAGCCTCTTTGATGTTTTGGAAGGCTTCTTGCTGGGTTTTTTCCCAGACAAACAGCGTCCCTGGTTTGGTTAGAGGGTACAGGGGGGCAGCCATTTCCGCAAAGCCGGGAATCCATAGGCGGCAAAATCCGGCGGTCCCCAGAAATTCCCGCAGCTGTCTTTGGCTCTGGGGTGGGGCAATATCCATAATTGCCCGTTTGCGAGACTCTGTCAGCCACCTCTGCCCATCCTTGATCTGATATCCTAGATAGGTGACCTGTTGCTGACAAATTTGCGCCTTTTTGGCGGAAGCCCTGTATCCCATGGCACCCAGGGTCTGTAAGAGGTCTTCAGTCCCTGATTTGCAGTCCTCCTGTGTTTGAGCTGCCAGCAGGAGATCATCTACATATTGAAGCAATATTAACGTAGGATGTTGGATTCTAAAGTCGGCTAGGTCCCGATGTAATGCCTCATCGAACAGTGTGGGGCTGTTTTTAAATCCCTGAGGCAGTCTAGTCCAAGTCAATTGCCCCGACACTCCTAGTTCAGGATCCTTCCACTCAAAGGCAAAAATAGGCTGGCTGCTGGGGTGGACTCGTAAGCAGAAAAACGCATCCTTCAAGTCCAAAACAGTATACCAGATATGAGTAGGGGGCAAACTGCTCAGTAGATTGTATGGATTAGGGACCGTTGGGTGAATGTCTTCAACCCGTTTATTAACTTCTCTTAAGTCCTGCACCGGCCTATAATCCTGAGTTCCCGGCTTTTTGACTGGAAGGAGCGGAGTGTTCCAGGGAGACTGACAGGGGGCTAGTATTCCTTGATCTAACAGTCTCTTTATGTGAGGGCGAATTCCTCGTCGGGCCTCCTGGGACAGCGGATATTGTTTTACAGACACAGGAGAGGTAGCGGCTTTCAGTTGGATAACTAGAGGGGCCTGGTGGACGGCCAAGCCTGTACCTCCTGTTTCAGCCCACGCTTGTGGGAATTTCTGTACCCATAGGAGTGTATCTGGGTCCTCTTTGTTCGGTTTTTGTTCATATAACCTGTACTCGTCCTCTATTCCGAGGGTTAGTACATGTAATGGCTGTCCCTTAGGCCCAGTAATGCGTGCCCCTGTTTCTTCAAAGTGAATTTGTGCTTTTAACTTAGTTAACAAGTCTCTTCCTAGTAGAGGGTAAGGGCAGTCGGGAACATGTAGAAAGGAATGCGTTACCTTACCGGTGGCCAGTTGTACTTTTCGATCGGTGGTCCATCGATATCGCTTCCCTCCAGTGGCTCCTTGCACCCAGGCTGATTGGTCACTCAGGGGTCCAGGGGTCGTGGTTAATACCGAGTGTTGGGCCCCCGTATCCACCAGGAAGGTGACGGGTTGCCCCCCAACTTCCAGAGTTATCCTAGGCTCAGGGGGGGGCTCCTGGCCTGGACCCCCCTAGTCATCTAAGGTTAGCAAGGAAGTCTGGGGTCTTGGTCTCCGAGGCCCCCTGGGTGGTTTCTTAGGGCAGTCTTTGACCCAGTGTCCCTTTTCCCTGCAGTATGCACACTGGTCTTTTTCCAATAGGGGGCCCGCTTTGTCTCCTTTCTGCCTTTCCTGCTCCTGTCGCTGCCCTGATACTATGGTGGCCAACAACTTACTCATCTCCTTTGTTCTTTTGCGATCACGCACATTTTCTCTCTCCTCGGTTTCCTTTCTAAGCCTTTCCTCCCTTTCTTCTGGCGTCTCTCTCTTATTATAGATGCGTTCAGCTTCCTTAAGCAAGTCCTGGAGGGACAACGTTTGAAGATTCTCCTGTCTCTCTAACTTCTTTCTGATATCAGGGGCCGATTGCCAAATGAAAGACATAGCAACATTTGTAGCCTGCCCTGGATCTTCAGGGTCGTAAGGAGTTTATATGCGATACGCCTCCTTGAGGCGCTCAAGGAAAGCCGAAGGCGACTCCTCTACTTTCTGAACTACTTGCTTTACCTGCGCCAAATTGGTGGGCCGTCGGGCGGCCCCTTGGAGACCCACTATTAGCAACCGGCGGTAAAGGCGTAGGTGGTTCCTACCTGCATCCGTATTGAAATCCCAATTGGGCCGTTCCAAGGGGAAAGCCTCGTCTATCTCATTGGGCAGCTGAGTGGGGCGCCCGTCGTCCCCAGGAACATTCTTCCTAGCTTCGAGAAAGACACGCTGTTTCTCTTCAGTAGTCAACAGCACCTGCAATAGTTGCTGGCAATCGTCCCAAGTGGGCTGATGAGTCACTAAGATGGATTCAATTAGAGAGGTTAGTTTTGAGGGGTCTTTACTAAAGGGAGGGTTGTTAGTCTTCCAGTTATACAAGTCAGAGGCCGAAAACGGCCAATATTGTAACTGGCCGCCCGTTCCTGTACGCAAAGGGAACACCCGAGAAGTGGTGGTAGAATCTGGGGCCTGCTCCCGGCGCCCACGGAGTCGGCCGGCCATTGGGGAGGGTGCAGGGTCGGCCGGTGGTGGAGGGGCGGCTGCCACTGCTTCCTGAGGCTGCTGAGCATGCCCCTGCTGGGCGTGCCCCTGGTAGGGGGGCGGCTCTTCAGTCAGTAAATCCAAGAGAACTTCTTCTCCAGGTGGCAGAACCTTTGGGGTGATAGGCTTGCCTTTTTCAGGAAGTACCTGTTTTTTACTCTCTAGGGAAACAAGGGCTGGGTAAAGGGAGGAATGTGAGGGGGGTTGGGGGGCTGGAGAGGGGAGGAGAGGAGGAGGGAGTTGGGGCTGGGGAGTCAAAGAAGGAAGAAGTGGGGACGGGAGTTGGGGTGCAGAGGGAAAGGTTAATGGGGTAGGGATTGGGGGGTTCGGGGTTGGCAGGAAGGGTTTTATCCACGGGGGTGGCTCTAGAATGAGAGCTTCCCAAGTGACAATATAGGGGACCTGGTCCGGGTGTCCGTGTGGTCCTGGGTCCATTACTTTGGCCTTAACCTGTAAGGCAATGGTTAAGTTAAAGGTTCCTTCCTGTGGCCAGCCACAGTTGAAAGTGGGCCACTCTGATGAACAAAAAGTTATCCATTTTTTTTTTTTTAACTTCTACTGAAAGATTGTGAGCTGACGTTTGCACCTCTTTCCAATGTTGTAGAGTTAGGGAGAGAGGGGTCGTGACAGCTTGTCCCATTTTAAAACTATTAACGAACACAAGAACAACAATACAATACAGGCAACACTTAGCTTCGCTGCGCGCTGTTGCTAGTAAACCGAAAGCAAAACCTGGCAGAGACCTGTGTGGTTTTGAGGAATGTTACAAAACTATTCACAGTAGCACACTCTCCCAAAGTTTCCACAACGAAGGCAAAGACAGCAGATCAACAGAAAAACAAACCACAAAGGCAAGAGCAGTGCGAGCAACCAAAATTCTACAACAAACATCACAATTATACTGGTCACGCTACTTTTTCACTACGCTGTTTTGACAATAAGCCAAAGGCAAAAACCAGGCGGAGACTGTTTTGAGAGTCTCCCAGAGAAATCACGCGTCTAAAGAGGACTGAGTTCCAGAAAGCAGATGGGTCACTGTTTCAGACCCCGGATGGGCCACTGTTTCAGGCCCCGGATGGGTCACTGTTTCAGACCCCGGATGGGCCACTGTTTCAGGCCCCGGATGGGTCACTGTTTCAGACCCCGGATGGGCCACTGTTTCAGGCCCCGGACGGGTCACTGTTTCAGACCCCGGATGGGCCACTGTTTCAGGCCCCGGATGGGTCACTGTTTCAGACCCCGGATGGGCCACTGTTTCAGGCCCCGGACACCTCCAGGACGTCTCCTGGGGGCTGCGGTCGGGAGTATGAGCTCGTCAGCTCCTCCACGGGTCCGCCAGATGCAGACGAGAACGGCCGAACTCACCAGATTCGCAAGCGCACACACAGATTGACTTTAGACAGTACACAGACAACACACAGACAACACAGAGACGCTGGCCAGCTTACCTCCCGAAAATGGGTCGGTGGTCCCTGGGTGGGGGTCTCTATCCCGGACGAGCCCCCAGATGAAAGACCCCGGCGTGGGGTGCCCTTCAATCTGAAGAGACCCTTCCCCAAGGAACAACGAGACCACTTGTGCGGATGCAATCAGCAAGAGGTTTATTCGGGCGCGCCCTCAGTTCCCAGGTGCACTCAACCACGAGATCCACAAGGTTCGGGTTGAATGTCTGAGAACCGGTTACACGGGTACCCGGGGCGACAAGGTCTATCGGAAGACTTGCGCACCAAGTGCCTGAAAGCACCCTATTTTTATGGGCAGCAGAAGCGAGGTTACAGAAGCGAGATGCGTGGTTACAGGGGGAATGATTGGTTAATTTCAAATTACGCTCAGGGTGGGGATTGGTCGGGTTACGCTGGTCAGATGGGGTAGGTGAGGGGGGGGGGAGCTGACGTGCCGGTACTTGCCCCGTCATGCCGGTTCTGGTCGAAATGCCCCGAAACTTCTTGTTCCCTAATTTTGACAAGTGATTTATTACATCCCGCCCTACCCTGCCATTAGGGTTAAGTTTTACAGGAAGGGACAGGTGGGTCGGCTATTTCCCAGGAATGTCTAGCTTTAAGGCATGTATTACCGTCACGCTGAGGTCTACAGGTGGTGACTCAGTGTTTAATAGTTAGCCTGTGTCCTGCTTTGCTTTCTTAGGAATGTAGGGGAGGGGGCAGCAGTTTTTCCTAAAGAGCACAATGGGGCTCTGGGTTGAGGGTCTGGGGTCTTTTCACATAAAGCCCTAGAAAAGCTCCAAGCTGGGTTCTGTGAGTGTCTCAGGAGTTAACCCCTCAGGGAAAAGTTACTGTTTGCTGAAAAACCTCAACCCTACCCAGAACCTAGCCTCATCACAGCATCTCCAAACTAGAGGAAACAGCCATCTTCCTCTTTTGTGATACTCCAAGCAGATCTCCCTCCCCCTGAACTAGCCTGGGAGGAGGATCAAAAAACATGCCTAAAACAGCAGTTTCTGCCTGCCCAAACAGACAGGAAACCAATCAAGCCATAGGAATACCAAACACCACAAGCAGAGCCGAGACTCTACCACGAGACTCGTTATGGACACAGGGGAGATACAGGGTCTTCCCATTCATCCCCAAAAAAACAAAAAATCAAGGAACTCTTTTTTGAAACTTTTCTTAAATTTTTACTTTTTTAAAGTGATTTCTCTTCATCTTTTTTTCTCATAATTTTTATTTTTGGGGTGTGTGTATGTGTGTGTGTGTGTGTGTGTGTGTGTGTGTGTGTGTGTGTGTGTGTGTTTGTGTGTGTGTGTGTTTCAGCTTTTGGTCCTTTTTTATTGTTTTCATTTTTTTCTCTCTTTTATTTTGCATGACTTAATTGCTGTTCTGCTCATCCCATGATATATAACTGTCGTCAATTATTAGACTTATTCACTATTGTGTACATACTTAATCCAGAAATTTATTACTCAATTCACAAGCTCTTAGGCTTAACTTCTTTAAAAGCAGTATCATCTCTTTATACCTACATAATTATTAAGTAACTAATTTTAATATTTTTTTAATTTTTTGCTTTCATTTTTCTTTCTATCCCTCTCCGCTTCTCATCCTATCCTTTTCTTCTCTTCATATCATTTCTTTAAAAGTACATAATTTTTAAGTGTTTCACTTCTTAAATTTAGTTTTTGTTTTTCAAATTCTCTTTTTCTTAATTTCTCTCCTGTCATTCTGTCCAATCCATTTCCCTCTCTGAGATTAGGAATTGGTTAAATTTACTCTCCTTTTACCCCTCCACATCCCTCTAGTCCTATTTGTCCCCACATTTCTCCCTAAAGCTAATAATTTCTGGTTTGCCAAATACTTTTTTGTTGTTTTTAGCACAGTAATACATAGTTGTTTGATGTTGAATAGATTGTATCTGTTGAATTAGATTGTATTTGCAGCCATCTGTATTGTGCAGCTACAGGACTCTGGCTGATGCTTGCTTTAAAATAGTGTTCTAGCACAAAATTTGTGTTGCTTTCATACCTAATGGGCAGAAGAAGCCGAAAAGCACAATAAAAATGGCCAGTTCAGGTAGCTCAAATCCCACTCATGTTAATCAGGTTACAGAATTGATAATGAATAGTCCAGAGAAGCTCCATAAAAACCTGTACATACACTACTAGTAAACATGGTGAATGAAATGATTGAACTTGCAAAGGACTCAGTGTGATCATGATAGGGAGCGAGAGGAGGCAAACCAAAGATTAATACAGGAATCTTGTAAGCATTATTAGGAAGCTACTTAAAGATTATTTCAGAAATTGCATAAGCAGGTTGAGAAGAGTCAAAGATAAATACAGGAAATGCATGAGCAGGCAGAGCACAGCCATAGAGAATTACTGGAATTGTGTGAACATGACGAAACTAATCAAAGAGTAATACAGGAATTATGAGAGCAGGATGAGACTAGACAAAGATAAATCGAGGCATTCATGGAATCCATAAACAGACCACTGAAAGAAGTTAGGGAGACCCCAAATGGAATGTTGAATAGAGCCCTACAGAAAGAATGGGTGTCCAGGGAAACCATAACCAATCAACTAAGTGATTTGAGAAACTGAACACAAAATTAAGGAAGTAAAGAATTTCGTACAAGATCTAAAAAAAGCTCCAACAAAGATTTTGAAGCCTTCAAAGCCGACCAATTAGAAGAAAAAGAAATAAAAAACAAAGTAGAAAGTCTTGTCAGTAGGTTAGACCATGCAGAAGATCGAATCTCGGGGATTGAAGACAGCCTATATATTATAGAGAAAAAACATAAAACTATGCAAGACAAATCCAAAAAATATGATAGATCTATTCAACATTTGGAATACACCATCAGAAGGCCTAATCTGAGGATAATGGGTATAGAGGAGCACCTAGAAAAAGAAGTTAATGGTCCAGAAAATTTATTTAACAGAAATCTAGCAGAGAACTTTCCAAATATACAAAAAGATAGGCCTATTCAGATGTAAGAAGCTTGTAGATACCCAAATAGAACAAACCAAAACAAGATATCCCACTGTCACATTATAATCTGCACAGGATCAATTCAGACCCAGGAATGGAGCCTTAACGATCTCAAGGAGAAAAGAACAATCACCTATAAACAGAAACCAATTAGAATCATCCCAGATTTCTCAGCAGAGCCGATTAAAGCAAGAAGATCCTGGAATCGTGTATGCCATGCGCTAAAGACAAACAACTATCAACCAAGAATACTGTACCCAACTAAACTATCCTTCATAACCGAAGGTCGAATAAAAACTGTCCATAGCAAAGAAACATTGAAACGATGTATCCAGTCCTACAGAAGACAAAAGTATCCTACACATAGAAAACCAACAGGCCCACAGTAAGAGCCAAGAAACAATATCCAAGGGAACAAAATTAGAAATCAACACCCTTTGTGATAAAAGCTCTGTAAAAACTATGAATCCAGTCAACATTCCTCAATACAATAAAGGCTGTATATGACAAACGTACAGCCAGCATTGTACTTAATGGTGAAAAATTAAAGCCATTTCTTCTTAACTCAGGAACGAGACAAGGATGTCCACTCTCCTCTCTCTACTTCTTTTCAATTTAGTATTAAAATGCCTAGCTACAGAAAAAGACAAGATGCAAACATAAAAGGGATCCAAATAGGGAAAGATGATGTAAAACTCTCCCTATATGCAGATGACATGATGTTGTATTTAAATAATCCTACCGACTCCACTCCGAAATTAATCATGCTGATTCAAAACGTTGGCAAAGTAACAAGGGAAAAAGTAAACCTCAAAAATCAATAGATTTTTTGTATGCCAACAATGAGAAAAGCATGGCTGAAATCAAGAAAGCAACTTAATCAAAGATGTGAGGGATCTTTATGATGCAAACTTTAAAAACCTGAAAAAGGAAATAAAAACGCAATTTAGAAAGTGGAAAAACCTCCCAGGCTCCTGGATTTGAAGAATCAAATCGTGAAAATGGTAATACTTCCCTTGGCTATCTACAAATTCAATGTGATGCTTATCAATATTACAAACTCATTCATCAAGAAAATAGAAGAGGAATTCCAAAAATTCATATGGTACAATAAAAGACTCTGAAGAGCAAAAATGTTCAACAGAAAGAATAGTCCTAGAGGAATATTAATACCAAATTTCAAACTCTACTACAAAGCCATAATAATCAAAACAGCTTGGTACTGGCACAAGAACAGACCTCAAGACCAATGGAATAGAATCGAAAACCCAGAAATGAACTCACAGACCTATAGCCGCCTAATCTTCAATAAAGGAGCTAAGAAATAGAATGGAAGTAAGCTTATTCTGGAAATGGTGCTGACAAAATTGGTTAATCACTTGTAGAAAACTAAAGCTAGATCCATATATATCACCCAGAAAGGGAAACAAAGGAGGAGACTACAATGCTTGATAAGAAATGTACTCATTATCTTTCCCATGTAATTGTAACCACTCTGTACAGTATTTTCACAATAAAATAAATAAAAAATTTAAAAAAAGAATCAACTCCAAATGAATGAAAGATCTCAGAGTCAAAGCAGACACCCTGAAAACTTTGCAGGACAAACTAGGAGATAACCTGTTTGTCCTTGGCACAAGCTGAAATTTTCTTAATAGAAACCCAGAAACACAACAGATCCAAGAAAGTTTGGACGCATGGAATTGCATGAAATTGCAGAGCTTCTGCATGGCAAAGAACATAGCTAGCAAGGTCAATAGAAAGCCTACAGATTGGGAGAAGATCTTCACTAGCCATACAACGGACAAGAGTCTCATATCTAAAATATACCTGGAACTCAAAAAATTAAATCCTCCAACAACAAATCGTCAAAGAAGCAACTGCCCAATAAATAAGTGGCTAAAGACTAAAGAGAAACTTCTCTGAAGAGGAAGGAAGGATAGCCAATAGATACACGAAGAAATGCTCAACCTTCCTAGCTATAAAAGAAATGCAAATATAAACTACATTGAGATACCACCTTACCCAAGTTAGAATGGCCATAATGCAGAACTGTAATAACAAGACAAGCTAGACAGGATGTCGGTGGGACTGTAATCTTTTTCAACCATCTGGAAAGTAGTATGGAGGTTCCTCAAAAACTCCATATAGAGCTCCGCTGTGACACAGCAATCCCACTTTTGGGCATTTACCCAAATGATCAAAAACAAACCCATAGTATAGCTACCAGCACCACTATGTTTATTGCAGTATTATTTACCATACCTAAGATATGGAACCAACCCAGATGCCCCTCAGTAGATGAATGGATCCATAAAATGTGGAAACAACGCTTGATAAGAAATGTACTTGTTATTTTGTCCATTTAATTATAACTCCTCTGTATGGTATTCTTACAATAATAAAAAGTGGTATATATAAACAATGGAATTCTATGCCTCCATCAGAAAACATGGCATTGCTCCATTTGTTAGGAAATGGAAAGACTTGGAAAAAATTATATTAAGTAAAGTAATCCAGGCCAAAAAAACCCTAGCTTCCATAGTTTCCCTTATTTGCAATAGCTGCTATATGTCGGAGATAAACCTAAGCTATCAGACAAGTTGTTGTTAGGTGAAATGAACACCAAGATAAGGACTCAAATGGTTTTTCTTTCTTGCTGTTGTTTCTACCATATTTACAAGATGATTTCTTTGTTGCTTTTTATGTCCCTTCCCCACAAAATAACCTCTATTTTCACTGTATTTGATGTTGATATAATTTGGGGAGGGGAAGGAAAAAACAAATTGGGATTCATATGAACCCATTGCAACAATGACATATACAAGACGTTATGTCGAAAATCGAACTTTACAACTTTGGCACAGGGGGACAGGGGGCAGAAAGTGAGATGGGAAGGGATGGGACGGGGAAACAAGGGAGGAGGCAACAATGCTTGATAAGAAATGTACTCATTACTTTGTTCATGTAATTATAAACCCTCCGTACATATTTTCACATAAAAAATCATGAAATAATAAAGTAAAAATCCATGCCAATTTTTTTTGCAGGTCGTGGGGCTTGAATATTGGGCCTGGGCACTCTCCCTGTGCTCTTCAGCTCACGAATAACACTGGACCACTTGAGACACAGTGCCGTTTCTAGTTTGCAAGAGATATATTGGCGCTAAGAGTCTCACAGATTTTTCTGCCCAGGCTGGCTTTGAACCATTATGCTCAGAACTCAGAATTTTGGGTAGCTAGGATGTCAGCATGAGCCACCAAAGGCCAGATTCAAGACAAGTTTTAAAAAGCAAGCTTATTGAACCTTCTGGCTTTTTCTAATAAACAATGTTATTTTTCAGCATTAATTTATAACTGTGAGTAATTTTTAGGTGTAACTTGGAATTTTTTTAATAGAATCAAATATAACTGTTACTATTACTCAGTATCTCAAAAATCCACTGTAATTGACTTTTCCCAAAGACAATTGTTACATACTATATTACTCATCATTATTATTACACTCTATATTACATATAGCGTGAAGTGAAAATAGTTTGGACCATTTCATATAAATTAGTAGATGCTACTTTAGCATTATAAATTCAGAACTGTGATTTTAAATGAAGGAAAGAAGATTTCTGAGTTAAAATGAAATATAAATATGTAATGTGTCCCAACTGAATCAAAAATTCTGATTTTATACAGAGAAAAATATTTCTTTCCACTAAAGTCTTTGAAGTAATACCGTTGGTAATAGTGAGACAAGAGGAGGAAGAATTAAAATAATGTCAAACAATGTCTGTTATTCTGCTATCCCCTCCACTATGAAGACCTGCCCATTCTCTCTTAGAATCTAGTTGGAAAAGTTCTCAATCACTGACTATTTTTGTAATTTCGGTTATATGAAACAAAATATTGACACAAAACTATTTAAATAAAACACACACATATGTTGAAGTCACCACAACTGGAAAACCAACCAACAAAGTAGAACTTCCCCAGGAACAAAAACATGTTTTGCCCAGTTTTTTTAAGCACAAAAACCTCAAATACATGTTAACTTGGAGTAGAGCCATAAGGAAAACTGTGTCTCAGAAATATGGTTGTGTTAATTTGTAAATAAATTCATCTAGATTGGGCTGGGAAGGTGGCTCAGTGGTAGAGCGCTTGCCTTGCATGCATGAGGCCCTGGGCTCCATTCCTCAGCACCACATAAGCAAAAAGAAAAAAGCCGGAAGTGGTGTTGTGGCTCAAGCGCTAGCCTTGAGCTGAAGAGCTGAGGGACAGCGCCCAGGCCATGATTTTAGGTCCTACCACCAGACCCCCCCAAAAAAATTCATCTATATGAACGTAATGTAGTAAACCCCTTGAATGGATCAAATTGTTTAAAATGAATGTGACTGTATGCAGAGTGAGATCTGCACATATTTAAAAGAATAAAATAACAAAATCAAGGCATACTTAAAAAATTCAGAAAAGCAATGAATAAGTGCAATATTATCCATATTGAGAACTAATTCCTACTGATTTAACAAGAAAAATATGCAACTAATACAATCTGAGCAGTGTACAAGAGTGTATATACTTTAAACTATTCCAAATTACACTTTGTAGAAGATTAAATGTGGGTAATCTAAAGGAGAACATCAACACATGATATAAATAAAATTAAAAATCTCATGAAAAGAGAGAAGTAGTTTCTGGAAAATAATAGCCTAACAAATGGTGGTGAAAATCTTTCTAGTACTGAGAAAATTGCATACCTATTTATTTAGATCCAAAAAAAGACCCCAGTTACTAAAGCTGATTTGAAACTTTGGCAAAGTAGAAGGATACATCTGTAACATTATTATGGATGTTGACTCTGGCATGGAATTCATTTCCTCTTTGATCTGACAAATGAATATATGAAAGAACATAACTTCTCCAACTAAATATCAAGACTTAACTAAACATATCACAAGAAAAGTCATAATGTAATTCGTATTGCAACTGGGATAAGAGAAAAATCAGTCATAGTGATTCTGTATTTATTGTAAGTGTAGATGTTTTTCATAAATTATTTCTTTTAGTTTGCATTTTCAAAATATTGTGTTACATGATGTATATCTTGGTAACTAATTTTGAATGTCTCCTTAAATTTTGTTCTGTGTATAATGTATCTCTTCTGTTCCTAACCCATGAAATTATTTTGATTCCAAAATCATTCTAATAACCACTGTTTATAATACACAAAATCTCATAAGCATGACACCAGTAAGCATTGGTTAACATTTTGATACCACGGTCTCATGACTGATGAGGCCTATCTTCATGAGTTACATTGTACCTAGATTCCTCAGCCTAAATTTAGCCACTGTTAAAAAATATTTATATCTTTATTTATCACCCATCAGAGATTAAATATGAGTATAAAGCCTAAGGAAAATGATAAAGTAAGAATTTAGCTTTTCTGGATATTAAGTAAACAAAATGCAGCATAGAGTAACTTAATGGTTTAAAGTCAACCTATTTCACCAAAACATTCTAAGCATTACCTTACAATGTGTTTAATTCTCATGAAGGGAATGGGGAATACGAGAAGAGGACTAACCAAGCACTGTCTTCAAAATATATATAATTTGGATTTATCTCTAAATTTCGCTATAAACATTTCTGATAAAAACTGTTTGAATAATTGATTTATAATATATCCTAGTTTCATATACCAAATTACACTCAGAAAATTGGATATAACAATTAACTAAAGAAAGTCCTGGCAGAAAAAAATGGCACCTCTGTACTATGTGAACCCAATTCTGAGGTATTTCATTATGCCTCCATTTAATGAATGTGATTGTTTAAATGTTTCATAAAGTAATAATTAAAATTGATCAGTGTATTATAATCTAATTGTTTACAATTTTATCCTAGAATCATTTAAGAACTTCCCATTCAATCATGACATACATCACATTCCATTGATATTCATATGGATAGGAATGAGTTTCTTAGGATCTCCTGCCATTTGGAGGTGGCAGGACCAGGATTCGAACTGTGGGCTCCAGCTCCCACCCGAGGATAAGGAACTCACTTGTGTGTTCAAGAATAACAACAAGACCAATGATTAGGCAGGCACCAGTGGCTCTCAGAAGTCCTCCTTGATACTTACAAGGTTGTGATAGGAGGATCATGGTCAAAGTCACCCTAGGCAGAAAAGTCTTTGAGAGCCCTGTCCACCTTCAGGGCCAACAAAGCCAGAAGTATAGCCATATGACTCCAATGTTGGAGGGCTAGCCTTAAGTAAAACAGCTCATGGAGTGTGCCCAGATCCAGAGTTCAAGGTCCAGGAGTGGCAACAAACAGACATACACAACAATCTTTGCAGCCATCTGCCTAAAGCAGGTCAAACTCAGCAGCCTTTATTTACATTTTATTATGAGGCCAATGCAGGAACAGTCACAAACCAGGCAGGGGAAGAGAAAATCAGGTTTCTTACAAGTAACCAGTATTCAGAAAATTAAAATTGGGGACATAAAATGGTACCATAGTTATGTAAAAACTACCAATAAGAAAAAAATGAGGGGTCTGGGAATGTGGATTAGTGAGAGAGTGCTTGTCTAGAATGCATGAAGCCCTGTGTTTGATTCCTCAGTAGCACGTTCAAGAAAAGCCAGAATTGGACTTGGATGTAAGAAGGAAAGAAGGGAACACTTCCCAGTCATGAGGTCTTCTGCAGTGTGCCAGGACACCAACATGGTCTTCACAACCACAGAACAGGAAGACTGTATCTTTTCCACTTCTCAGGCAGCCGAGGGCCCCAGAGTTAAGGGGGCAGATCCAGGTTCTAACTCAGGCGCTTGGATCCAGAAGAGAAAAGGCTCTGCCTCTCCTTGGATTGGGGACTTGCATTAATGATGTGGAGAATGAAGGAAGGAGAATGGACTGGCAAAGGTAGAAGAAGGGCCTTCAAAAATGACAGATGTAGAGTCAAAAACCCATTCCCAATCTTAGCTATGGTAAATAATGCTGCAATAAACATAGTTGTGCTGGTAGCTTTAGTGTGGTCTTGTTTGTAAACATTTGGATAAATGCCCAAAAGTGGGACTGCTGGGTCATAGGGGAGCTCGATGTGGAGTCTTTTGAGGAACCTCCATACTACTTTCCAAAGTGTTTGAACAAGTTTACACTCCCACCAACAATGAAGTAAGGTTCGCTTCTGTCCACATCCCCTCCAGCATCTGTTGTTGTTACAGTTCTTGATTTTTGCCATTCTAACTGGGGTGAGGTGGTATCTCAATGTTGTTTTGATTTGCATTTCTTTAATGGCTAGGGAGGTTGAGCATTTCTTCATGAGTCTGTTGGCCATCCTTCTTTCTTCTTCAGAGAAGTTTCTCTTTAAGTCATTAGCCCACTTATTTATAGGGCAGTTGTTTCTTTGAGGATTTGTTGTTGGGGGATTTAATTTTTTGAGTTCCAAGTATATTTTAGATATGAGACCCTTGTCCGTTTTATGGCAAGTGAAGATCTTCTCCCAATCCATGGGCTTTCTATTGATCTTGCTAGCTATGTCTTTTGCTATGCAGAAGCTCTGCAACTTCATGCAATCCCATTTGTCCAAACTTTCTTTGATTTGTTGTGTTTCCTGGTCTCTATTAAGAAAATTTCAGCCTGCGCCAAGGACACCTAGGGATTCTTCTATTCCATCCTGTAATGTTTTCAGAGTATCTGCTTTAACTCCGAACTCTTTGATCCATTTGGATTTGATTCTGGTGCAGATGGATATATAAGGATCTAGCTTTAGTTTTCTACATGTAGTTAACCAATTTTGCCAGCACCATTTACTGAAGAGGCTGTCTTTCTTCCATTCTATTGTTTTAGCTTCCTTATCAAAGATTAGATGGCTATAGGTCTGTAGGTTCATTTCTGGGTTTTCAATTCTATTCCATTGGTCCTGAGGAACCTTCTTGTGCCAGTACCAAGCTGTTTTTATTAAGATGGTTTTATAGTAGAGTTTGAAATTTGGTATTGATATTCCTCCAGCAGCGTTCTTTCCGTTGAGGAGCATTTTTGCTATTCGGGGCCCTTTATTGTTCCATATGAATGTTAGGATTGCCTCTTCTATTTCCTTGAAGAATGACGTTGGAATTTTTATAGGTATCGCATTGAATTTGTAGATAGCCTTGGGAAGTATTGCCATTGTCACGATATTAATCTTCCAATCCAGGAGCATGGGAGTTTTTCCCTTTTTCTAATTTCTGCTTTGATTTCCTTTTTCAAGTTTTTAAAGTTTTCATCATAGAGGTCCTTCACTTCTTTGGTTAAGTGAATTCCTAGGTATTTTATTTTTTGTGGGGCTATTACAAATCGAGTTGCTTTCCTTATTTCAGCCCTACTTTTCTCATTGTTGGCATACAGAAAATCCATTGATTTTGGGGGGTTAATTTTATACCCTGCTACTTTGCCAAAGTTTTGAATCAGCTTGAGTAATTTGGGAGTAGAGTGTATGGGATTTTTAAATACAAGATCATGTCATCTGCAAAGAGGGAGAGTTTTATTTCTTCTTTCCCTATTTGTATCCCCTTTATATCAGCATAATGCAGCATTATTTACCATAGCTAAGATCTGCAACCAATCCAGATGCCCCTCAGTAGATGAATGGATCAAGAACATGTGGTATATATACACAATGGAATTCTATGCCTCCATCAGAAAGAATGATATTGCCCCATTTGTTAGGTAATGGGAAGGATTGGAAAAAAATTATATTAAGTGAAGTAAGCCAAGCCCAAAGAAACATAGGTCCCATGATACCCCTTATTTGTAATATCTATTCTATGTATGAGTCAAGCAGAAAAGGTCAGATAAAGTATGTTAGGAAAATGAACCCTAAGTTATGTATTTTAAATGTTTTTTTTTTCATGCAGTTGTTTCTAACGCAATTATAAGATTATTTCTTTGTTGCTCTGTATGTCCCTCCCCCACAGTATAACCCCTGCTTTCACTGTATTTGATGTCGGTATAATTTGTGGAGGGGAAGGGGAAAAACAAGTCGTTTAAGTAAGGATACAGGAGGACCTGGTGCAACAATGAGAAGTACAAGTTGTCATGTCGAAAAAGAACTTTACAACTTGGGGGGGGGGAGGATTGGGTGAAGGGACAGAGGGAGGGAGGGAAGGGATGGGAAGGGTAAACAAAGCAGGAGGCTACAATGCTTGATAATAAATGTACTCACTATCTTGCCCTTGTAATTTTAACCCCTCAGTACAGTATTTTCACAATAAAAAAAAACCCACTCCCTAAGACCAAAGAGCAAGGCTCTATATTGTTAACTTATAGATATTCTAGGGTTCCCTTCACCTGGGGGAGGAGGTAAATTAGTCATTGTTTGAAGAGGCTGAGAAAAGCCTGATCCTTGTGCAACACTGACAAATATTTCAGGTTACCCCTCACTGGTGGCCGTGTCTGACATGAATGAAGTGGTTTTGCAGCTCACTTACCTGTTGAGTGTGTAAATTCTGCCTCCTAATTCTGTAGGCCTAGGTCTCTTAGCCTAGTCTGGCTTTTGAAACTGTTTTCTGCCTTCAAATATTGTTACACTGGAGTTCTTCCTGCTAACAGGGCTAGGGCTTAGAAGCTGAGAACTTCATGTGAACCCAGGATTGGTCAATGATGTTTCTTGCCTGCTTTTATAACTCAAGAACTCTAAGAACATTTAGAGTGCAAATAACTTCTCATTACCAAAGGAAACACAGGAAACTCTTGAACATCTGACCTGTCAGCAATAGAAGTCAGAGTGTCATAGACATTCCAGCCCTGGCTGGCTTCATCCTGTGATCCTCAGACTTCAGCATCCTGAGCTAGGGTGATGGGTATGAGCTACTGGTGCTCTTCTGTAATAACATTCGCATTACAAGTCAACTGCTTATCACAAAGGGCTTGGGCAACATATTAGGCCTTTTAACATTGGACCTTTCAGATACAAGGGAGGCTATGCATATGGATGGGCCACACTTGAACCTTGAGCTCTGAGTCCAATTCTGTTGTACATGAACATTTATTTTTCCAGAGAATGTTCTCCTTATTAACAAATAGGAAAAGTAATTTGCTTAACCCTCACTTTTGTTACAGTTTTGTGTCTCAAAATCAAGCCTGGGCACTGTCGCTGAGCCCTTCAGCTCAAGGAGAACACTCTACCACTTGACCCAAAGCACCACATGTGGTCTTTTTGTGGTTCATTGGAGATAAGACTCTAACAGGTTTTCCTTGCCTAGGCTCTCTTTGAATTGTGATCTTCAGATCTCAGTCTCCTGAGAACCTAAGGTTCTGTTGTGAGCCACAAGCATCTGGCCTGCTGTTTTGGCCAGACCTGGGGCTTGAGCTAAGGGTCTGGGTACTGTTTCTGAGCTCCTTTTTCTCAAGCCTAGCGCTGTACCACTTGAGCCACTCCACAGCTTCTGGCTTTTTCTGAGTATGTGGCACTGAGGATTCAAACCTTACCATTCATGCATGCAGAGCCAGCTCTCTACCACTAAGCCACATTTCTAGCCGCCTCCTTACAATTTTATCCCTCAACTTGCCTATCCCCATGAAAAGGCTTCTGAGTAAAAATTATCTAAAGAAATTTCCTATAGGAAGGTTCTAAAGATAAAGAAGACAAAGTTCATACTTGGGAGAGACACTAAACATGTGAAGACTATGAAAAATGCTTCCATTTAATTATGTATCATGTTTCAACACTTAATAAAATATTAATGAAAAACGAGTCAATGTCCTAAATTATTGTGTATAAATTTATAATAGGTGTGCAACATGTACTAAATATTATGTGTAGAATACTAAAAACAATAAACAATATGTAAATGAAAAGTAAAAATTAAAATAAATACAAAACCAATAATAAAAATTATAATATGTAATAAACAGACATATGTAAATATATATCATATATTACACATATATAGAAATATTTTTTCCATTGCAGGGCCTTCATTCAGAAGCTGGCAACTCTAGCCTGAATTTCTTTTCCTCAAGGACAGTGAGCTTTGCCTTCACCCATGATGCAAAGAGTTACCTGGATGGTGAGATCAAATCCCAGCAATGATGGAAATACTGGCCCCAGTTCCAAGACAGTGACTTAATTTTTTTAATGGAAGTAGTTTTGTTTATTCAGTTACATATTGAACATTACAAAAAAGAAAAGCAGTTTAGAATTTTGTACATCTATCGGACACCTTTCTCTTAACCCCAAAATGCTTGTCTGAGCATTACTTTTTTCATTTTTTGTTGTAAAAATGTTGTACAGAGGGGTTACAGTTAAATGAGCATGGCAATGAGTACATTTCCTATTGAGCATTGTTGCCTCCTCCTTTGTTTTCCCCCTACCATTCCTTCCCTCCCATCTCCACAACTACTCCCCCTGCCGAGCTCAGTGACTTAATTCTTATTTTTGCATTTGCATGGGGTTTGAACTCAAGCAATGGCAAATCTCCACTTTCCCTCACATTGGTACATATTTACCAACTTCAAATCCCAGGCTAGGAAAGAAAACTGGTAGAAATTCAAAACAAGGGAGCTTTATTTCTTTTTTAATTTAGTTAAATAATTAATTAATATTTCATTTATTCTGTATTTTGCCAACATGAGGCTTGAACACAGGTCATGGCAACTCTGCCTCAGATTCAATCACCCTAGGGCGGGGCACTCTCGGACCCATAGCCAATCTAGGGATCCTAGGCCCAGAGTGCTTTCAGGAAGAAAAAAAAAAAAACTAGCATAGGATAATAAGTGGCAAGCTGCAGAGGGCTGAGGGTTTTACGTTTTTTTTCTTTGCACAGTGGCCATCCTTTGTCTGAATAACATGGCTGCAAAGTGGACCTGACCTGCCATATTTGAAGTGTGGCGTGCTATCAGGGAATCCAAAGGCCAAACTGTGAACATAGGCCCCGGGTCCAAATCCCATTGCTGACATCTACCAATGGCAGGAGATCAAAAGAGACTCATGCCTATGCATAGGAATACCAATTGAAAGAGCAGTTCATGTTTCAGTCAATAAAAGAGTAGTTCATGTTTCGGCAATAATCCTAGGACGCTGATTGATCTTAATTCATAGGTTATTATGCATGAAAATAATAATGTTCCTTCAATGGAGGTATAATAAATTCCTAAAAGTTGGTAGGGATGTCTTTGGTGTCATTCAATCATAGATAGATGGCTCTGGCACTCCTTACTAATATATGATTTTTGTATTCCACCCTCTGCCTATCCATGTATCACTGTTTTGGCCAAACCTGGAGCTGGATTTCAGCACCTGGGAACCACTTGACAGCTTCATTGGCTAGAGGCTGCCATGCTCACATTCATCCATTCATGAATTGGGCTTGCTAAACCATGAGTTCACATCCCAGCACCGCCAAAATTTTAATGTTGGAGTAAGAAGCCAAGTGTGACACATGTTTTCCTTTTCTGTGAGTGTCCTGGGTGTCAGGCATGATGGAGAACATATTTACAAATATGAATGCTGTGATAGGATGTAAACAATGTAATAAATGGTAGAGGGGTCATCAGAGTCAATGAAATAAATGGTAAATAAATGAATAAAACAAGAAATACAATGAATAACCACACCCAACAAAAATATCGACTGACTTTGTGTATGGAAGTATAAACTCTATCTTTAAAATGGATATAAGGAGTATGTTTTCCAGCTCTTAGGCTTGAATTCAGGCCTACGGAACAGGCCTCACTTTCTTGTCTTCAAGCATATTCAGATTCCCTTCTGTCATGGTGCTGAATATATACCCAGACCTTGAGTTCAAATCCCAGGCCTGGCAGAAAAAAAAATATAATGAATTGCAAATCAGGGAGCTAAATATTTTTTTTAATTGAGGGCTATTGGAGAAGACATAGTCCAGCACAGCAACATAGACCTACAGTTCGAATATAGTCATGCCAATTCCAGATGGTGGGAGAGCCTAAGAAATTCGTTCCCATCCACAGGAATAATGATGGAATGTTATCAATGTCACAGTTGAATGACATGCTCATGAATGATACTTGTACACAATTAGACTTCATGATTTCAGTCGGCTGATTGATTTTATTTAATATCTTATGAAACATTAAAAGAATATTATTTCTCAAACAGACTCAATAATTTCAGGACATGGATTTACTTAATACTTTATTAAAGATAAAAATAATAACTTTTTTTTTTTTTTGTGGATCCTGGGGCCTGAACTCTGGGCCTGGGTGCTCTTGACCTCAAGGCTAGTGCCCTATCCCATGGTTTCCCTTATTTGCAATAACTTGTATATGTCTGAGTAAAGCAGAAAAGGTCAGATAAGGTGATATTAGGGAAATGAACCCTAAGATATGTACTCACATGTTTTTTTTCTTTCATGCGATTATTTCTAACACATTTATAAGATTGTTTCTTTGTTGCTTTGTATGTCCCTCTCCCACAGTATAACCCCTGCTTTCACTGTACTTGATGTCAGTATAATTTGTGGAGGGGAAGGAGAAAAACAAATCATTTAAATAGGAATACAGGTGTAGCCATTGCAACAAAGAGATGTACAAGTCGTGATGCCGAAAACCAACTTTACAACTTTGGCGTGGGGGTGGGGGTGAGGGAGCAGGGAGGATTGGGTCGGGGGGCAGAGGGGAGGATGGGAAGGGATGGGAAGTGGAAACAAAGGAGGAAGCTACAATGCTTGATAAAAAAATATACTCATTATCTTGTCCATATAATGGTAAGTTTCTGTACATTAATTTCACAATAAAAAATAAAAAATAAATAAAAAAATAATATTAATTACATGGAGGCATAATAAATAACCAAGAATTGGTAGGAATAAGTGAACAATGGATAGACATCTCTGGCACTCTGTAAAGATATATGTATTTATTAGTGTACTACAATCTGTATGTCAATCTGTTCTTATTTTGTCAACCCTCTGTTGCTCGATCTGAAATCCTGGGAACTGCCTATCAGCTCAATTTGTTCCAGGATGGAATGCTGACACACACGCATTCATGAATTTGGCCCTGTAGGCCTTGAGTTCAGATGCCATCATGCCCAAACAATGAATCATGGAGTAAGAAACTGATGGTGACACGTTTTCCTTTTCTGTGAAAGTCCTGTGTGTCAGGTATAAGTGGAATACATATGCAGATTTATATCCTATTTAATCAATGTAACCAATGTTCTATGTGCCATATTAGTCAATAAAATAAACAGTCAATACATGTTGGTCTTTGCCCCTGAAAGATGGATGGGGCCCAAGGAAAGGTAAGTGTGCCACTCACCTGTTCCCCAGTCTCCCTTAGCTCTGGAGACATTCAGACACAGTGGGGAGTCAAGTCAAGCAAAAACTCATTAACACACAGCAAGCATCTTTTAAAGGGAAAAATTGCAAGGAATGGAAGGGGAGGGAAAGGAACCAACCAATCACTGAAAAGGTCACACCCTATCATGAAACTAAGCTTTATCAAAACAGATTTTAAGGTAAAAAATTGGGCTGTGCCCACTCAACTTGCTCTCAGCACCATCATTACTGCCCATGTGCCCCAAAACACATGAATAAAACAAAAATAATATTAATAACTACACTGAATGCAATATGGAGTCAACCTATGTATGTAAATATAAATCATATATTTAAAATGTACACAAATAGGATTTATTATAGTACTGGGGATAGATTTCAGATGTAAGGAACAGACATGAATTTCTTGGCTTCAAGAAGGCTAGTTTCCCCTTCCAAAACAGTGCAAAATAGTTACCCAGACCATGAGTTCCAATCCCAGTCCTAGCAGAAAAAATGGCACCTTTATACTATGTGACGCCGAATTCTTAGGTATTTCATTATGCCTCCATTTAATGAACGTGATTGTTTAAATGCTTCATGAAATATTGAATAAAATCGATCAGTGTCCTATAATATAATTGTGTATAATTTTATCGTAGAATTATTTAAGGGCTGCCCATTCAATGATAACATACATCATGTTACATTGATATTCATATAGATAGGAATATGTTTCTAAGTATCTCTTTCCATTTGGAGTTGGCAGGACCAGGATTCGAACTGTGGGCTCCAGCTCCCACCATTTTAACTGGAGGATAGGTAACTCACTGGTCTGTCCAAGAATTGCAAGACCAATGATTAGGCAGGCACCAGTGGCTTTCAGAAGTCCATATTGAGGTTTACAAGGCTGTGATAGGAGGATCATAGTCAAATTCAAACTAGGCAGGAAAGTCCTTGAGATCCCTGTCCAACTTCAGTGCCAACAAAGCCAGAAGTAGAGCTGTGTAGCTCCAGTGATAGAGCGATAGCCCTGATTAAAAGCAGCTCACAACACACATACACACTCACACATACACACACACACACACACACACTCACACACACACACACACAAACACACACACACACACACATACACACACACACACTGCAGTCTAATCATCTATCTGTTTATATATTGGCCATTCCTAGGGCTTGATCTCAGGTCCTCAAATTTGCCCGCCAACTTCTCTTGCATCAGACTGGTGTGCTAACATTTACCCACTCATGAAGTGGGTCTGCTAGGCCCTGAGTTCAATTCAGAGAACTGCCAAAAACTTAATCCTGGTGGAAAGCCAATTGTCCCAATGGGTTTCTTTATTGGTGAAATTCCTGGGAATCAGGAATGATGTAGAATGCATAGGCAAATATATGTCTTATGTAATAGGATGCAAAAAATATTTTATGTGTAATCATATTCACTAAAATATATAAGAAACAAAACACAAAATAAAATGAATACACTAACTGCAATATACAGGAAAAATGTGTAGGTCAATAAAATTCATGTACTTAAAATATATACAAATATTTTTTTTCGAATGCTAGGACTTGAATTCAGGCCCTAGAAATAGGCTTGACTTTCTTGTCTTCCAGAATGGTGATCTGCAGATTTACCCAGACCCTGAGTTCAAATCCCAGGCCTGGCAGAAAAAAATGGCATGAATTCCAAGCCAAGAAACCTCATAATATTTAAAATATTTTTAATGTATGTATGTATGTGTGTATGTATGTATGTATGTATGTATGTAGGTAGGTAGGTAGGTAGGTAGGTAGGTAGGGAGGGAGGGAGGGAGGGAGGGAGGGAGGGAGGGAGGGAGGGAGGGAGGGAGGTATTTTTCTTTTGTCAAGCACAGGGCTTGAATTCAGCTCATGGCAATTCTGCCTCAGCTTTGATCACCTTAGGCTGGGGTGCAGCCACTGGACCCACAGCCTAACCTGGGTTCCTGGGACCCAAAGGCTGACAAGAAAAAAAAATAATTAATGCGACACAGAAAAAAACAAAAACTGGCAACTTGCAGATGGCTACCGGTTTTACATTTCTTTTCTTTGCTAGGTGACCATCCTCTGTCTGAATGACCCGGTTGAAGAATGTTGGTAACTTGGCATTGCTGAAGGCTGGGGGGCTATCAGGGAAGCCATCGACCAACATGGCAATATAGGCCCTGTGTTTGAATCAGGGTCCTGACCCCTACCAATGGAGGGAGATCCTAAGTGTCTCGTTCCTATTTATAGGAGTACCAATGGAAGATTATGAATGGCAAGGTTGAAGTAGTTGTTTCTGAATACTACTATATAAATAGAGTGATTTTAGGATGCCAATGGATTTCAATGAATATTTTGGACACATTCAAAGAATATTATTAATTACATAGACACAGTAGTTTCAGGACAGTGGTTGATTTTATCAATAATTAAGGATGAAAATAATACTATTAATTACATGGAGATATACTAAATACCCAAGAATTGATAGGAATGTAGCCTATATAACTGAATAATGTATAAACATCTCTGGCTCTCTATAAAAATCAATAATTATTTTTGTACTACCATCTGCATGTCAATCTGTTCTAATTTTGTCAACTCCTAGAGCTGGATCTCAAATTCTGGAAATGCTTTTCAGCTCAATATGCCTTAGGTTGGCATGCTGACACTCATCCATTCATGAATTGGGCCTTGTAGGCTGTGACTTCAGATGCCAGCCTCACAAAAATTGAATCGTGCAGTAAGAAGCCCATGGCAATACATGTTTTTCTTTTCTGTGAAAGTCTTGGAAATCAGGTGTGAAGTTTCGTACATAGGCAAATCTATATCCTATGTAATAAATGTAATAAATATTTCATGTGTAATAACAGTCAATAAAATAAATGGTAAATAAATGAATAAAACAAAAAATAAAATGAATAAATACACTAAGCACAATATGGGGTCAACATACGGGGTTCGATTCCAAGGTCTGGGAAGTGCCTGGCAGCTGAATTGGCTAGAGGCTGCTGTGCTGACAGTCAGCCATTCATGAATCGAGCCTTCTAGGCCTTGAGTTAGATCCCACCACTGCCAAAAAATACAATCTTGGAGTGAGAAGCCAAGCGTGAGACATGTTTTCTTTTTCTTTGAAAGTGCTCGGTGACAGGTAGAATGTATAATTCAGATGCAAATCTATATGTTATGTAATAGGATGTCATAAATGTAAAAAATGTCATAGGTGGAAGAGTTCTCGCTACAATAAATGAAAACCAATTGAATTAGTAATGAATCACTCTAGGATAAAATTAGAAACAAAAACTATAGGATGTGGATTAAGTTTAATATTGTATTAAGTATTACCAAAATAAAAATGTCATGGAAACATAAATACCTAATAATTGGTGGTAACACATGATGCATAATTTAATAATGTATAGACATCTGTCTCATTTTATAAAATATGAAATTATGTGTATGGATGTATGCACATATGTGATAAACAATAATAGGATATTCAGTAATTTAGTTAATGCTTTATTAATTGTTAACTGGGACACATCATTAAATGGAGACATAAGTTTATAAGTAATAATTGGTGTAAATATCTATAAAATAATAATATACAGACATCTTTCTGTGTATATAATGCTTATATCAATCTCTATCCATTTATACCTCGTTCACTCCTGGGGCTCGGTGGTTAAGTGCTCACCTAGTGAGCATGAAGCCCTGGGTTCGATTCTTCAGTGCCACATAAACAGAAAACCCAGAAGTTCTGCTGTCTTTCAATCAATTGAGTTCTACCCTTGAGCACAAATGATTAGGGACAGTGTCAAAGCCCTTACTAAAGCCCCAGGACTGCCGCCAAAAGAGGTACTATGTTCTAACTGCAACTATATAAGGACAGTACTTCAAATACCACATGACAGAGCAAGCTAGGAGTCTGGTGCTGACAGCTGCCACCTAACCTGACTTAGACAGCTATAAACTGCTGCAACCCAGCTCCCTGGGTACCACCATCATCCTGGCTTACCGTGGCTTACCGCCTATATCCTGGCCACTCTGGGGCTTTAAAACCTGGCGGGAAGTCTGCTAGACTATTTGAAATATGGCTCGAAGTGGTAGAGTTCTAGCCTTGTGCAAATGTTATTAGAACAATAATATCCCCAAGCCTTAAGCTCAAGCTCCATGACTAACCCCCCCAATAAAAATAAAACATCCCACTAAACACTTAGGTGTGAACTTTTATGGTTTGTGAAATGTTCCTCAAAGAATGGAGATATTGATTAGAGCACCCTAAGTCTAATTAAAGCTTGTGGAACAGAGCTGTGTGCTGAGTCCTGCATACGGTACTCTGTGCTGAGTCCTGCATAGGGTGCTATGTGTCGAGTCCTTCACAGCATGCAGTGTGCTGAGTCCTGCATTGGTGCTGGGTTCTGAATCTTTCACAGGATGCTGTGTGCTGAGTCATGCAAAGAGTGCCATGTGCTGTGTCCTTCACCAGGTGCATTCTTTCATTGGGTCCTTGTAAGATCTACCCACTGAGATGATTATGCAGACAAGAATATTGAGGCTCAGATATGTCTCCAAGGGAGGGACAAAATTATGTATTACTGAAGACTAGTGAGTTGTCTACTCCAGACAATTGTTTGTTTTGTTTTGTCTCAGTCATGAACCTTGAACTAGGGGCCTAAGCTCTCACCCTTACCTCTTGGGCTCATGACTAGCACTCCACCGTGTAGAGCCATGGAACCCTTTGCAGCAAAGGCCACAGCCTACGGGTATATAGCTGAAGTCTCTCATCCTGCCTTCCCAGGAAGCTGAGATCTGAGGATCTGGGTTCCAAATTATCCCAGACACAAAACTTCCCATGAGCCTACTATCTCCAATTCACTACTAAGAAACCTGAAGTGGAAGCTTGGTGCTTGTCACACATGCCTGTCATCCTAGCTACTCAGGAGGATGAGATCATAGGATCATAGTTCAAAGCCAGCATGGGCAAGAAAGTCATTGAGACACTTAGCTCCAATGGACCACTAGAAAAGCTGAAGTGGCTTTTGGCTCAAGTGGTAGAGCACAAGACTTGAGATGAAGAGCTCAAGAACAGCATCCAGGCCCAGACATCAACTCCTACAATAATAAAAAAAGAAACAAACAAACTATCAAACCTGAAGTATAGGGCTGAACAAACCTGAAGTATGGGTCAATAATGTTTCTTTCTTGCTTCTATAGCTCAAGCACTCTAAGAACATTTATAGTGCAAGTACTTCTCATCACCAAGGAAAACACAGAAAGCTCTTGAACATCTGACCTTTCAGAAGTGGAAGTCAGAGTGTCATAGACTTTTCTGCCCTGGCTGGCTTCACCCTGTGATCCTCAGACCTGAGCCTCCTGAGCTAGGATGACGGGCCTGAACTACTGGTGTTCTGCTAGGTTCAGAACTGTGGTGACTTTGACAAGACAAGTCAACTGCTTATCACAAAGGGCTTGAGGAGCATATTAAGCCTTTAAACATTGGACCTTTAAGAAGCCTGTAGGACACAAGATTACAATGATAGAGTCTGAGAGGCTGGACATATGGATGTGTTACACTTGAACCATAAGCTCTGACTCCAATTCTGTTATACATCAGTGTTAATTTTCCAAAAGATGTTCTCATAACTAGCAAATAGGAAAAGTACCTTGATTAATCCTCACTTTTTTCTCAATTGTGTGTCTTGAACTGAAGCCTAGGCACTGTCCTTTAGACCCTCAGGTCAAGGCAAACAGTCAACCACTTGAGCCACAGTGCCAAATGGGGTCTTTTCGTGGTTCACTGGAGATAAGAGTCTAACAGGCTTTCCTTGATTGGCTGTCTTTGAACTGTAGTCTTCAGGTCTCAGCCTCCTGAGAAGCTAGAGTTCCATGTGTGAACCACTGACATTTCGTCTATTGTTTTTGGCAGTCCTTGGGATTGATCTTAGGGCGTGGGTATTGTCTCTGAGCTCCTTTTTCTCAAGGTTAGCCACTTGGGCCACTCCACAGCTTCTGGCTTTTTCTGAGTATGTGGCACTGAGGCTTAAACCCTGGCATTCATGCATGTTAAGGGAGCTCTTTAACAATAAGCCACATTTGTAGCCCCACTCTTACAATTTTATCCCTCACTTGCCTATCCTCAGGAAAAGGTTTCTGACTATAAATCATTTAAAGAAATCCCAATAGGAAGATGTCCAAATATTGTATAAAGGTCATACTTGGTAGAGACTCTAAACATGTGAAGACTGTGACACATGCTTTCATTTAATTATGTATTATGTTTCAACATTTAATAAAATATTAATAAATATGAGTCAATATCCTAAATTATTGTATAGAATTTTATTATAAATGTGCAAATTGAATAAATATTATGTGGATAATAATACTGAATACAATAATCAATCAATAAATGAATAAAAGAAAAACAAAATACAAAATCAATAATAAAAATCATAATATGAAATTAACATACATATGTAAGTGTATATCATATATTAAACATGCATAGAAACATTTTTTTCCATTGCAGAGCCTTCATTCAGGTCCTGGGAACTCTAGCCTGAATTTTCTTTCCTCAAGGACCGTGAGCTTCGCCCTCACCCATGGTATAAAGAGTTACCTGGACAATGATCTCAAATCCTAGCAATGGCAGAAATACTGGCCCCAGTTCCAAGACAGTGACTTCTTCTTTTTTAATGGAAGCAGTTACGTTTACTCAGTTCCATACTGAACATTAAAAAAAAGCAGTGTGGAATTTGTAGAGCTATTCAGACATCCTTTCCTCACCTCTAAATTGCTTCTCTGAGTATGACATTGTTTCTCTTTTTTTGTACTTTTTTATTGCAAAAGTGTTTTACAGAGGGGTACAGTTACAGGAGCAAGGTAATGAGTACATTTCCTATTGAGCATTTGTTGACTCCTTTGTTTTCCCCCTACTATCCCTTCCCTCCCATCTCCACAACTACTTCACCATGCCGAGGTCAGTGACTTAGTTTTGCATTTGTGGTTGGCACAGGGTTTGAACTCAAGTAGTGGCAACTCTTCCCTCACATTGCTACAAATTTACCAACACCCTGAGTTCAAATCCCAGGCTAGGAAAGAAAACTGGTAGAAATTCCAAACTAGGGAGCTTTATTTTATTATTTAGTTAAATAATTAATATTTTTATTTATTTATTTATTTTTTAGCCATCCATGGGACTTGAACTCAGGTCGTGGAAGCACTTCCTCAGCTTGGATCTCCCTAGGCTGGGGTGCAGTCTCCAGACCCATAGCCGATCCTGAGATCCTAGGCCAGAGGGCTTGCTGCAAGAAAACAAAATGCTGGAAAACACAAAAAGTGGTAAGCTGAAGAGCGCTGGCATTTTACGATTTTTTGGGGGCATGGTGACCATCCTGACACCAATGGCAGGAAATCACAAGAGACTCATTCTTATGCATGGGAATACCAATTGAATGAGTAGTTCATGCATCCATCTAGTCTAAAACTGGATGCATTAGTCCTAGAATGCTGATTGATCTTAACGTAGAGTTTATCAAGCATGAAAAGAATAATATTCCTTCATTGGTGGTATAATAAATACCTAAGAGTTGGTAGGAATGTATTAGGTGTTATTCAATCATAGATAGACAGCTCTGGCACTCTTTAAAAATATATATTTATTTGTATACCACAGTCTGCCTATCCATGTATCGCTGTTTTGGCCAAACATGGAGGTCGATCTCAGTGCCTGGGAACCACTTGACAGCTTCATTGGTTAGAGGGTCCCATGCTCAAACTCATCCATTCATGAATTGGGGCTGCTAGGCACTGAGTTCAGATCCTCACAGTGCCAGGCATGATGGAGAACACATCTAAAATCTAGATTCCATGTGATAGGATGTAAACAATGTAATAAATGGTAGAGGTGTCATCAGAGTCAATAAAATAAATGGTAAATAAATAAAATGAGAAATAAAATTTATAAACGCACCAAACACAATATGGACTGAACATCTGAACGGAAGTATAAATCCTACCATTTAAATGTATATAAGAAGTATCTTTTCCAGGACTAAGGCTTGAATTCAGTCCCCCTAGGAGGAGGGAATGGCGGGAGATCCTGAGATACTCGTTTCTGAAACTAGGAAGAGCGATCGATCTCATCCTTGAATGAGTAGTTCCTGCATGATGTGAATAGGAAATGATACATAAGACTCAAGGGGTATAGATTTTTTGTAAAGAAGAGTTGATGAATCATCACAATAATCATTATATACATGAAATGGATGCATCAGAAATGATCAAAATATAGGTACTCACAGATTAAATTCCATCACAGGTCACCACAATCCTAAAATATACAATTATGTATTTATTTGCATTCTACCTTCAGCTTATTAATGGATGACTATTGTGCTCCCCACTCTCCCCCCAGGGGGGCTCAAACTCAGGTACTGGGAATGCCTAGCTCCTTTGTTGTTCACAGGCTGGTGTGCTCATGTGGACCCATTCACCAATTGTGCCTGCTAGGCCCCGAGTTCAGGTCCCAGCGCTGCCAAAAGATTCATCTTGATTTCAGAAGCCAATTGTTGCATTAAATTTCCTTTCCTGTGCAAGTCTTGGGTCTCAGCTAGGATGCAGAATCCATGGGCCACCCTGTGGTCATGGGAATAAGTTGTTATCCATGGCAGCCCATTTATACCTGTCATCATATACATAAGAAAATACACAATACATCCATGAATAGCATACAAAATAAACACAATAAGTACACTGAATGCACAACGCACTCCACACACAGAATTGAATATACATCCCACGTTTCAATGATGCATTGAGCACAATTTTGGCCCCCCTGTGGCTTTATCTCAGTTCATGGGAAGAGCCCATCTCCTTAGTGGCTCACAGCCTGGTGTGATCATGTGGACTGATTGGGCAGTTGGGCCTCCTAGGCCCTGAGTTCTAATCCCAGCACTGCCAAAAATTCACCCTGATGTGAGAATCCAATCGTTGCACCTGTTTCACTTTGCTGTGAAAATTCTGGTTCTCAGCCAGTATGACTACACCAAACGCAAGATGCAGCCCACCCATGTTTGGAAATATAGATCTTTTGTTTAATTATGATTTTATGATTATATTGGCTTCCCAACAGGGCTCAATCTCAGGTCCCAGGAATGGCCTGGCACCTTATAGGCTCACAGGCTGCTGTGCTTAACAGCACGGCATTCAACAATTGGGCCTGATAGGCCTTGAGTTCAAATTCCAGCACTGCCAAAAGATTCATTCTGATGTGAGAAAACCAAGGTTGCATATGTTTTCCTGTTCTGTGAATATCCTGGGTGTCATCGAGGATGGAGAATGCTATATAAGCAAATCTGTAGACATGGGAATAGGTTGTCATCCATGTCAGCACAGTTATATCTGTCACCATATTCAATAAAATGCACAATACATCAATGAATAAGACACAAAATAAAAAGAGTAACTACACTGAATGCAAGATGCATACCACTCTTGTAGGTAAAGAGAGATCCTATGTTTAAAAAAGGTGGGCTTGCGATTATGTCCAGGGCTCGGGCTTCAAATCAGGCCCTAGCCAGGCCTGAAATTTTAGTCTTCAAGAATGGTGAGCTTCCCCTTCTCCCAGAGTGCAACAGAGATACCCAGACCTGAGTTCAAATCCCAGCACTGACAAAAAATTCATCCTGATATCAGAAGCCAGGTGTTAAACACGTTTACCTCTCCTATGAAAGTCCTGAGTCTCAACCAAGAACGGGAATTTATAGGCAACGCTAAAACCATAGGAACAGGTTGTTATCCATATCAGCAGAGTTATACCTGTCACCATATGTAGTAAAATACAAAATACCTCCATGAAATAGAGACAAAATAAGGAGAAGTCCACTAAATACAAGATGCTGTTGACACATGAATGTCAATATAGATTGTATGTTTAAATTATGAATTTATGACTATAGTGGACCACCTTGGGGATCAATGTCAGATCCTGGGAATGGCCTAGCTCCTTAGTTCACAGGTTGGTGTGTTCACCTTGACAAATTGGCCAATTACTCCTACTAGGCCCTGAGTTCAGATCCCAGCACTACCAACAAGTGGGTTGTAGAGTAAGAAGCCAAGTGTAAAACTTGTTTTCCTTTTCTCCGAATATCCTGGGTGATCCTGAGAATCCTCTCATGGTGGAGAACATTTCTACAAATCTAGTTGCTCTGTGAAAGGATGTCATCAATGTAATAAATGGAATGGGTTTCATCATAGTACAATCAATGGTAAATAAATGAATAAAAGAAAAATTCGAGGAACAACCACACCAAACATGTATGGACTGAACATCTATAGGTAAGTATAAATCCTATCTTTACAATATATATATATATATATATATATATATATATATATATAGTATGGTTCCAGGGCGGGGGCTTGAATTCAGGACTAGTGAACAGGCCTGACTTTCTTATCTTTAAGTACAGTGATCTTCCCCTTCATCCACATAGCTGCAGATTTACCCAGATCCTGAGTTCAAATCCAAAGCCTGTAAGAATAAACTGTGTGAATTGCAAGCCTGGGAGATAAATTTTTTATTTTACTTTTCTCAGTACGGGGCTTGAAGTCAGGTTGTGGCAACTTTGCCTCAGCTTCGATCACCCTAGGCCGGGTGCAGCCACTAGATCTACAGCTGCTCCTGGGATCCTAGACCCCCAGGTCTTGCAAGGAAAGCAATTCACAGAAAAGATGTGGCCTTTTTATGTTTTCTTCCTTTGCTCGGTGACCCTCATGGGTCTGAAGGACACTGTTGCAAAGGGTACTCCACCTTGCAATGCTGAAGGCAGGCAGACTATCCGGGAAGCCATAGACCCACATGGAAACATATGCCCTGATTTCGAATGCCCCTCCTAACACCAACCAATGGCAGGAGATACTAAGAAAATGGTTCCCATCCATAGGGAGAACAATGGAATATTATCAATGTCAAGGTTCAATGAGTTGATCATGAATGATGCTCCTATAAAATTAGACAGCAGCATTTCAGGAAGCTAATTGATTTTATTTCATATTTATGAAGCATAAAAAGAATATTATTAATTACAGGAATGCAATAATTTCAGGAAACTGATTGATTTCATTAATAGTATAAGGATGAAAACAATAACATTAATTACATGGACGCATGATTAATACCCAGGAATTGGTAGGAATGTATATTCTATATAACTGAATAATTTATAGACATCTGATACTCTGTAAAAACACATATTTATTAGCATACTTCCATCTGCATGTCAATCTGTTCTTATTTTCTTAACCCCTGGGGCTTGAGCTCAGGTCCTGGGAACAGCCTGTCTGCTCAATTTGCCCCAGGATGGTGTGCTGACACTCATCCATTCATGAATTGGGCCTTGTAGGCTTGTAGGCCATGAGTTCAGATGCAGCACTCCCCAAAAATGAATTGTGGAGTAAGAAGTTAATGGTAAGACATGTTTTCCTTTTCTGTGTAAGTCCTGGGTGTCAGGAATGAAGTGGAATACATATGCAGACCTCTATCTTATGTTATCAATGTAATCAAAGTTTTATGTGCCATAATAGTCAAAATAAATTGTCAATACATGAATAAAACAAAAAATAAAATAATTGTACTGAATGCAATATGGAGTCAACATATGTATATAAATATAAATCATATATGTAAATTGTACATGAATAGGATGTTTTCTAGTGGTGGGAATCTATTTCAGGCCTAAGGAATAGACATGAATTTCTTGACTTCTAGGAGGCCAGTTTCATCTTCCCACACAGTGTAAAAGAGTTACCAAGACCACGGGTTCCAATCCCAGTCTCGGCAGAAAAATGGCACCTTTATAGTATTTAAAATATAATAATTCTAAGGTATTTCATTATACCTCCATTTTATTAATGTGATTGTTTAAATGCTTCATAAAATATTAACTAACATCGATCAGTGTTCTATAACATAATTGTGTATAATTTTATCCTAGAATCATTCAAGAACAGCTCTTTCAATCATGACATACATCATATTCCATTGGTAATCATATGGACAGGAATAAGTTTCTTAGGATCTCCTTCCATTTGGAGGTGGCAGGACCAAGATTCTAACTGTGGGCTCCTACCACTTAAACCCGAGGATAGGGAACTTACCAGTCTGTCCATGAACATCAACAAGACCAATGATTAGGCAGGCACCAGTGGCTCTCAGCAGTCCTCCTTGATACTTACAAGGCTGTGATGGGAGGATCATGGTCGAAGTCACCCTAGGCAAGAAAGTCCAACTTCATTGCCAACAAAGCCAGAATCCCTTTGGCTCTAGGGTGGAAGGCCAGCCTTGATCAAAACCAGCTCACAGACTGTGCTCATATCCTACGTACAAGGTCTGGGACTGGGAACAAACAGACATACAGAACAATCTGTGAAGCCATCCAGCTAAATGAGGTCACCCTCTTGTCTCCAACTTAACTGCACATTGTGCCTTGGGAAAAGGGCTGGGGGAGCTGCTAACTTCTTGACTCCACCCATACTGCTTGCATCACAGGATTCTGGCCACACCCCCATTCTTTCATAGTTCTTTCTGACCAATGAGATACAAGAATAGTGGCCACGCCCACATTCCATGCTGCTTGGTAGCACCAGGATTGCCTCTGTTAGTTTACAACACTACCAGCAATTGAGGAAGGTAGAGATGGCTGAGTGGTGAGGAAGAGACTCGAGGCAACTTTGGAATATAGAAGGAAATTGAGATGCCTGCCCAAACCCTGGCTTCCTTCAGTTCTTCCCAAGGTGCAGAATTTCAAACATCAGGCAATGGCACCCTGCCAGGCCTCATAAATCCCCAACCTGCTCCCTGGCCCTGGTTCTTTGCTCTGAGGCCATGTGTCTGCAATGCCACTGCCATCACTGCTCACCCCACCTGGAGCAGCCTAAAGCAAGTTCTCCCAGCAGCACAGGTGAGTGGCTGCCCCCAAACCACCCCTACCCTGGGTCAGACACCCCTCTGGGGGCACCATGACCCTCTACTTGTGTCCTCTCCCTGGCTCTGAGGATCCACCTTTCTGTCTTGGGCATTTCTGAAACAGAGACTCAAGATATGCTCTGGCAGGGCTGGATCGAGGTCCTCCTATCTACGACAGGTATGCTTCACCAGACCTGGTACTCTGGAGTTGGGATGGTAGACACATAACGATATGCGCAGTCATCGATTTAGATGCATTTTCGAAAACTTTTAGACCACAGCAGCTGATTCTTTTTTTCTTCATATTTTTTGTAGTGAAAATGCTGTACAGAGTGGTTAAAATTACATGGGCAAGATAATGAGTACATATCAAGCATTGTAGCCTCCTCCTTTGATTCCCCTTCCCATCCCATCCTCTCCCCATCCCTCTTCCCGACCCTCCACCTCCCCCTAACAAAGTTGTAAAGTTCATTTTCGACATAGGACTTGTATGTCTCATTGTTGCAATGGGTCCACCTTTAATCCCTATTTAAATGATTTTCTTTCCCTTCCTCTCCATAAATTATAACAACATAAAATAAAGTGAAAGCAGGGATTATATCTTGGGGGAGGGACATAAAAAGCAACAAAGAAATAAACTTATAAATGTACTAGAAAAAATGGAATGAAAGTAAAAATTTTTGAATACATATCTTAGGGTTCATTTCCCTAACACCAACTTAACTGACCTTTTCTGCTTGAGTCAGACATATACTAGTAATTGCAAATAAGGTAAACCATGGGACCTATGTTTCTTTGGGCCTGGCTTACTTCACTTAATATAATTTTTTCCAAGTCTTTCCATTTCTTAAGAAATGGAGCAATGTCATTCTTTCTGATGGAGGAATAGAATTCCATTGTGTATATATACCACATTTTCTTGATCCATTCATCTACTGAGGGGCATCTGGGTTGGTTCCATATCTTAGCTATGGTAAATATGGCTACAATAAACATAGTCGTGCTGGTAGCTTTAGTGTGCTCTTGTTTGTGAACATTTGGGTAAATGTCCAAGAGTGGGATTGCTAGGTCATAGGGGAGTTCTATGTGGAGTCTTTTGAGAAACCTCCATACTACTTTCCAAAGTGTTTGAACAAGTTTACACTCCCACCAACAATGTAGTAAGGTTCCCTTCTGTCCACATCCTCTCCAGAATCTGCTGTTATTAGAGTTCTTGATTATAGCCATTCTAACTGGGGTGAGGTGGTATCTCAATGTTGTTTGATTTGCATTTCTTTTACGGATAGAGAGGTTGAGCATTTCTTCATGTGTCTATTGGCCATCCTTCTTTCCTCTTTAGAGAGTTTCTCTTTAAGCTTTTATCCCACTTACTTATTGGACATTTGTTTTTTTTGAGGATTTGTTGTTGGGGATTTAATTTTTTTGAGTTCCAGGTGTATTGTAGATATGAGACCCTTGTCTGTGGAATGGCTAATTAAATTTTGCTCCTAGTCCGTGGACTTTCTATTGATCTGGCTAGCTATGTCCTCTGCCATACAGAAGCTCTGCAATTTCATGCAATGACATTTGTCCAAACTTTTTTTGATTTATGTGTTTCTGGGTCTCTATTACAAAAATTTCAGCCTGTGCCAAAGAGACATAGGATTTCTCCTATTCCATCTCGTAATGTTTTCAGAGTGTCTGCTTTGTCATCGAGGTCTTTTATCCATTTGGAGTTGATTCAAGTTCAGTGTGATATATATGGATCTAGCTTTAGTTTTCTACAAGTAGTTAACCAATTTTGCCAGCACCATTTACTGAAGAAGCTATCTTTCTTCAATTGGATTTTGTTAGCTCCCTTATCGAATATTAGAAGGCTATAAGTCTGTAGGTGCATTCTGGGTTTTCAATTCTGTTCCATTGATACTGACGTCTGTTCTTGTGCCAGTACCAAGCCATTTTGTTTAATATTGCTTTGTAGTAGAGTTTGAAATTGGGTATTGATATTCCTCCAGCACTGTTCCTTCTGTTGAGGATTGTTTTTGCTTTTTGGGGTATTTTATTATTCCCTATGAATTATTGGATTGCTTCTTCTATTTCCTTGAAGAATGAGGTTGGAATATTGATAGGTATCGCATTGAATTTGTAGATAGCCTTGGGAAATATTCCCATTTTCACGATGCTGATTTTTTCCATTCCAGGAACATGGCAGTTTTTGCCATTTTCTAAGATATGTTGCGATTTCATTTTTCAAGTTTTTTTTTTTTTTTTGTCGGTCATGGGGCTTGAACTCTGGGCCTGGGCGCTGTCCCTCAGCTCTTCAGCTCAAGGCAAACGCTCTACCACTTGAGCTATAGCGCCACTTCCGGTTTTCGGGTGGTTTATTGGAGATAGGAGTCTCATGGTCTCTCCTGCCCGGGCTGGCTTTGAACCGCGATCCTCAGATCTCAGCCTCCTGAGTAGCTAGGATTACAGGCGTGAGCCACCAGCACCCGGCCATTTTTCAAGTTTTTAAAGTTTCATCATATTGGTCCTTCAGTTCTTTGGTTAAGTTAATTCCGAGGTATTTTTTTTTTAGGGCTATTACGAATGGAGTGGCTTTCCTAATTTCAGCCACACTTTTCTCATTGTTGTTATACAGAAAAGCCATTGATTTTTGAGGGTTAATTGTATACCCTGCTACTTTGCCAAAGTTTTGAATCAGCTTGAGTAATTTGGGAGTGGAGTTTAAAAGATTCACTAACTACACGATCATGACATCTGCAAAGAGGGAGAGTTTTAATTCTTCTTTCCCTATTTGGATCCCCTTTAGTTTTCCAGCTTGTCTTATTCCTGTACTAGACATTCTAATGCTAGATTGAAGAGATGCAAAGAGCTTGGGCATTCATGTCTCGATACTGAGTTAAGAGGAAATGGCTTTGGTTTTTCACCATTAAGTATAGTGTGGCTGTAGGTTTATCATATACAGCCTTTATCGTATTGAGGAAAGTTCCATGGATTCCTAATTTTTCCAGAACCTTCATCATAAAGTGGCATTAGATCTTGTCACATGCCTTTTCGGCATCTATTGAGATAACCATGTGGTTCTTATCCATGCTCCTGTTGATGTGATGAATTATATTAATTGATTTGCGTATATTGAACCAGCTTTGCATCCCTGAAATGAATCCTGTTAGGTGATGAATTGTTTGAATGAGTTGTTGAATTCGATTGGCCAAAATTTTGTTGAGAAGTTTGCATCAATGTTCATCAAAGAAATGGGTCTATAGTTCTCTTTCTGTGTTGAGTCCCTGTCTGGTTTGGGGATGAGGGTTATTATGGCTTCATAGAATGAATTCAGTAGTGAACTTTCTCTTTTAATTTCATTGAATAGTTGAAGTAGTATTGGTGTGAGCTGTGCTTCGAAGGTCTTATAGAATTCTGGTGTAAAGCCATCTGGTCCTGGGCTTTTCTTAGATGGGAGTTGTGTTATTGCTGTTTCTATGTCAATGCTTGATATGGGCCTGTTAAGATGTTTTAACTCATCCTGGTTTAGTTTCGGGATGTCAATATTTGCTAGGAAAAGGTCCATTTCTGCCAAGTTCTCGAACTTATTAGCATAAAGTTTTGAGAAGTATTCCCTTATAATGTTCTGAATCTTGGTTGTTTCTGTGGTGATGTTTCCATTCTCATCAATGCGTTTATTTGGGTGTGTTCTCATCTTTTCCTGATAAGATTTGCTAAGGGTCTGTCAATTTTGTTGATCTTTTCGAAGTAACAACTCTTTGTTTTCTTGATTCTTTCTATATTTTTTGGGTTCTAATTCATTTAATTCTGATTTAATTTTAATTATTTCTTACAGTCTACTGGATTGGGGATTATCTTGCTGCTCTGTTTCAAAGAGGCTCAGATGTCTTATCAAATGGTTGGTTTCAGATCTCTCCAATTTGTTGATGTAGGAACTCAGAGCTATAAACTTGCCCCTGAGTACTGGCTTTGCTGTGTCCCAGAGGAACGGGTAATTTCTGTGATCATTTTTGTTGAATATCATGAACATTTGAATTTCCTCCATGAGTTACAGGACTTTCTTTGGTGGCTTTTGGTGTTGAGATCTAACTTTATTCCCTTGTGGTCTGAGAGAATGCAAGGTATAACTTCAATGTTTCTGAATTTGGACAACTTTGCTATGTGGCCTATAATGTGGTCTATTTCAGAAAACATTCTATGTGCTGCTGACAAGAACATGTATTCTGATGCTAATGGCTGAAATATTCGGTAGATGTCTGTGAAATCTAGTTGATCTATGCAGTTGTTTATAGCTCTGCTTTCTCTGTTGAGTTTTTGTCTAGTTGATCTATCTAGTGCGGAAAATGGTGCGTTAAATGCCCCAACAATTAATGTCTTTGGATCTCTGTGGGATTTGAGGGAAAGTAGTGTTTCTTGAATAAACTTGGGTGCTCCGTTATTTGACAAATAGATATTTAGAATTGTAATATCCTCCTGAAGGAGAGATCACTTAATTAGCATGGAGCGACTTTTACCTCTTCTCACGAATTTTAATTTGAAGTCTATTTTATCTGATATTAGGATTGCAACTCCCGCCTGTTTACGGGGGCAGTTTGTTTTGTGGATTTTGTTCTAGCCTTTCACATTGAAAATGTGTCTGTTTTTATGGGCAAGATGTAACTCCTGAAGGTAACAGAAAGATCTTGTTTTTTAATCCAGCTAGAGAGTCTATGTCCCTTAATTGGAGTCCGTTAAGTTTGAGAGATAGGACTGAGAGGTATTTGGGAGTACCTGCCATTTTATCCACCTTATTGGGGGCTGAGGCAACTGGGTTCTTCCTGAGGTTATTGGATTCTCAGTTTGGATGCAATTTCTTGGCCTTTATTATGGTCTTGTTGGTTTTCTATGTGTAAGACGTCTATAAGAAGGTTTTGTAGGGCTGGTTTGGTGGAGATATATTGTTTCAATTTTTCTTTGCTATGGAAAGTTTTATTTGACCTTCAGTTATGGAGAGTTTATCTGGGTACAGAATTCTTGGTTGATAGTTGTTTGTCTTTAGGGCATGGCATACATCATTCTGGGCTCTTTTTGCTATGATTGTCTCTGCTGAGAAATCTGAGTTGATTCTAATTCGTTTCCCTTTATAGGTGATTGATCTTTTCTCCTTGACAGCTTTAAGGATATTTCCCTGGATCTCAATTTATCCTGTGTGGATTATAATGTGACAGTGGGATGTCCTATTAAAGTCCGGTCTATTTGGAGTTCAAATAGTTTCTTGTATCTGAATAGGCCTATCTTTTTTCATGTTTTGGAAATTCTCTGCTAGGATCCTGTTAAACAAATTTCATAGACTATTAACTTCTGTCTGTAGGTTCTCCTCTACAGCCATTATCCTCAGATTAGGCCCTCTGATGGTGTCTTCCAAGTGTTGAATAGATCTATCATATTACTTGGATTTGTCTTCGATGGTTGTATTTTCTTTCTCTATAATATCTAGGCTGTCTTCAATCCCGGAAATTTGATCTTCTGCATGGTGTAACCTATTATCAAAACTTCATACTTTGTTTTTTTATTTCTTTTTCTTATAGTTGGTCGGCTTTGATGGCTTCAAATTCTTTGTTGGAGCATTGTTTTATATCTTGTATGAACTTCTTTAATTCCTTAATTTGGTTTTCAGTGTTTATTCTCAAATCACTTAGTTGATTGGTTATTCTCATTCCTTCTGTTGAGTTCTATTCAGCATTCCCTTTGTGGTCTCCCTGACTTCTTTTAGTTCTGCGTTTATGGATTCCATGAATGCCTTTAGTGATCTTTCTGCATTCTAATCCAGCTCTCTCAATTCCTGTATTACTCTTTGCTTAGCGTCTTCACATTCATGCAGTTCCTGTAGTTCTCATTGATTTATCTCAGTCTTCTCACGACATTCCTTCATTTCTCTTTGAGTGTTCTCAAGCTGCTCATGGAATTCCTGTATCAATCGTTGAGTAGCATCCTCACGCTCATGATATTCTTGTATTAACCTTTGTTTTGCCTCCTCTCTTTCCCTATCACGCTCACTCAGAGTCCTTTGCAGGTTTTCAATATTTTCATTTACCATGTTTACCAGTACTGTTTTAGAGCTTTTTGGGAACTCTCCTCTGGATTATTCATTATCTTTTCTGTCACCAGATTATCATGAGTGGGAGTTGAGATACCTGGACATGCCATTTTTGTTGTGTTTTTCCTGGTTGCTCTTCCCATTTGAGATGAAAGTAATGCGAGTTTTGTGCTTGCAAACTATTTTAAGGCAAGCATCAACCAAAGTCTGTAGTTGCAATGTCAAAAATCTAGTTCAACAGATATACCTATTCAACATCAAACAACTATGTACTAATGGGCTATGAACCACAAAGAAGAATTTGGCAAACAGAAATTATTAAATTTAGGGAGAGATATGGGTAAAAATAGGCATATAGGAATATGGAAAGGCTCTGGGAGAGTTAACTCAATCCCAATCTCAAACCGGGAAACAGGTTGGATAGAATGATAGTAGAGAGACAGTAAATAAGATGAAAGAGAAAGAAAAAAGACAAGAAAAAATAGAAAAACAAAAATTAAAAATTGAGAAGTGCAACACTTAAAAATTATGTGAAATTGGAAACGTAATGTTCAGAGAAGAACGTGGATAGAATAAGAGAAGAGGGGATAAAAAGGAGATGTGAAAAACTTAAAAATAAAAATGCTTAAAATATATAGGTATAAAGAGGTAGTACTGCTATTAAGTAATTTATTTCTAATAGGTTTTAAATTGAGTAATAAATTTCTGGATTAAGCGTGTACACAATGGGGCTAAGGTCTAATAATCAACTATTGGCATATCTGAGGATGAGCAGAACATCAATTATGTCAGGCAAAGAAGAATGAAAAAGAAGAAAAAGTGAAAAGAATGATAAGGAAAGAAAAAAGGATCAATTGGTCAGTAGAGCTAAACAAAAAAATTTATAAAAGAAAAAAAAAGTACACACACATATACCCCTAAAATAAAAAGTATAATAGGAGTTCTTCGATTTTTTTTTGGGGGGGGGATTGGAATATCCTGTATCTCCCTTCTGTCCTTAACCTGTCTCTTGTTGGAGTCTCTGGTCTGCTTGTGGTTTTTCATTTTCCTGTGGCTTGAATGGTTTCTTAAGACAGTTTGAGCAGGCAGAAAAATCACAGCAGACGAATCTTGACCACAGGTGAAGCTCTGGGTAGGGTCGCAACCATCGAACCTCATTCTACTCACAGGACAGTTGTGAGGAAAAAAGGGATTTATACAGAGGGATCTCTGGAGTATTGCTAGGCACAGAGGATGTGGCCTTCAGAGAAGGTTCTCGGCAATTCTGTGAGCAAATGACAGGAAGATACCCGGAAAGGACTCAAGTGGGCCCTTTTATTAATCGTGCAACAGATGTGGGATCATCAAACAAAACATGGCTCTCTTTCATCATTACCCTATCCCCATGAGGAAGAGGATCCTTCACTGTGTTGAGTTTTGCAGCTGGCGAAACCTAGGCACAGAGAAGCCAGGTGACCTACTTATGACTTCAACTTCACAGGAAGCTCTGCCTGACTTCGATACCATTCTCCCTAGGACAATGGGTGCAATTCAGTCCACGTCTTGTGTTAGGAAGTTCACTTCTTGTCAGTCGTGGGGCTGGAACTCTAGGCCTGGGCGCTGTTCCCGATAGCCTTGGCAAGAGGCTAGTGCTCTACCACTTGAGCTCACAGCACTACTTCTGATTTTCTGGTGGTTCTTTGGAGATAAAAGTCTCACATACATTCCTGCCTTGGTTGGTTATGAACCATGATCCTCATATCTCAGCCTCCTGTGTAGTTAGGATTAGAATTCTGAGTTACTGGCACCCGACTTAATTGTAATTCTCACTTTTTTCTCTCTCTTTCCCAAGGCCTGGTTGAATGGGTGCTGGAAGAGGGGGCCCAGCATCCCCATGTGGATGGAACCCAAGGTGGCCCTCTCATTCTGGAGGTGGGCTGTGGGTCAGTAGCTGTCTCGCTAGCTTGTTGAAACAGATTCGTGAGATAAGACCTTCTGTTCCCTGGCTAGACCGTGACAGTTATTCATTGTGCCTCCAGCCTTACTAGACTTATTTATTGTATTGTATTGCTTTCTACATCATTTTCTAGCACCTGGCCAAAATTATGATATAGAGTTACGGAATGAAAATGTAATGTCATCTTAGGAAAGCTATTTAGGGCTCTGGGAATTTGGCTTCATGGTACGGTGGTTGCCTAACAACCATGAAACCCTGGGTTCATTCCTTAGTAACACATTAAAAAAAACCCACTGGAAGTGATGCTGTGCCTCAAGTGGTAGAGTGCTAGCCTTGAGCTAGAAAAAGAAGACCTCAGGAAAATTCCCTAGCCCTGAGTTTAAGCCATTCGACTGGCAAAAAGTACAAAAACAAAACAACAAAACAAACATTTAGTTAGTAAATGCAAAATAAAGAAACCATACTTGGAATATATAATTGCTTCTTCCATACTGACACCTGACAACAGTCCCTAATTTATATACTTTACTTATGTTAAGATACTGTGTTGAAAAAAGTTTTATTCATTAAGTCACAGCAATTAATGCCAGGAATGTGCTTAGATGTCAGTTAAACTTTAATCCTGGAAATTCAATGATTCCAGGATTTGTGTCGTCACTGCTAATCACAAAGAGAAGGGTAGGTTAAGTGTGATTTTGAAATCTTTTTGGTGAGTTACGTCACCAAAAAGGCAGAGGAAAATTAATAGTTGTGAAAGAAAATTAGGAATAACTCCAGATAGAAGGAATAAGTGATAGTAAGTAAGGTATACCAGAAACTGTTATAGAGAACCACTTTTGATTATTGTAGAACTTGTTGTCAACTAGGCTTTTCCTCATTGCTTTTAGCATTCTAAATCTCTTAAACTACCTCTTAGTCTCTGTGTGATAAATGTATATCCTTCTATACTATTCTTTCATACCTTATTTCCTTTGCTTTCTAAAAATCTCATTCTTTCTATATTTCTCTATGAATATTTCCTGATACTAAATACATCTATACAGATGACAGAGGATGCTAATGTAAGGGTCCCAAAGTTTATCAGTCATTAATGTAACAAAATGGACAAGGAGGACATATTTATTGCTACCTCAATTTTTCTGAAATGCTGCAATGTCATATTTGGTTAAAATTTCCATTCTTTGTCTACACAGTGTCATTCAGTGCACATAAATACAAATATGAGCCAGATGCTGGTGGTCTACACCTGTAATCCTAGCTACTAAGGACATTGTGACCAGAGGATTGTGGTTCAAACCCAGCCTTGCTAGGACAGTCCATGAGACCCTAACCTTCAATTAGCCACCAGAAACCAGGAGGTGGTGCTGTAGCTAACCACCCAGGATCAGAGTTCAAGCCCCACAAGAACACAAGAGGTGAAATATGATTTTAAGTTTCCCCAAAAGGACCAAAAGATCAATAATCTTCCCAATCAAAAAAAATTCCAAAATGATTCAGTGCACCTACTTTTGCTGAGTTAAGTTATGGATTCTTTGCTGGACATATTCTCTAAAAACAAATTGTTTAACTAGGGATACAGGTGGATCCATTGTAACAATGAGATGTACAAGTCGTTATGTCGAAAAACGAACTTTACAACTTTGGTGGGGGGAGGATCAGATGGGGGAGGGGGGTATATGGAAAGGGATGGGAAGGGGAAACAAAGAGGAGGCAATAATGATTGATAAGAAATGTACTCGTTATCTTGCCCATGTAATTGTAAATCCTCTGTACAGTATGCTCACAAAAAAGAAAGAAAAAATGATCAAATATTAGTTTTACAATAAACATCATCTAATATTTCTCCTTTGAAAAGAGAAGACTGTAAAGTTGATGTCACTTGGCTTTCTTACTATCCTAGTTCAAAGCCAGCCAAGGCAGGAGAGTCTGTCTAACTCCTATATGTAATTACACAGCAAAAAATCAAGAAGTGGAGTTTTGGTTCAAGCAGTAGAGTACTAGCTTTGGGGCTGGTGGGCAGGAACAAAAACTGTTCAGGGACAGGGTCCAGGGTTCAAACCCCAGAACCAACATAAACTAAACAAAAAAGCAAACAAAAAAAACCCATATTTCATTGGGACCCTCCTTAAAGGAGTACTGGTCTGAGAAGTGGCTCCTTTTGCTGAACATACACACTGGATGCTCTTTTGGAATCCTTATTGCTCTGGAGAACTCAGGACCAAACTAAAGGAATTGATAACTGACTCCTGCAATAAGAGAATCATGTCAGGAGTGAAATATCCATACATAAAACACTTTAAAACCTCCAAGTCTTTGTTTCTTTGTGGTAGAATTTTTTTGAGGGGTCCAGTCGTGGGCCTGAATTCTGGGCCTCAGCGCTTTACCTCAGGTCTTCAACTCAAGGCTAGTGCTCTACCACTTGAGCCACAGCACCACTTCTGGCTTATTTTTGCTTATGTGGTGCTGAGGAATCAAACCTAGGGCCTCAGGAATGCAAGGTAAATTCTCTACCACTGAGCCACCCTCCCAGCCCCTGCAGTAGAACATATTTAAAACAACGTTATTTCCTTTTGTTCTATGCTGGCCATCAAATGGCACATTATTTATTTTTGTAATTCTCTCAAGTAGAAATTTACAGAAAAATTATATATGAGTAAAAACACACTAGAAATAGCCAAAGACAGAGTTTTTTTCAAACCTTTGGATTCTCTTCTTTTACATTGAAAAGGAAAGCACAAGTTAACCTGTACTTTGTCAATCCTCTATGTTCCATTCCTCTCCTGGGATCAGTTTCCACATCCAGTAACAGTTGCTTCCAGGAATAACCTATGGTGCTGCTTGAGGTATAGTGAATGATTTCTGGCTTCACAGAAATAATACAAGGACACCTTTGGACCTGAAGTAACACGAGTTTCAGAGACAACTTAATAAAGAGAAAATATGAAATTTATATTGCTTCTAAATACATTATCCATGAGTATATTGAGTTCAAACTTTGTAAATTCTCTGTAAATTAAGGCAAATTTTAAAGGGGAAGAAGTTTCTCAGATCATTTTTTGTGAGTGTATGTGCTGAACATTATTTCCCAAGTGTACACGAATTTGTTAACTCATGTTAACTATAGCAATAATAAGAAAAAGAAATTCTGTGTTTAATATAAGGGTTCAATACACTGTAGAAGACTCTACGAATAAGACCACATTGAAACAATAAAGCCAAATCCAGTATGTAGATTTATGAGAGTGATATAGAGAAAGCATTACTCCTACGTGGAACAGGAAGTATGAGGGCACTCCCTGT